>NC_136812.1:29986794-30046794 GCF_951216825.1 Electrona antarctica
AGGATGGGGCTATTTTAATTCATGTGTTATGTCTATAAAAGAAAAACTATTTGAGCTAGACCATCTTCTAAGGGGGATTCAGCAGGCTTTAGGCTAAATCCTTGCCTGTGAAACTGATAATTATGTCATGACTCGCAGTGTGAATATTCATCAAATCCGGTCTTCTGTATTGTTTAATATTGTGCCACCGTTTATATATAGCTATAGCATGCTTCTGCAGACGTGTGTGTCATGTTGTATCAGCGTGTCCATCCAATGCAGCAGTTGTGTGTATTCATCAGCGTTCCTGTGGCTGACTGGTTCTCACGCAAGGAATGAGTCTACCTAATGTGTTCAGTCAGTTACACTTCCTCTGGAGGCCAGACAACAACTGGAGACGGGGAGAAACTATGATAAACTGTCATTCATTTAATCACTTATTTGATTTAACAAAAAATAAAATACGTTCTGGAGATGTCTATATGACCCACCTATCTGTTGGGCTGCAACAGAATAGGCTATTTAATTTTAATAAAAATGCATTTTAAATAAATGGAAAAGGTTACAGCATGGCTAAAACGGTTTAAACACAAAGCCCTATTTTACTTTGTTATATCTACTTATGCATTTTGGGGAAAAATGTGTTTGTGTGTGTGTGTGTGGGGGGGGTCATTTAGTTTAAAGCCCTCTTAGTTTAAATCCCTCTTATGGGGGGTCCCTGGAGGCAGTGGTGCTATATCTTTTCAGATGCAGTTCTGCGTCCAAATAGGCCCGTTTCAATTTGGGTCTTTGTACAAGAAAATGTTTGAAAACCATGACTGTGCTAACAGGACTCGGGGCCAGGGAGAGGTCAAACCGTCAGTCAGGTAGGCGTAGTGGGCCTATTGAAGTGCATGAAGCAGAGTGTGTTGAGGAAGAGACAGGTGCATCATTGCTTGCTTGTCAGTGTGTGTCTTCCTCAGGGAGCAGTTCCTCTGAAGTGTGAGATTACAGTTTCAATCACGCAGTCCTTCGACTAATTCACAGAGGCATGTTCGTTTGTTCCGCTGCAGCTCGTGACGGTGATGTGGTCGGAAATGCCTATCGGATATAATGATATTACTCTACGTGACCTGACTTGTCATTTGTCTTTTTTAACTTGGAAGTGAGGAAAAGTCACCAGGTGTTGACTGACTGATGAAATGTAGCTTGACAATTGTGTAACAGGCAGCAATCCTCAGCATGTCTATTGGTCAATGCATTGCGTTATTTAGACTCAAGGACATGCCTACTGTATCGAACAACATGAACTTGGAGCAAACAACAAACTCCTTTGTTGAGACTAGCTGAATGTTAGCTGACTGTGGGCTATATAGGCTCGCTAGATCATTAAAGTTTCGTGGGGCCAATGCTCACTCGATTATATTGTTTCATGTTACAGGGACTAGGTTAGGCTACTGTAGCCTAATCTAGCCAATATTTAACTAATTTATTTTTTACAAAGGTACATTTATTTTTCTTTCCATTGGGTATTAATGCCTATAATGTAATTATCAGTTGTTCTGACTATAGGCCATCACAGCACAGGGCCAAATGTCGGTTGATGTCTCAATCAGTGTGTCCCCTGAGTATCTCAACTGAGCTGTGTGCGCGAGATAGATAGAGATAATTTGCTTTATCCTGGCTTCCACTGACACAGATTCACTTGTGGTAACATCAGGTTGCTGTCTTGATTCTCAGATGACAAAAGAGGAAAAGCGCTCCATGATGTTTAACCAGTTCCACAGAGGTCAAGAATGCAGGGCCCTTAGTGAGGGGACAAAAATTCCTGACAAGTGATCTGCCGTCTTTCCTTTTGAAGTATGAAGAGGACCCAACTCTGGTCCCATAGCATCACGGCTTTCTGAGAGTCCGCCAATCTCCCCCGCATCCCAGACTATAGGCCAACCTGGAGGGTCACGGAAAGTTTACTTTCTCAGAGGCGCTGGGCTGGCGCTCATTGACGAGGCCCAAAGAAACAGAATCTATGCAGCTTAAACTGTTGGTTGGGCACAAAAGGGGTTATCATCTCTCTCTCTCCCTCTCTCTCTCTCTCTCTCTCTCTCTCTCTCTCTCTCTCTCGGCTATTGTTACTGATTTGCTGCCAGTGTTCCTTTCTGTATATGCTGGTACATGTGTATTTCTGCAGCTAAATGGCAAGCCTGTTGCACTTTTATGCTGTATGCCTAATTGCAACCATTTATTCTGCATATTGCTATATTCATTTTTTTCTCTCTGGATTTGGAAACCGGTTTATTTTTATCCCCTCCAATGCATGGCTTTCCGAAATTACGTCATAGGCCAGCCAGATCTATGGACTTTTGAAGGGCGCTTGCCCCTCCTATATACACAGGTTTAATGTTTGTCTTTAGTTCAATGTTTGTTTTGTAAACGCATTGACAATGAAGGGAAATTTTACATTATAATGTGTAATTTACATCACTAATCAACATGAGTTATAGACTTTAATATATTAGCGCCCCTCACTTCACTGATTTTTAATGTTTATTGTGAGCCTAATTATAAATTCCCCGTTCACAGCCAAGTCTATGGACTTTGTTTGTTTAGTGCAGTTATATGTAATTTTTTGCAGGCTGAGATATGGATTTTAATGTTTGTTTAGTAGCCTATATGATGTATTGTTTTACCAGCCAAGTCAATGGACCTTAAATGCAGTATAAAACGTCATCTGGCTATAAATACTGCCCTCGCTGTGGCCCTCACTTCACACGAGTGCAGATTTTTAGTTTTTCTGTAGCATCATTGTATGTTGTAGCAGTAGGCTATACTGCATTTCGCTTATCACATGCGACAATAAATTCTTCAATAGCCATTGCAATAGCCTATATGGCTACTGTATATTGCCCATAATGGTGTTTTGGTTTAGCAAATGCACTTATTTATTACGTTATGTTATCAATAGGCCTATCTATGGTGAATTCAATTAGCCTTTTAAACACCGACAGACATAAATAAGATGGTTTCGTTTTTATCGCCCACTATTAACCTCATTCTACACTCGGCACCGGTGCATTTACAATGACATCGGGAGCCAAACAATATAGGCGAGGTAGCTATAGGCTAGGGCCTAGGGCCTAACCTTCTACCTCGCCTATATCGATTAATGACCAATAATTGCCTAGCCGCTAGGCAATTATTGGTCATTAATCGATTTATTTAGATTGCGTTCTTGATTTGGTAGACCTATGTTTTTGTTTCCTGTAGAAATAAGTGTAGCCATGCATGTGTCACTTAATTGATTAAACTTTGGCAGCAATAGTGACATGTACCCATTATAGCCGCTGCAACTGTTTAAATTGTCGTTTATTGTCAAGTTTGTGTTATTTTCATCCCCATTACATACATAGCTGTGTGAACTTGCACACAATATAGGCTACTGTAGTACTGTGGCATATATTTCTTATTCTGTTATTTTTTTAGAGCATGCCATGAAGCTTGATAAGCTATAAACTTACCACTTAGCTGAGCGTTGAGAGATCACAAATATGTGGCACCCCCTGTATAACCCCCCCCCCATGCGTTCAGTTATCGAGTGTCGACAGTAATTGCAGGCTAGGCTATCCGCTATATACTTCGTTTATTATATAAGACGTTTGTATACGTTAAGTTCTAAATGCAGAACAAATACATGTTATGGGCCTACTATTGGCGATTTCCTTTATTTAGTGTTAATTCATTTTAAATAGACTTTCAATCAATTCGTGTACCAGGACAGGAATTATCGTCGGGGACTCATTTAGAGTCTTCAGAACCCATTAGTTATCATGATGTCTATCACTTCGTCTCTCTCTCTTTCTCTCGCTCTTGATTTTTTTTTAGCCCTATAGAAAAGTCCACAAAACCTGTGGGATTATCAAGGCACGGAATAAAGAATTAAATGGGACCAAACGCGGGACTTGAATGGGCGCAGTGGCGTGCGACGTGAAGGAGAGTACTTATTGGTTCATAATTGTGTTCTTTTTCTTTTTCTTGCGCCGTCCAGCAGCACCCAGAGCCGAGGCGGTATTATTACCGTACTGACATCTAGGAGGCCGCTCTTTGTGCTCAACACTTCAAGTTTCAAAAACAAGGCCAATTGAAGCGGCCGAGCTCAAAGGCTGCAGTATTGTAGGCAAACGCATTGAGTTTTGATTGGGGACAATGGTGTTTCTCAAATTTCTAGGCAAAAACCCACACTCCATCTGTGATCTCAATGAGCACCTATTCATGAGCTTCCTTATTTTCTGCGCCATTCGTTTGTAAAAGGGGGCAGATGTGGACGGACATAGCTGGAAACAGCATTTTAATTGGCTGGTGTGTGTGGGTGTGTGTGTATATATATATATATATATATATATATATATATATATATATATATATATATATATATATATATATATATATATATATATATGATGTGTGAGAGCGAGATGACACGTTGTAGGCTATAGTCAATATAAGGTTTGACCCATAAAGAGAAGTTGCAATAATCGTTCAATGTTTTTTATGATCCTTATGGTCATCCAAATAACATATTAAATTGTCGTATTGAAAAATTGTGTATAAAATTCAGGCGTTGAAAGTTTGGGTACCATACAAACCTATATATAAGAAAAAAAATCAAATTTTAATTATGCTTCAAGTAGGCCAAGCATGTGACGTGTCAAGAATAGTTTTGCACGAAAAACACTCCTTCGGCTATACCCATGGCGTCATTAATGTGATGAGGTCATCACATTTGGGCAAGTGCATAGCCGAATTTAGCCCAATTAGTGTTTTTTTGTGTGCAAAACTAATGCTTGTAATGGATTCAGAATCATGAATAACCCCTAGTTTGACACATCACATGCTGCTTAAAGCATAGTTAACATTTGAAGTTTTTGCCAATGGTTTTTAATGGTAGGCTACCCCAACTTTCAACCCCTGAATTTATGATCCACAATTTTTCAATACAACACATTTTATTTGGATGACCCTAAAGCATCATCAAAAACATTGAACGATTACTATTTCAATTTATTTTAGGTCACGCCCCTTTTTAGCTTAGATTGACTGGCCTATTGGGGCCCTTGGCAGTACATGGTATATGGAAGAGCCCTTGAAATATTCATATGGTGTTAACTTGTCCCCCATCTGGAAATGAGTGTTAGCGGGTGAAGAGTGAGGGTGGAGAGGCCTCTCATTCTGCCTCTCGAGCTCAAGTGTTTGTCAAGGAGCAACACATCCAGTCAGTATACTCTGGGCCGACGAGTCTTTGACATTGGCTTGCGCTTCGATATAGGCGCCAGGCAGAATAAGTTATATTTGTCACACTCACATCATCACTTGACACGCTCAAAGCAGTGTTTTTTGTTTTGGGTTTTTTTCGTGCGCGCTCCATCGTGTTATAGGCCTATTACTTCTCAAACTAAAACATTGTCTTAAAATAAATTAACTTATGCAATCAATCTAATTCTAATCTTTGGGAGGATTGATTCAGTTGCGGAGCAGCATTTTGAATAGAATAAAAGCTTGGCGACAGATCGACTTGTTTTTATGCATGTAGCCTATTTAGGCCTATACTGTTTAGGGCTATCCAGGCATCCACTATCGTTAAGGAATGCACTAAACATTATTCTTTTCCCTGTCGCTATGGGGCCCGTGAACTGCGGGTTAACAGCCTAATAGCTTCGTGAGTATAGCCTACGTCAAGCGACTCATGCGTATAAATGCGTGCTGCTTTCCCCCCCAAACCTCAAGCATTTCTTTTTTCACAGCCCCTTGTATAACTGCTACTCTAACCTCTACTATGTTGAATGGACTCGAGCTTGCAGCGGGAGTCCTCGGGAGGCGACCCGGGCCCTGCCGTGCTGCAGGGCGGGCAGCAGCGGCGAGCGAGGTCGCCAGAATGCCTCACCAGGGTGCAGAGCAGCGGAAACATGCTGCTACATATGTCGAGTAATGCAAAGTCTTTGTTTAGGTTCAAAAAGGGTGTTAAAACAGGCGTCTGCAGCCTTCCGAAAGAAATGAAAGCACTATAGGTTTTATTTCATATAGGCTTAATGAAGTGTTAAAAGAATGTTGAATTTGTATTAAGTACACAGTCTGTCTGTCTTAATTCCGCATGCAGGTGCCATTTTAATTGGGCCAGAGAGCAGACAGCTCTGCCTTATTAAGCCTTAACCTTACTCTTCGATATAGGCTCACTTGACGTCAACAAAGTTATACAAACAAATCAATTATACAACTGATACAGGATGCGATATGACATTAAGTTGTACATTGTTGCATAGGAGTGTTGGGATATGTTTTGCACCTGCCCGCCTTATAGCGTGTTTGTGCATGTGAACCTGTGCAGCGTGCGCGATGAGGTGGCACTGCAGCATACAAGTCAATATGGTAGCACCTTTTACACGCTTAAAGCTGCAGGCTACACTTCGTGTAACTTCCATGCTGCGGCCCTGCGTTTTTCTTTTCGTTCAACATTTATATCTAGGCTATACACATATTTCCGTGCTCTGTGAAAGTCAAAAAGGATGTAGCCTATAATAATATAGTCTCTATTATCAAATCCAATCCACTTTATTTATATAGCGCACGTTTCAAAACTCAGGGTTTACAAAGTGCTGTACAGGAAAAAAATATTAGCACGTTGGTTAGGCAATTAAGGTGCAGATGACAGCGGTGAGGGAAACAGATGGCATTTGCTTACAGTGATTCAGAAGGTAAACAATGAGGCTATTGGGAGGAGAGAAGAGCTGACGGGCTGCATACTGCAGGACGCTAAGCGGCCAGAGGCGCACCGGCTGTGAAGTTGCACAACGGTTATTATAAGGTCTTTTTATATAGGCTTCCAAGGATATGCGGCCTCCGAAATGTCTATAACTGTTTCATCTCAAAATAAATAGCTGCGCGAAGCATGTTTCACAAACCTTTTTTAACTTTTAATGTGGACCACTATCTATACGGCATTTCACCTAATTACCTGCATGTATGTATATGCGACAATAGATTCTTGAATAGCACATGCTTCACAAACTTCTAGCTTTTAGTGGACCACCATCTCAGTCATCATTCACCACAGTAGGATAATAGCCCTACATTTACATTTAGCCTACTTCTTAATTCGGGACAAGGTAGGCATGTTATTCTATGTGCACCCATCATGATTTATATAGGACGAGGCTATATCTGGCCAGTTTGTCATATTATTAACGAAAATCCTGTGCTTTTCTCTTGAACTCATCATACAAATAATATATACGATTTCTAATGTTGCAAAATTAAAATTGAATATTGCACAACAGAGTTGAAGATGCGAGCGATGCTGAACGGAGAAACGGCTGAGGACAGATCAAACTGTTTCCTGCTAAACTCCATTTGAGTCAATTATCTATACTCCTGTATACGATTTATTTACAGGCGACACATTTTACACGAATTATGTATATTCTGAAATATGTAATGATAATCACATCAATTAGCACTGACTGTATAGGCTATAGCCTACGACTGTCCATGTTTGTTACATAGATAACAACAGATACACGGGCGAATTGTTAATAAACATGGTCATTGTAAAATGATGCAGAACATTGAGAACATTGTTTTCTTCTTTTCGTAATGAGACAGAAAAGTGAGTGAGAAGGAAACATTAGGCTATCTTGTTAACATATTCATGAAAATAATATGTGAAACAAACGTGCGAAGAATAGTTTTCATTCATTTTAACATATAGCTATACAACTCGCATAATAGTCAATACACTGTAGAAAATGAACACATTCAAAGAGACTGTCAGCGATGTCAGAACACATTCTATCTAGCCACGTTGTCCCCGTGTTGACTCTCCAGGTGTGAAAATAATGGAAAATAATAATAATATTGCCAAAAAAAACGTCAAAATTAGCTATACTGTATAGTTAATCAAATCAATAATATGTTTTATTATTCACAGATCAAAAACAAGGATATAATAGGCATATTAAGGTCTCTTTTTAGACCTCACATTGACTAAATCTGTTTTGATAATCGGCGCAGTCAACAATATCACATCACTATTTTAGACGAATTTACATTCCACCACTGAAAATCAACAATATTAAATTATACTTACCTTATAGCTCGATGGAAATAAAAAACGAAATTATTGGCCTATATTAAGCTATGTGTATTTTTCACATAGGAAAAAAACTGCATTGGAACTGCAGGGATGCATTAAATTGCACAAATAATATTACTCAAGGATTGAGATGTCTGTAGTTTACTTGCTACTCACAAGTATGGTTTGTGTTTTTATTAGCTTAAGACTTTTTCGCAATTGACCCAGCATGGCATTAAATATTTTTAATGTCATCATGACTTACATTTAGGCCCATTAGTCCACCCAATTAATATAACTACCATATCATTTGCGGTCGAAATCTATAACCTATTAAAAAATATATGAATACAGGCTTCAATTTGAGCTGTCCAGAATTCTCCTTGAGATTCTAAACTTGATATTTTGAAAAAGAACCAAGGTGGACACAGTTGAGGGGGGGAAAAAACAGGCAAGCCAATCAGATTGCCCCTTCCCCCTTTGGCCAATGACAGACGCCACATTGTTGTTAAATTTGTCTAATGAAAACGTAGGAGCAACAATAGAGAGAGGGAGAGAGATCTGTATCTACTGACAATCTCTTGAGGAAGTTAGTGTCTCACGCTGCAGCGAGTAACAACCTCGGCTCCTCCTTGAGAATATAACTTTAAGCAGAGGCATGAAGGCACTTCTCTCTCACTGCGCCTTGGATTTTAATTCGACTGTAACTCCTTCAAATGGCGCTTTGAAGCCGTCACTTCACTGAGATTAGAGACGGTGTATAGGTGTAACTTTCTAACAGATCTATAACTTCGGTTTTCCTGTATTTTCGTTAATAAGGGAGACTCCTAATTTCACTTTTTGGCCAGAGATGTGGGGAACTGCCCAGCGAACGTCTCTACATTAGATAAAACTAGGCTGTGTCATATAGCCGCCAAGAAATAGGCAACCACACTTTACCACAGGTCATTACTTCGTTTACGGCTAAATTGAAGTTAATCGTCGAGAAAAGTGGGCATGGATCTGAGACCGGAGCATGCAGCCTCATCGGCATCCCACCAGCACCATCATCCCGGGGTAGCAGCAGCAGCGGCGGCGGCGGCGGCAGCAGGAATATCAATCCCTGTGTCTAGCCTGTCTTTGGCCAGCAGCCTGCTGCGGGGGCCTCCGCTGCTATTGCGGGCCACAGAAAAGTACCCACGCACCCCAAAGTGTGCTCGCTGCAGGAATCACGGCGTGGTGTCCGCTCTAAAGGGACACAAACGCTACTGTCGCTGGAAGGACTGCATGTGCGCCAAGTGCACCTTGATCGCCGAGAGGCAGCGCGTCATGGCCGCACAGGTGGCGCTGAGGAGGCAGCAGGCGCAGGAGGAGAACGAAGCCCGGGAGCTGCAACTCCTCTACGGGACCGCCGAGGGGCTGGCCCTGGCTGCCGCTAATGGCATCATCCCTCCGCGTCAGAACTACGAGGTGTTTGGCTCTCTCAGCAGCGAGAGTAACTCAGGTGAGTGTAGGTACACACCCATGCTACTGCATGTCTAAACTAAATTAGACTATAGAAAGGCTATATGCATGTGTCTGTGAGAATGTATACGAGTATAGGCTATAGGTTATAGGTTGATATTTATGAACGTAAAAATAGTTGAATTAGCGCGGCAGCCTAATATTGAATATGTGCGTAATGGAAACATTTCCTTTACGCACAACAGTTCAGTGACAAATTCGGATTCTTATTGAGAATGCTATTTTTATTTTATTCTACAATCCATATGATGCTAAATCGTAGTATAAAAAAAATATTGTTGCAAGCTATAGTGACACTCGCAATTGCTTGTGTTACAGATTCAAGTCTTCAGAAGTACGAACTGTTCGCCTTGAAGAGCCACATGCCTGGATCCAGCACCCCTCAGCACATGCAGGGAAAATCGGTATCTACCGACAGCGATTCGGCACCAGGGATCTCCTCTCCAGATGTGCGACACGGTGGCTCTGGCTCAGAAAACGGAGACGGCGAGTCATTCGTCAATTCTCCCGTTTCCAAACCCCTGAAAGACGGCGAGGAGACCCCGGGCTCTGTCAGTCCACTGGGTTCAGACTCCGGTTCTGAGACCGACAAAGACGAGCAGGACCCGTCCCCTTCATCCGCGGCCTCCAGGCACATGAACGCCATCGACATCCTCACCCGGGTGTTCCCCAGCCACAAGCGGAGCGTCTTGGAGCTGGTCCTGCAGGGCTGCGGGAAGGATGTGGTTCAAGCCATCGAGCAGATTCTCAACAACAGCGCAGGAAGCCACACTCACAGCAAGGCCAATCCGGAGGAGACGTGGACGGCTGAACGGATGCTCCAGAGCGCACATCCATCTCCCATCACCACCTCCACTACCGCGCCCACGAGGCCGATGTTGCCAGGAGCCATGACGCTCAGCAACCGCTCTGCGTTCTCTCCCCTTCAGCCCAACGCCCCGCACTTCGCCACCGACCCCAGTGCGTACCCACTTAGTACCCACCTAGGACTCAACCCGTTGCGTCTGGCCTACTCGGCTCACAGCCGGGGACTGGCTTTCATGACGCCATACTCCACCGCCGGGTTGATGCCAACTCTAGGCTTCAGGCCACCAATGGACTATGCCTTCAGTGACCTCATAAGGGACAGGACACTCTTACACAAGGAGCAAGGCTATGTCAACGGCTTATACGGCCCTTTGGTCAACAACACGCCTGACAAGCAGTGAGGTGGTTTTTAACCCCCGAACCTGGACTGCGACTGATGCAGGCGATACATTCCCATAAAGAATGAACATTGTATTTCTAGCCAAAAGTGTTGAATGTTCTGGAGAGCGTCTGTGATGTGTTTTGGCTATGACCTATGCTGTAAATATAGGCTTATTATCTGGCTTATTATAGTCGCCTTGCCGGAGAAGGCGAGAAACTCACTTATTAGGCCATCATTTAAGAATCTGTATAGAATTGTTGATAATTAGCCTATAATATATCATCTTGCTAAATTATAGGCCTAAACTTCGTTTTAACTTGTCACTTGTGCCACACACACTAATTGACAATTGGATGATCCGTTTCTAATATGTAACACAAGCTTGTAAAACACACCATAACGACGATATTTTCGTTTTGACCATTTTAATTTTAGAATTCATACTTCAGATACAGTATTTAATCGTGCAACATTAATAATACTAAAGTTTTGCCAGAAAGTTTTAGATAAAACATTGCTTAAAGTTTGCAGTTGGGCGAGACATGAACACCATGTAGCCTATATTGTTAAGAACACACGTCCATATAGGCTGTGAATTATGACATGTAGGCTACTTTACTGATGTTATAGTGAAATGAGTTGTTGTAAAGGTTTAACTAATGACGTGTAATTACCATCCGTTTCTCTTATAAGTCTTATTTCGTTTTAGTTTTATTTTATTTTTCACTTATTTTCCAGTTCGTCTTCAACTGTATAGACTATATCGCATTTGATATGAAATACTATAGGCCTTGTATCTTTCATTTTTGTCATTGTTAATCAGCTGCAATATTTTTGTGGCATTTGTAAAGTGCTGAATCAAGTCAATTGCTCTTCAAATGTTGCAAGCTGTGATGTCACATTGACCTTGCTGGAAATAAATGTTATTTTAAAGAAAAGCAGAAACGTTTTATTATTATTATTATTATTGTAGTTGTTTATTATTAGTACTAGTAGTCTATAGCCTATAGTGGTGGTGGGTTAGAAGTAGGCCTGGCTATACTGCAGTGTAGGCTATATTAAAGCCTATACTAAAGGCTAATATGTTTTATTATTGACTTGTGACGCTCATTTAGCCTGAAAAGTGTTCCACAAATCTGTCAGAGACACACTGACATGGTGCACTCATGCAGCCAGGGTGAATTAATAACATATAGGCTTAACATGGTGTAAGTAACGAAACATTAAAGGAGCATTGCGTTTGTTGATAGTTTGCCATGTGGGGCCTTAGCAATGGCCAAATCAACTTAAAATCAAAATAATACACAACCTGTGCTATGAGTGAACTTTTCAGTCTGGTATGTGTGCTACACTAACGCCAATGTTCCACGCAATAAAATCGTTTGTTAATTTATTTCTACATGAGCGTGTATACACATTGAACTAAATACATTACCATTCCATTTTCACGCACGCATGAGTTCACAATGCTTTGGCGAACATTTCGCATCAACACTGATATTATATTGTATAAGCAAGAAAGGTGTTGGTGGGGTAGCCTATAGACTACCTACAAAATATAAAACAATAAGTTTGATGAGGTTTAAATGCAATTCAAGTTAGGCCTATTTATAGAAAATGTTACGAGTAACGTTATAACGAGTGACAAACGGAAAACGGAACCAGAGACACTGTCGACACTGTTGAACGATAACTAATTCAAATCCTCTACCTTCTATTACCGTATATATTCATTAGGATACCATCTTATTTCACACTAATAGCTGGCGTGAAATCCAACGTACCATTAGCCTATATTTAGCCATATATTAGGCATATGGCCTATACATAGGCACACGATACGATATTTGAATTTGCATATAGCTTTCAAATATCCATCAAAATAATAAATAAATAAATGAAAAAAGAAATACCGTAAATAATTAAACATTTCAATATTCTGGGTGACTGTCGTGTTGTTTCAATTATAGTAATTATAATTATAATATTAATATTATTATAAATGTGGGATCTGTTGTTAAAAAGCCTATGCCAGTAGGCCTATATGGCTAAATGCCAAGATAACCTGTTGAGGTTACTATACGGTAATCGGGATTCTTAATAAACAATACATATACAATAAACAATAACCTCGACGAAATTGGACTCTGTTCACAGTCAGCAAATGAACGTTACGTTACGTGCATGCAGGTGCATGTATTTAGGTAGGCTCAGAGCAGAGTTACGACAACTCCGTTCACATCTTAAATGAAACGCCATGCACCATTAGACGTATACGGTATTTCCTTAGCTGTAGGTCTATTTAGCTACACGTCGAAATGTGTATGTGATAGGAAAGGGGAACGTTATATAATGATGTTTTCCCAATATTCTGTCACCAGAAAAATGGGAATGAGAAAATACGCCACTTATGTTGTAACTTGCATCAATTTAAAGCCCAAATCCCTGTTCTTTTTCCCTAACTGGGCGCACCAGTTGGATTGGATCTCAAAAAGCTAATATAACAACGTCAACAAAGTCTTTAATGATGTACCCTTCCCTTGCCTAGAAAACGAAACCTTATAGCCTACACCCGGTAAGTGGAACACCATTGCACATTGCATAAAGTGTGTTTGTTTTTGTAAGCTACCAAGACTTTCATAAAAGACCTGCCAACGTAGAATGGACATTCCAGCCTTGAGTAATGATCGTAATGATGAGAGAGACAGTAGGCCTATTGATATATTTTATTTAAAAAGTCTCTTAGACCTTTTGACAGGTTGCAAGCAGTTTGGCTATATTCGACCATGTGATTTTCACCCTTTTTATTTCAAGGACTGCCAACTTGATGCATTATAATAGGCTACGGAACCCGTTTTAGATTCAATTGTGTTCATTTTTACTTTTTATTTTTTAATACGATTATATTGTTGGACATGATTTGGTCTGATAGTCTGCATGTAATTTGGTCCAGAATAGCCTACTATAACAGTGAGTGACTCTGATCAAATTATTATCTAGGCCTATGATTATACATTTTTTAAATATTGGTGAACATGAACTATCCATCAATTAGCATGGGACCCCCGGGAACTGTTTCGTTTGAACCACTGTAAATTGCATTTAATTCGAGGACAGCATGCTTTCAACACCCTGCACTCTCCTCTTTGTTTTGGAGCTTGGCAATTTGAAGGTCCATGGCGCCATCTAGGGGTAAAAGAAATCAGCAAAAATAACATTTTTCTTTCTTGTACAGAGTAGACTGGGTTATCTAATAGTACCACCTAGCGGTCCGATACTGCGTGGATTTCTGGGAAATATACAGTACTGCAGTGTTCAGTCCTATTCAATATGCCTTAAAACAGTCATATAGCCTATAGGTACTGAACTGTAGCCCTACGGGCGAGGCTTTCCTCCCCATCCCCTCCCATATTTCTGGCAGATATAGTTGATAGTAGTATAGTTGGTGATTTCTCCATTCTGCCACAAGCACTCCCCTTCACTTCCTCATGGCGGTTTTCCCAGTAACTGCAGGCTTTTGTCCAGTGAGTTGTGAATGTGAATGTGAATGTGAACGTGATACACCTCCTCCAGCACTGAATAACGTCTGTGGCTCTAATGTTTGTCTCAGTATTGTCATCTCTCTGTTCTTTTCCTCCAGTTGTCTCTTCAACTCTCTCTCAGGCAGGAGAACATTATTCATCAGATTTCTCTCTGCTTCCACTCTGACCTTTGCTTCCTATGGCTCTCACCTCGTCCATGTCCCGTGTGTGTGTGTGTGTGTGTGTGTGTGTGTGTGTGTGTCGGCGAGGTCCTGTGCGAACATTAATTAATGAATTAATTAATTCATGTTTATTTTGGCCTTCAATTTGCAAGTATAACTAATTGAAATGAACACCCCGAAATGTAGCCTATAAGAGTAGGCTATATGAAAGCCTTTTATAAATTATACTATTGGTATTTCACACAGGTGTTGCCAAATAACTAATTATCTTGCCAGATGCTCAATTTAATCAGCAGAGGCTGCAGAGTGCAGAGCAGTGCTGCTTCTGCACACACTAACTGACCAGCTAAATTTATGCCTACTTTAAACCATAATATGACAAACCTTGGATTAATTCTTCTGAAAACGAGCAGCAAGCACAAGGTAAGTGATTCACACATTCAGGCAGGCATTGGGTGTTATTGGAAATGGATGCACTGCGAACGACACATTGTCAGCGAGTAGGCCTACTACTAAATGTGAAATATATCAACATGTAAGCAAAACTAAACTATAGATATTAGGTCTGAGATGGAAAGTGATTGTTAACATTTATAAGCCTATTAAAAAGGGAGGGGGGACGCTGCCCCCGCGAGGCCTCGCAAGGCGCGAGGCCCGGTGCGACGGCACCATTCGCAGTTCGCACTACCCTTAAAGTGGCCATTGTGTGTGTGTGTGTGTGTGTGTGTGTGTGTGTGTGTGTGTGTGTGCGCGTGCGTGCATGCATGTGTCTCTCTTTCCTCTCATCTCATTCTCTCTCTTTGCTCTATAACCTCTCCAGCTTTCTCTCCATCTCCTGCCTTCCCTCAGACTCCCTTCTCAGCTCTCCTTCCAACTCTCCTTTCTTCTCTGCATCCCTCTCCTCCCTCATTTGTCTCTCATATTCACTCGTTCAATGGTCGATCTTCCTGATGCCTCCCCCGTGCTCTTGGATGGATCAGTCTATCTTCCTCAAAGAGTCCTTATGCCCCTTATCAAATCTCCCCCATCTCCTGCTCCTCATGTGTCTACTCTCCTCCAAGTCCCTCTGAATCTCTCTGACCAGGTCCTCCGCCACCTTTGATTGATTGATTGATTGATTGATTGAATACTTTATTAGACAGAAATGCAAACAGAGTACAGGCAAACACTTTGACTTGAAAGGATAGGACCAAAAAAAGCCCTTGCGTTCTTGTTTCCATTCGGGTCCTATGTATTCATATCATCACAAAATATAAAACACTATTTTACAGAGTGGAAAAAAGAAGGAGGGTGTAAAAGAGGGGGGGAGGGGGGCGGGGGTGATCTCCTGTCTAAGAGAGATGTGATCATATCCTCTCCCTTTGGCCTACTGAAAGGTGGATTTTCAAGCCTGTTTTAAAGGTGGCCAGTGATCTGCATTTTTTTGAGGGAAGGGGTCAGCCCGTTCCTAGCCTCGGTCTTATCTGCGAAAAGAAAAGCCTGGTCACAACATAAGGCAGAGAAGCTATCGGCGGATGTATCCTCCGGAACATCCGTCAGATGTATTTCCCCGGATACGATATTTTCCCGACCAATCACAACACTTTCATTTGCGGAGAATGTAAACTGATTTGTAAAGCATCAACGTAATTTCCTTGGGTGATACTTCCGCAGCGTAGGGCTTGCCCAGGGTGGCCCGTTCCACACTTGTGTAGGAGAAGAATTTACCCATGTCTGTTTTAAAGGTGGGTGGTACCAGATCATTGTTCTCACTCCCCCTCTAGTATTGTGGCTGTGGGTGTCGCTCACTTTGTTTTAGTCATGGTATTGAGGGCATTGAAGAAAAAGACACACCTGGTAGATCTGAGTGCTATAGAAGTTATTTGTGTTTGCATGCCACCATGCTGTCTATCTTCTCCAGCAGCTGTGTAATCTGACCAGCATTGCTCATGCTGTCTAATGTTGAGGATGTGGCATCCGTTCCGGGGACTGCCCATAACTCCGACTATGTGGCTTCATGTGCGGTTGGGGTTGTCCCACAAACAAACAAACAAACAAACAAACAAACAAACTGTTTAGTTACCTCTGCCCTCTCCTCCTCCGTACAGCTGCAATGTTGGTGAGTTTGACGTTATTTAATACAATTAGAAAGGACTTTTCTGTTTGGATGAATGGGCTGTCTATGGGACGTTGCACCTAGGTAGCACCTTGCTGGCAAGATGGCAGCCGTGTATCGTCAATTACCAACTCCAACTGGACATTGTATTCTGCATTCTGACAAGCATGGAACAGTGCCCCCATGTGTTTGAAAACAGTCACTATTCACAAAAGTGTTGAACGTGTTCATACTGTCACTCTTGTATTGTTGAACTTGCTCATACTGGCATATTTAGATTCTTTGCCTGCTACAGATGATACTAAAGTTCTAAAGATATGCATAACTGAACCTTTAGCATGCAGGCAGGCAGGCAGGCAGGCAGGCAGGCAGACAGACATACAGATAGACAGACAGACAGACAGACTCTCTCTCTCTCTCTCTCTCTCTCTCTCTCTCTCTCTCTCTCTCTCTCTCTCTCTCTCTCTCTCTCTCTCTCTCTCTTTTTCTCTCTCTTTTTCTCTCTGGTTTGATGTAGCCTAACACTGATGTAGATGTAGATTAACCTATACATTCTTATATAATTGCTGTCTCATATAGGATCGTAAAAGATGCGATCACAAGCCTGGGATCAAGGGATGTATGTATGATAAAGCGATAAAGACAGCAAATAAGTATTTGGCCTAAGTAAGTGCAAACAACAGATATGGACAAAGTGCTGCAAAGAAATATATAAATAGACTTGGGATAATACAAATATACATGGGATGACAGTCCTTTATAAATCAGAGAAGAGGTCTGTCCACCATTACAAATTAATTAGAAAAATCATTTTGGCCTGCAACATCTTGCCATCTGGCCACTTTATTTGCTTTCTGGTTTTGCAGTTTACACACACATACTGGCTATACATACATTATACAGTAGGCCTACCCTCAGGACTCAAATTCACAGATTCACATTTCATGGAAAACAAGGCCATCTGCTGGCCATCATTACACACAACATTAATATCCAAGACAGCCTTTAATTAGCATTGTGTGTTTTCTATCTTTTTATTTATTTATCACGGCACAGAATTTCTTAGCAGAAAGTAGCTCACAAACGCGGACGAGGATTTATTAAATTATATAAAAAGAATCTAGTGTTAAATTGCGGTTAATATGAAGTGCAGTGCATGAAAATGACACACTGATCAATAACCTAATTATGTTATTAACAACTCCCAGTATGGCTTAGGCTTTTAGGGTATGTAGCCTATAGCCTACTCCAGTTTACACCAGCCACTAGTGTCATTTAACACATTTAATCCTGTCGACGGGTATACTCGTCCTGATAAATTAATTGCACACAATGCGCGGGGCGCTCTTGACGAGTATAGGCTCGTTTTGAGGCGTTTGATATCGCTATAAGATTGCCTTGCTATTTTCCATTTTTTTAACCACTCCGGTTGCTGTGCACGGTTGCTACGGCCCCGCCCGAACTGTGTCTCATTCTCCATAGCTATTAGCTTCTGTTTTAGCCGCGGCCTTTGCACACATTTTCTCGGAAACTACGCCGCTGTCCGTGTTTTTTAACTAATCGGCGATGTTCGGAGGTCTTTTCTCATTATCTGTTACATTGGCGTTTTCTAGAGCAAGGATGGACCTCATTTTAGCTCGCTAGCATTGTGCTATGCTTTAGCATCTAAGATTGCACCCCAAACCAGACGTGCATCACAATAGAATTCTTCTCATCACGTGGCACCCAAGCACCATACCACTTTCGTCCACCAGGAAGAAACGCCTGCCCTGGATTCCTTGGGCCATGAGTCATGATGCATCTCCCCATGTAGGCCTGACATTGTTATATGCTAGTGTATACGCCACGGGTGATAGTTAACCTGCCATGCACAGGTTAGTTTTAACCCGCATCACATGTCGGGAGCCACGGGTTATTATTATATATTTTTTTAAAGTTATTTTTTTTGGCTTCTTCTGCCTTTATTGATAGGTTGAAAGTAGACTGACAGGAAATGGGGAGAGAGATGGGGGGATGGCACGCGGCAAAGGCCGTCGGGATTGGGAGTCGAACCCGCGGCACACCGTCAGGCTGGCTTAGCAGCCTAGGTGCCCAGACGGTTGAGCTAACCGTCCGGTACCACGGGTTCGTTTTAACCCACAGCAGATGTCGGGAGCCACAGGTGATTTATAACCCGCAGCACGGGTTAGTTTTAACCCGCAGCACATGTCGGGAGTGATGGTCTTGTCAGACTAATGACTGTAGGACTGTTGGTATGTCTAACCAATATATGCACCCCACAGGCAAGTGACACGCACGCACGTCACTTGCCTGTGCGGGCAAGTGTCACGCACGTGCGTGCGTGTCACCAGACTGTTTACACCTCAAAATACATGTACATCAATAATAGGATCTATTTCACCGCTGTACCTACACTGTACATAATTTGGTGTTAGGTAAGGACTCAGTAAGGACTAGTCCTTTATAACTCTATGTTCCACACTTGGAAGTGTATTAATGACATGAAATGTTGAAAATGTGTGTTATTTCCCTTTAAGTACAATTGTTTTTTACTTGGATTAGGCTGTTATGTAAATTTAATGAATTCATATTTACTAATTATGAAAATGAATAGCCAACACCATAATGTCCGAATTATGACGCAGCAACATGGCTGCTTTAGACTGGAAGTAACTAAGGTGGATACTAAAACCATTTCGGCATACAAAGCCGTAAATTATTGAGATAAGCTTTGAATTAGAAGCGTCTGGACTCCGGCTGGAGACCCTGGTGAGGAGAATTGGAAGAATGTAATAGAGTAAAAGTACTCAAGTCAGAAGGTACTTATTGTACCGGACTGTAAAACCCTTTTAAACCAAGTGAATATTAAACTTTATCTTTAATGTTATAATGTTAAACTTATAAAACTGTAATCCTATATTAATAACCTTTTAAGGAACAACACTTTAGAGGAAAACTACAATACTTAAAAAGTAAAAGAGTAAAAGTATTTCAGAGTATACCAGAATACCTTAGAATGATTTTGACACAGACACAAAGAAGTACAAGTCCACACGCCAGAGCTAAGGATTTTCCATTTGATATATTCCAAGTTACATCGTGAGAGAAATGGCAGGTCCGTACAGCGTTCAAAGATCTCTCACTGATGAATCATCAGTGGACTCATTATATACAATATGAAATCAAAACAATCTCTGACACGGGGAAGTAATGCATTTGAGTTCAGAGGTTACAAAAAGCGAATTATGGCGACACCTATGGCTGGGAGGTTCACTTGGCATATTACAATTGACGGCCGTGCTGACTAATATAACGTTTTTAAGACGTAAATAGGAGAGCGAGGGAGACAGAATGTCTACCTAGCTAGAAGGTCAAATAACAGTTCTCACAGATACACATCTGTGGTAATCTGTGGTAATCTGTGGCAAACGGGAGAAAAACAATTCTTTATCTCACGCTGGCTAGGGGAGAAGTGAGAACCAAAATCAGTGGAACAGCGTGACATGAAAAATAAGTCATAGGGCAATATGGCATATGTAACGATTCATAACTATTGCAGGGCATGGGGCATATGATTAATAAGTCATTGGGAACATGTAAACTTCCATCCACAAACAACAAATATTATCCATCATAGGCTATTTCCAATTTTCAATACTTTATACTTCTACTCCAAATATATTGTACTTTTACTAGATTTTATTTATAATTACAAAACATACATTAACCTCTATAGCCCTATTTAAACTTTGGCTATTTGAAAATAGACGATCTACAAGCTCACCATGCGTGTTGCAAGCCTGTAGATCTGCTATTTTCAATACATTTTATATCAAGGACTCCTTTACTAATGAATAATTAGACACAGGCAGATAAATTGCCACAGGCCGAAGGAATGGTGCAGACACTGCAGGCAAGTAAATCCATTTAGGTTATTACTCCTTCCTTACATAAAACTCATTTTCATTTTCAGAACCTCTGTACTGAATAACAAATAGATGATAGCACGCAAAGCAACAAAATGAAGACAATTGCATTGTGGACCGATATTAGGTCTTACCGTGCAGTGAAATAGAAATGTCTTCCCGAGCTATTTACAATCTAATACTTTATAGTATTGTTAGGTCAACCACAATGTTATTGTGTCAACAACAAAATTACTCACGTTGAAAATGACTAATGGCTATGGCCACAAACGTGGACGGGCTCATGCCTGCATGACTTTGTTTGTATCTATTCCCAATATCTATTATTCTGCACGATGGTGGAATACATAAATCAATTGGTTTAATTCCACATGCTGTTACTTTATTGAATTCATCATAACTCACTGAAATTGCATAATTTGCATGTGCTGACTGAAGCTCTATTTTGCTTTTCTTGCACCACTTTTATATTGACTTATTTTGAATGCTTTGTGCTTTTAATTTAACCACAGTAAAACAAAGATTGTAGTCTATTCTGTTCTAATGGCTCATTCTACCATGCCATGCCATGAAGGATGTTGATGTGTGTGTGTGTGTGTGTGTGTGTGTGTGTGTGTGTGTGCGTGCGTGCGTGCGTGCGTGCGTGCATTAATAGCATTGCACCCTGGCGTGCTATTGATTCCAGAATCTCATTCCTTCATCACACTGTGCAGGGAGGGACTCTCATTTCATGTAGCATTGTACACTTTCTCTCTTTCTTCTTGATCATGCATCCTTACCCCTCTCTCCTTAACCCTCTCATTCAAATCTCTAACCACTTTCAAACTGACGTCCCTGGCATATTTTGGGCATGTCATCATACAGGTGAAACATTTGTGAGCTTATAGTTTGGCTATTTTCACTATTCGCCGCATGATGAAGGGCATAAGTGGTTAACAAATTGTCTCATAGGACAGATGGAACATCATAATCAGACCAAATATTACTTACTAAGTTACTACACAACTAAATAGGGTGTAAGGATGGAGGACAGACATGTTATGTTATGTGTTTCTGTGGGAAAGGAGAGTCGCTTTAGCAGATGTATAGCTCTGGTCCATAGCACTATGGACCTCAGCTAATGTATGCCCACTTGCCCAGAGAGTTATACATGTAAATGCACAAACCCAAATACTGACTTCATTTATATATAGGCCTACACACAAACAGTAAGAGAAAAACATGTATGTAGGCTGTGTCTTATTTAAGCGGACGGTAATAACAATAATAATTTGTAACTTTGTCGTCCTATAAGAGGCATAAGCAACAATTAGTTTTACCACTCATTAGTGTAACTGTAAACAAACACCTGAATCACAGTGTGCACGTGAAGGGTTGTGCACATGGTGGGTGAGGAGTGTGCACGTGAAGGGTTGTGGTAAATAAATGGTAAATGGTGCATTTATATAGTGCCTTTATCCAAGGCGCTTTACATAGATTGTGCATTACATTCACCCATTCACACACACATTCATACACCGATTGCGGCGGAAGCCATGCAAGGTACCAACCAGCACATCGGGAGCAATTTCGGGTTCAGTGTCTTGCCCAAGGACACTTCGACATGTAGCCAGGAGGAGCCGGGATTCGAACCGCCGACCCATGGATCATTGGACGACCTGCTCTACCTCTTGAGCCACAGTCGCCCGGTGCACATGGCGGGTGAGGAGTGTGCACGTGAAGGGTTGTGCACATGGCGGGTGAGGAGTGTTCACGTGAAGGGTTGTGCACATGGCGGGTGAGGAGTGTGCACGTGAAGGGTTGTGCACATGGCGGGTGAGGAGTGTGCACGTGAAGGGTTGTGCACATGGCGGGTGAGGAGTGTGCACGTGAAGGGTTGTGCACATGGCGGGTGAAGAAGGAGCTCTCTGGAATGGTTTGTATGAGTTTAAGGATAAATGGGCTTCAAGCTGTGCCAACACAGCATGAGCACATCTTCTGCTCAAGTGCAGAGTGTCAGTCACCTCTGGCTGGGCTGATAAGGTGTATTGGAACGTGAAAATCACTGAGTGAGCATGTGTGTATGTGGGTGCATGCATGCATGCATGCCTTCCTGCCTGTGTGTGTGTGTGTGTGTGTGTGTATGTGTGTGTGTGTGTGTGTGTGTGTGTGTGTGTGTGTGTGTGTGTGCGTGCGTGCGTGCGTGGGCGAGTGCGTGCGTGGGCGAGTGCGTGCGTGGGCGAGTACGTGCGCACGTGTGTGTGTGTGTGTGAGCGAGAGACATGTCTGCCCTGTCACGGATCATGAGATTCCCTCCTATGTCTATCCTCCTGCTATACCCAAAACTCACACCCACGCACGCGTGCTGCACAGTGCGCGCACGCATGCAGTCACACGTGCGCGCGTGCGCACACACACACACACACACACACACACACACACACACACACACACACACACACACACACACACACACACACACACACACACACACACACACACACACACATACTGATAAAAACATACACCACTCACAGAGATACAGAGAGAGAGAGAGAGCGAGAGAGAGAGAGAGAGAAACTGTCGAAGGAAAACTTTCGAAGATAATTTAAAAAAAAACTTTGATCCTCTCTAATGTTACCGTTGTTGTTGTTGTTATTGTTGTTGTTGAGTATTCTACAGAGTCAGTCAGGTGGATATGTGAATCGACTGACTGACAGAAGTGGGTCTCTCTGAAAGCACCCGAAGATCTTCACCGTGGAGAGCTTCCTCACCATCCTCCTGTCCAGGAGTGATCTTATACCTCTCACCCTCGTCCATCCCTCCTCCTTCCCCTTTTATCTTATTTGCCGCCTCTCTCTCTCTCTCTCTCTCTCTCTCTCTCTCTCTCTCTCTCTCTCTCTCTCTCTTTTCTCGGACCATCCCCCCCATCTCTATTCTTCTCTCTGTTTTCAGGCTCGTTGCCTGGCTCTGAGTGAGAATCATCAAATGAAGATTAAAGACGCTTCTGTTTCCACTGACAAGCGGCACACACACAAACTTGTGCACGTGCGTATACTGTACATTCACATTATGCGTGTGTTCAGACACAAATACGCACGCACGCACGCACGCATGCACGCACGCACGCAGGCAGGCAGGCAGGCAGGCACGCACGCACGCACGCACGCACGCACGCACGCACGCACGCACGCACGCACGCACGCACGCACACACACACACACACACACACACACACACACACACTCCCCCAAGGGACCCACACACAATTACGACTAGAATGGGATTCATTCTCAGCCTTCAACAACTCATTAACTGCATATTGCAAATCGTACATTTCAGCAGAATGCATTGATGAGGAACAGCGAGAAAGGGGGCTTTGGGAGAGGCTAGCGTCATTTTAATATGTGTTCAGAATGTATTAGCATATCACATATATGTATATTATTATATACTGTATATAGAGGAGAGTGGGGAATAGTAAGAAGGTTGTTTCTTTATCTATACACATACAATACTGCCAAATCTGGGTGGAAAAATAGGCCTGTATGCACATGCCAAATGTGTGGTGTCTGACTAACGGACTTGTGTATGGAAAACCTCCCCTATTAGGACACAGGTCCTTGAGAGGGTTCCAGGGAGTCCCCAGCTAAATAATTGATATAGTTAGGAACCAAATGGAACCATGCACATGTTTTTAACAGTGTACAAATGCACCTGCGTCCAGTCAGAGTTATGCGAGTCCGTGACCTAATATACCAAACTGGAGGTCCTGGAAATAAAAAAGTTTGAGAACCACTAGCCTGTATTAGTTGGAGGTGATCACATCGAGACACGTGACTAGTACTGACTACAGGAGCAGGTGCTTTGAAAACGCCTTGGCAAAGAGCAAAACAGCATGTGTGCCTGTGAAATGGGAATACATGCATAACAATCAAATATTGATTAACAAAAATGGGAATGGGATGGGATGGAATGGGAACAATGGATACTGTGGGAGGTGCTGCGGGAATATGGGGTGAGGGGGTCCTTGTTGCTGTGTCTGTGTGCTTGGCAGTGTGTCGGATTCGTTTCCGGTGTGGGTTGACCTCCGGCAGGGCTGCGCATTGTCATAGGATCTTGTGGAGGAGAGAGTATATGGTTAAGGAAAAACATCACTGCTTTTTGCGGATGATGTGGGCCTGATGGCAACATCGGTTCGAGACCTTCAACTCGGTTCGTGGTCGAGCATGCAGCGACAGTGGAGAGTCTGGGATGAGGATTAGCATCTCCAAATCTGAGGCCATGTATTCAGTCGTGGACCACCATCTGAAAATATGTTCTGTCAGGGATCCCCATACAACATTTGCTGTTAATGGGTATTTTAATAGCAGATCTACAAGCTTCCAATGTGATGCGATTTAATGCGTTATGAGCTTGTAGATCAGCTATTTTGTATATTGGGTTAAAGTGGTTAGACTGATTTTGATGCTCCTTTGCTCCTTTGCCTAATTCCGCAGGGAACCCCCTGGAACCCCATCAGGGTTTCAGCTTGATCCCTGTTTATTCTACTTCACTGACTTATTTTCTCACAAACAACAGAAAACGTGACAAACTCCATGAGTGGCAGTCAAGTATATTAAATAAAACCACTTCAAGTAACACAAATAAATCACACAATTAAGAAGAAGAAGAAGAAGAAGAAGAAGAAGAAGTAGAAGAAGAAGTAGAAGAAGAAGAAGAAGAAGAAGAAGAAGAAGAAGAAGAAGAATAATAATAAGAAGAAGAGTTAAAGTGGGTCAGCCAGTAGAGTGGAGAGGTGGAGCTGAGAGGAGGACTGAACTGTAGAAACAGCTCCCCTCCTCTCTGACCAGCAATTACACCTCTCCAAATTATGATCTATACTGGCAGAGTGGGCCTGACCCACAGACGGAGATAGATGGCACCCTATCTCCTCCTTCTGCCTCTCTTTCCTTCCCTCTCTCTGCCTCTCGCTCCCCAACTCCTCTTTCTCTATTTCACTCTCTCTCTCTCCCTCCCTACCCTTCCCTCTCTGTCACTCCTCCCTCCCTCTCCCTCAGGTTGCCAATGGAGACAGATGGAGCTGGGCCCCTGGCCTCGGCCCCCGTAGATTGATTATTGATCAGGGCGACAGAGATGGATGGAGGGGTGGAGAGGACGCTGAGGATGAGGAGCAGAAGGAGGAGTAGGAGGATGCCAGAGAATTGATGTTTTCAAAGTAGGCTTTAAAGGATGGCAGGATCGGGAGAGGAGGAGGAGGAGGAGGAGGAGGTTGAGAATGGCTGCGTAGTAGAAAATATATACAAATAAAAATAAAACTTTTCTTTAGCTCAATCATCACCTTGAGAGGGAGCTATTGTCCAAGCTTAAGATGTTTCAGCCACAATCCAATGTGTATTTTTCTGGTTGGGAAACTAGATTTTCTTGTCCCAGCTTTTCACTCATTAACTGATCAATTAAACAAATCCAATTTAATTTAACTAGACTGGTGCCCGGCTGCAGAGCACCGAGTCGTTACCGACTGTTCATTAGCGAAGTGTTTGAGTGCCGCTAGCCCCTCCTATGCCCAGCTCTCTCTGTGTGTGTGTGTGTGTGTGTGTGTGTGTGTGTGTGTGTGTGTGTGTGTGTGTGTGTGTGTGTGTGTGTGTGTGTGTGTGTGTGTGTGTGTGAATTTTAGCGATGATTTGATTGGCTGAGCAAAGTACATATTGAGGATAAAAAGTGAGGGCAGAAAATTGAAGACGGCAATTGTGATTGGCCGGAATGACAGAAAAGTGAGGACGCCAACTGTGATTGGCAGGAATCTGATGATGTATGATGATGATGTATGATGATAAGAGCGCCCTGGGCCCTCACTACACACAAGTGTGATGTTTTTCTTACATTGGTGTGGTGTGGTGACTTCACAGACTTGTACCCCATACACTAACAGTACAGAATGTGTGCGTGTGTGCGTGCGTGCGTGCCGTGTGCCGTGAGTGGTCAGTTGGTAACTAAACACACAGCCAGTCACACTCTTTGATTCCCCAGGAGGCCTAGGGAGGATATTTCACACTTCTTTCATACTTATTCCACAGACCTCCTTCTTCTTTCCTCCTAATCTACACAATTTCCCTCCATCATTCACTGATGCGAGAGTCAGTAAGAATCTATGCACCCCCAGCTGTGATCTGAAGGATGAACCAGCCAGAGGGGTGTGTGTGTGTGTTTGTGTGTTTGTGTGTTTGTGTGCGTGCGTGCGTGCGTGCGTGCGTGCGTGCGTGCGTGTGGGGGAAAAGCACAAACATCCTCAGTCAGTGTTCAACTAACTGATTGTTTAACTCTGGTAGTGATCCTTACGGGTTCATAATGGTTACATTACAAATGGAAAAAGTTAAGCATAAATTCATTATTTTATCCAATCTAGACAGAGTATGTTAATGTTAATGGAATAAATCTAGCACAGAGTTAGCACTATAACTGCAGTGGTTTGAGGGGGTCTCCCTACACTTCCATTGAGAAGGCCCTGGTGTAAAATAGGACAATTACTGTTAGACAAGTACTGCCTGGTTTGTGAGAGAAGTGTTTTTATTATTCCTTTGCTGATGTTCCTTTTCGAGATGTTGTTTATATGTTTACAGAGAAACAATGAGCCTGAACTGAATGACCTGAAAAGAGAGACGGAGAGACGAGAAAGAGAGAAAGTGATTGTAAACATTTAAAGCTGCAAACATATAATGATAGACAGCAGAGTAAAACTGTGTGTGCGTGCGTGCGTGCGTGTGCGTGCGTGCGTGCGTGCGTGCGTGCGTGCGTGCGTGCGTGCGTGCGTGCGTGCGTGCGTGCGTGTGTACACACAGAGACACAGACACACACACAGAGGCCAGGGAGACGTACAGTACAGTACGTAGTAAGGCCCTAAAGGGCGAGGCACTGGCCATATATGGAGCGTGTCTTGAGTGTACAGGGTGTGATGAGGTCAGATCAACATATGGAATGTCAGAACAGGTCAGCTCCATATATGGAGATCTAAGGGTGGCAGTGTCTTGAATGTACAGGGTTTGATGAGGGCCCAGGTAGGGTCGGGCCTTAATTTTCGGGCCTTTTGAGAACTTTTCGTCGGCTGTTTGGCACAAATAACTTTGGGGCAGGCTCGTCTAGTGTTTAAATGGACAGGTATTAGTCAAAAGGGAGACATCGAAGAGGAAGGATGGATGGGGAAGGATCAACATATGGAATGTCAGAACAGGTTCTGACATATATATTCGTGACATCAGCGATCTCCATATATGGGCTTATTATGACATATATGGAGATCTAAGGGTTTGAGGTTTGAGGTCAGATGTAGAGTTGCTGGCCAATATTGATGACATCATGGGATCTCCATGGGGCTTAACTGCGACAGCAAGTCACACTTACTATGAGATCAGGGATATCCATCCCTGATGATGTCACGTGATGTCACGATGACCTGGGCACCGTATATAGTGGCTGATGTCACGTGATGTCACGATGACCTGGGGGGCTTGCCTGGGGTGACCAACCAAGCAACCCACACACGAGTTAACTGCGACCTGTGGTCGCAACAAGTACAGTACAGCACCACTCGCTTCAGACGGGTCTGATTTTCGACTATTGTTCAGCCATTTTTGACATCCTAAAATGTCCTCACAAGTAGTAATAGAAACCTGTGTGCGTGCGTGCGTGCGTGCGTGCGTGCGTGCGTGCGTGCGTGAGTGCATGCGTGCGTTGTGTTTCACCAGTGAGGAGATGAGCATCTAACTGTTTCTGAGCATCTGATGTGACAGATCCCTTTAAAGTCTTTGCAGGGGGCAGAAAATGGAGGTTGTGGGGTTGCAATGTGTGTGTGTGTGTGTGTGTGTGTGTGTGTGTGTGTGTGTGTGTGTGTGTGTGTGTGTGTGTGTGTGTGTGTGTGTGTGTGTGTGTGTGTGTGTGTGTGTAGGAGTGGGGCAGAGGGATGTCTGATGGCTGTCTGTACAGGGAAGACAGATTCCTCATCCGTGTCTGATGTGTGTTGTGGTGTGTTGCGTTATGTATGACTTGCTGTTCAAAGGACCCAGTGAGAAAGACAAATGTCTTCCTCCTTTTAGAGAAATGGGGAGAAAACACAGTGAGCACACACTCATATTGCATGCAGTGAGACAAATAGCTGTCGAGAACCAGATCACTCAAAGTGAAGGGGTCAATTTCAAAGGACTTTGTATTCCATTTGGGAAAATGATAATTGCCTAAAGTTAATTGTTCAACATTTCTAAAAGATAGATGATGCAGGTTATTTAACTTTTGTTTTTGTCTTTCGGGGATGTAAATTACTGTTGGTGCAATCCTTCAAAAAGTATCCTAATTGGTGCATACACGTCTCCGCTGTTAATCATTTAAAAGGAATAGATTAGATTTTCTTTTTAAGAGGACATCTCATTTCTTCAACAACAATATAGTATGTCTAGAAAATAACTTAATATTCCACCAGCTGATCCTACCACTGGTCTTCCTTCGGGTATGTTTTTGGTAGACTAGTGTTTGACTGTACCCTGTGCTGTTTACATTATCCTTTTAGACTAGTGTTTGACTGTACCCTGTGCTGTTTACATTATCCTTTTAGACTAGTGTTTGACTGTACCCTGTGCTGTTTACATTATCCCTTTAGACTAGTGTTTGACTGTACCCTGTGCTGTTTACATTATCCTTTTAGACTAGTGTTTGACTGTACCCTGTGCTGTTTACATTATCCCTTTAGACTAGTGTTTGACTGTACCCTGTGCTGTTTACATTATCCCTTTAGACTAGTGTTTGACTGTACCCTGTGCTGTTTACATTATCCTGTTAGACTAGTGTTTGACTGTACCCTGTGCTGTTTACATTATCCTGTTAGACTAGTGTTTGACTGTACCCTGTGCTGTTTACATTATCCTGTTAGACTAGTGTTTGACTGTACCCTGTGCTGTTTACATTATCCTTTTAGACTAGTGTTTGACTGTACCCTGTGCTGTTTACATTATCCTTTTAGACTAGTGTTTGACTGTACCCTGTGCTGTTTACATTATCCCTTTAGACTAGTGTTTGACTGTACCCTGTGCTGTTTACATTATCCCTTTAGACTAGTGTTTGACTGTACCCTGTGCTGTTTACATTATCCTGTTAGACTAGTGTTTGACTGTACCCTGTGCTGTTTACATTATCCTGTTAGACTAGTGTTTGACTGTACCCTGTGCTGTTTACATTATCCTGTTAGACTAGTGTTTGACTGTACCCTGTGCTGTTTACATTATCCCTTTAGACTAGTGTTTGACTGTACCCTGTGCTGTTTACATTATCCTGTTAGACTAGTGTTTGACTGTACCCTGTGCTGTTTACATTATCCTTTTAGACTAGTGTTTGACTGTACCCTGTGCTGTTTACATTATCCTGTTAGACTAGTGTTTGACTGTACCCTGTGCTGTTTACATGATCCTTTTAGACTAGTGTTTGACTGTACCCTGTGCTGTTTACATTATCCTTTTAGACTAGTGTTTGACTGTACCCTGTGCTGTTTACATTATCCTTTTAGACTAGTGTTTGACTGTACCCTGTGCTGTTTACACTATCCTTTTAGACTAGTGTTTGACTGTACCCTGTACTGTTTACATTATCCTTTTAGACTAGTGTTTGACTGTACCCTGTCCTGGTTACATTATCCTTTTAGACTAGTGAAGTCAAAGACCATACAGCTAACTTTGCAAAGAATTTGCAAATTACATCCAATTTCTTACAATCCTATATCATAAAACATACATATACATGGACATAATGGCAGTTGGCAGGGATGAAACCTGTAACCTCCCCATCATTGGAGCGTCTGTCAGCCAGTCAGTCTAATGAAACCTGTGCCAGTCTGTATGTGTGCAGGGTATAATTCGGGCACCGTCCAATCGATCAACTTCACACGTGTTCTTCCGAGTGGAAATGTGGTCGAGGTTCATAGGTGTACGGATCAGCTTCCCTGATTGGCCAACCAAACTCAAACCACTACAATTGTGCTAGTGCTAACCCCGTGCTTGTTATATTGTATTAACATATTCTACCATACAGAGTTGTTCAAATAATGTTTAAATAACAACGGGTATTGCATGGTCCTCCCTCCACACAACTAGCCAATCTCCATCAACAGGTTGTGAGCTTGTAGATCAGCTATTTGAACTATTTAAAAATGTTTTAAAAAAGTAAAAAATGGCATATACGTTTAGGGATAAGGGGTGGCATAAGATGTATGTGTTATTTCTCTCTCTCTCTCTCCCCCTCTTCGTGTCTTCATCAGTGCTTATGCATGTGTGCAGAGGAGGGCCAGAGGAGCTTGAGGGGAGGTTCACGTGCTCCTTTGAATAAGAATTTTCTTGGGCAGAGTTCAATATTCTCTCTGAGCCCATTGAAAGGACAAAGACTGTGAGGAATTAAAAAAAAGGTTGAACGAAATAAAAGAAAGGGGAGGGAAAAAAATAAATGGTGAATAATGTATATCGCTGGCCTCCTAATGTTTTTTCTGTTTAATACCGTGGCTAAATCCTTCAACTTCTCGTAAAAAACTTCAACAATTTCGCAGTCGAGTAATCTTCCGATTTAATAACCTTAAGCTTCCCCCAGCTCCATAAATCTGACGTTCTTACGCCTCTCTCCTCCTCTCCTCTCCTCTCCTCTCCTCTCCTCTCCTCTCCTCTCCTCTCCTCTCCTCTCCTCTCCTCTCCTCTCCTCTCCTCTCCTCTCCTCTCCTCTCCCTCACCCCACACCCTCCCTTCTCCTCTCCCTCGTTTCCAAGCCTCTGTGCATTTTATCTCCATAATAGCACAAAGCAGCGCGAGCTGCCTCGGTGGGAGAGATAAGGGAAATTCCTGCCCATATTTTAATAGCTTCCCTCAGCTATCTCTGCCTACCAACTCCTGCGGAGCTGCCAGCCACCGCACTCACCTTGGACGCGGAGCCCAGAGGAGAAGCCTACAGAAAGGCGTGACTGGTGAATACATGCTGCGTTCGGTCGTGTGTGTGTGTGAGTGTGTGTGTGTGTGTGTGTGTGTGTGTGTGTACTGTGTGTGCGTGCGTGCGTGCGTGCGTGCGTGCGTGCGTGCGTGCGTGCGTGCGTGTTTTATGATCATTTCTCCATTATTTTTGAAATTGTGTGTTGTTTTTTGGCTGTACTGCAACAGCATGGCTAGGCCTATGAACACGACATGTCTCTGGCTGCCCTTTCTGACTGACTGATAGTTAGCCAGTTGACCTAATAATGACAATCTCAGTGCATTCATGCATCCAGGCTATGGGATGTCCTAATAGCCAACATTATCATTTGCAGTGCTCTACACTACAGTTTCGCCCCTAAAAATAGATATGCATAAACCGGACAACAAAATTGAGCAAAAATCTTTCTCCTAGTATAATCATGATCATGTTTTTTTTTTTGGGTGGGGGGGTTCACTGCACTCCATCTTTTAGTGACACCACATGTGGAGAAAAAGGCACAACAACGCCTGTACTGATTACGCGGTGCATTAAGTATAGTACAGGGTCAGCCCCATGAGGTCTTTCTACAACTGCACCATGGAGAGCATCCTGATGGGTTGGTATCTGCAGCCTTGCCAGCCGCACAAAAAGACTATGGAGTACTTTCTTCTTGTCTGCCAACAGAACAGACAGAACATTACATGGCCTGGACTATATGGCCACATGTCTATGGCTAATGTATAGGACCTCTGACAATGCAGTTTGCACTTGAGCTTTTTTGCACTTTTAGGTAGCTTGTTTTTCAACACAGATCACAATTGACATGCAGTCTTTTCAGTCTTTAAAATCTTTACTTTTGAGACTGTAGCTGCTGTGTTGGTTTTTTAGCACACAATGAATTTCACCTTGAACCCTGTGTCAGCACTGACACACACAATACAAAAGTGAACTTTGTACGCACTGTGCAGACAAAGACATGTTCATGCTTATTTCTTGATGGTAAGTAGAGAAAACCTGGAAATTCTATGCAGGCCCCCCCCACAATCAAATCGAGTGAATAGATGTGTGCACGCGCCAGTGCACGCATGTGTGGAAAACAAGTTTGTATGGTCTGCATTGAGGGACAGAAAAGTAGAAAAAATCACACCCGTGTGAAGTGAGTGGTGCAACTCCGTGTGGGGGTTCCCGGGGGGTGGGGGGGAGTTCCAGACCCACAGGAACGCGCCCAGGGGGCCGGGCCGGTTCCGGCGTGCCGGCCCGCGTCCGAAACGGTTGAGAAATGACAGAGTTACTGTGTGGCGGTCCCTGTACTGTACTGTACTGTACTGTACTGTACTGTACTGTACTGTACTGTACTGTACTGTACTGTACTGTACTGTACTGTACTGTACTGTACTGTACTGTACTGTACTGTACTGGCACACCCGAAAGCATCATATATACAGTTAATACGTGCGTGTGTGTTTGTGTGTGCGTTAGGTTGCGCACAGGTGGTGAAAAACAACCATGCTGTTTTCGTGCTCATACCCAGACACCCACCCAGCCAGCCAGCCACCCACCCACACACATAGCTCCGTAAGGGAGTGGTTGCACCACTCAAAAAAACAGGGGTAGGTGAATAAGGATTAAGTGATGACATTCTGCTGCTTTCAGTGCCCAATGCACCCAAAAATACACCACATCTCTCACTATATCTCTTTCTTTCTCCCTGTGCCCTTCACCCTCTCCCTCACATCTCTCTGTCTCTGTTTACTCCCCCACTCCACCCACTCATACTTTTCTCTCTGCATGTCTGGCAGTTTTGGGGTAGAGAGGATTTGCCTGTAAGTCAGTCAGCCTATATGTAATAGCTGCATGCTGTGTTCCAGGAAGCCATCTGTGGAGATGTGACAGAATCTACATTCAGACCGGTCCGCCCTGCAGATTGCTGCTGTCATTAGAGCTGGTGTCAGGGAAAGGTCCCAGAGAGAGAGAGAGAGAGAGAGAGAGAGAGAGAGAGAGAGAGAGAGAGAGAGAGAGAGAGAGAGAAATAACTTATAGAGTGATTGTACTGAGCTACTGTATGCAAATGCAAATCCCTTTTAGACAAAAACATACACAGAAAGAGACCATGTAAAGACAGTATTTTAAAGAGCAATTTTTAGATTTTGAGATCTGGGCCCAGTCTGTATTACTCTTTTTTTGTTTCGTTTTTTTTGCCTCCTTTCTATTCAGTGCATGGTGTTGTTAAGCCTATACTGGCTATTATCAGTGGACATTGTATGATGAACTTATTCTGAAAACATAAAGCTGTAACTGAACTATTTATGCAGACGTTTGCATTCATATTAGACATTGCATTGTGTTGTCTAGGCCAACTTGCCATGAGAGCATCAGTGTGTAAAATGAGCTTATTATTCATGACCACAACCACTAACTAATGTTACACGAAACCAACCAAGTAAGTGTCTGACAAACATGAGGTAACAGTTATTTAGTTAGATAGAGATGTCCATACGATTGAGAAAGACCATCAGCATAGCTGTCTGACAGTGGTCCTGCATGGAGGCTTGCAGGAGAAAGGGATTGAAAATGGAGATGATGATCAACATTTTGGGGTAGTAGTCCTGCGATGTGATTGAATGGTGGAGCGGGAATAGATTAATTCTCGGGCGCGGTGGTTGCCTGTATCCCGCTGCTGTTGTTGAAGGATGACACCACTGGGTGGTGTAGCAAAGTTACAAAAGCGGAGAGTGCCGGCGAGACGGCGTGCCGCGTGGAAGCAAGTGATTGCGGAAGGTTGGAGTGTGGCCGTCTGGCCGAACATTGTTGTGTTTGCTCTGGCTCGCTACACCGGTGGCCGACATTAGAAGAACATTGTTGTGTTTGCTCTGGCTCGCTACACCGGTGGGTGACATTAGAAGAACATTGTTGTGTTTGCTCTCGCTCGCTACACCGGTGGCTGACATTAGAAGAACATTGTTGTGTTTTCTCTCGCTACACCGGTGGCCGACATTAGAAGCCAGGGATGTCATCCCTGGAGAACGTATCAGGTACTGTCGCCCATAATCCATCTCGCCCTCGTTTTTTTCCGCCGACCTCACGCCGACCGCTAATGTTAATGCTAATGTTAGAAATAAGTTTAGGGTTAGGCATAGTTTTCCTGGGGTTAAGTTTAAGTATAGGGTTAGGTCTAGCCATATAGTTTTACTGAGGTTAAGGTTAGGAATAAGGTAGGTTTAACCGTTTAAGCATAATTTACTTAGGTTACTTTAGGGATACCAGGCCGCGCAGTTCCACCGGCTGTACGCCCGGCCGGAGCGAGTAGGTAAATGGGCGACTCGTCTGGTATTTCTGGAGAACGGTAACTCCGTTGCTAGCGTCTGTCTGATGTAGTGGCGGAGGTGGAGGAATGGAATGCTGATTTATGGTCCATGGTAAGTAAGTATAGTAATTACCTTTATTAATATATTATTAGCACGTTGGAAAGTGGTCTGTGTGCGACGCAGGTGAGACAAGTGAATCATGCGAAAAGCAAGATGCTTCTGGCTGGTTTCACTGGTTTGGGCAGAGTATAAGTAGTGCCCATGATTTGTGTGTATAGGCAGAGAATATAGGTGTGGCTCTCTGCCTTTCCTGAACATCTGTTCTCCCAACTCCATGTATGTAGCATATGGCTGAAGCTGTAAATAGACAAGTAGCTTATGTATTGACGGCGGTATGGTCTAACACTGTTCATGGTGGATTCCCTCAGTGTCTTGGTCAATCCTTCATTTCTAATTTAGAGGTTACATTGTAGCATATGAATACAATATGAATATATACATTCAATAAATGTAGTTAATTCCAGCGATTCTCAACCTGTGTGCCGGGGACCACTTTACCATTTTTCAATAGCCTAATGGTCCTCAATAATAATGATGATAAAATAGCACCATTTTTTTCTACTCAGTCTGTGTCTCATAGGAGGGCTGTGGGCAGTTATGAAAGCCGTCCACCAGTGACATCATCGTTAGGCAGATTATTTTTAAACAAGATTTCTTTAACAAAAATGTTTAGATTTTTATTATTGTGAGAACGAAGGTTTCCATTTTCGAAATTGCAAATTTTCAGGACTAGAAAGCCATTTTAAGCTAAGTTTCTATTAGCTTAAAAGTAATTGGATTCCCCGTTGATGATGTCACTGGTGGACGGGTTTCTGAACTGCCCACAGCCCTCCTATGAGACACAGACTGAGTTATCATGATTATTAGCGAGGACCTATTATATGAAGATAGGTTGAAAAGTGGTGAAGTGGTCCTTTAAAATGCAGCTGACCATGACCACGGCAGCTGTCAAGTGGTCCCTGACTGATCCAGAAATGGTGAGAACCACTGGCATAATCCATGACCTGTGCTGTATTTGAAGCTAAGGAATTTGACAGTCAACTCTTGAAGAAACTGAAGAAGACATGCATGGTTTATTTTAATTTCTCTTATTTCAAACCCTAAACGGGCAATATATTCAGGCTGAACTCTACAATCCCTCTGACTTTATAAACTCTTGATTTTTATTTTTTTCCTTCTTTATAAACTCTATGTGAACTCAATTAGGAGGTTTCCTGACATTGGGGCTGGCTAATTACTGGTTAATTACATCCTTGGACACAGGTCACACGGTTCGAGCTCAAGACTATTAAAATGACAGAATCAGTCTGTCAACTCCTGAATCCAAACAAGAAGTTGGTTACTACTTTGCTGAACTTCATCAAAGTGGGATAAGCTTATTGGAGTTGATACTGTATATGTGGCATGCGTGTGCACGTCTGTCATAGATGCTGATTTTGTGTCCTCCTAATGCTTAAATACTTCAACCCCGGTGAACCTCTTTTAATATTTAAATCCCGTGTGAATTATAATCTAACTTTATGGATGCAGATTGGATTTAAGGAACATTAATTCAGCTTTGTGTGCTCACATGGACCCTTAAAAAGAACTTGAAGGACACAGTCTGGTTGACTCATCATGGCAGCCACGTTAGCATGGCCTGCGACCTGTCAGCGTAAACAAGATGGATGGCCCAAAGAGAGGTGGGAAAAGAATACATATGAAAGCTTATTGTGCGCATATGGTCCATTAAGCACTTTCCTGCTTGTTTTTATGGCTGATTTAATCTTTTTTAATCCGTCATAAAATCAATTTGTTCACGTTGCTGCCAAGTTGCTGAGTGGAGCACTCCATCACGTATCCACAGAACCTGGCTGTCTGGCTGGCTGGCTGGACACGGCGTTGTGCTGGATGCTAGTCATCAGAAAGTGATATGAAGAGATAAATGGGTGCGTTGATGGATAGATAGAGTAAAGTGATAGATAGAATGGGAAGGTAGAAAAACATCTAGAGACAGACTGCCTTGTCAACCAAACAAGCTAAAAGGTAAAACAACTGTGAGATGTGAATACAGAAATATAGATCATTGACATAAAAAAAACCATTATGCTGAATGACACATATTTTTATTCATTTAGAGTTACTTTTGCACAATTTAAAATACTAAATACTTTAAAAGGGATGAGGTAAATCGAGAACAATGCAAGTTGGCATGCCCCACCTGATTATGCAATACCCATTGTGACCGTTTTGAGTGTATCCTGTGTACACACACACACACACACACACACACACACACACACACACACACACACACACACACACACACACACGCTTCTGCAGATGGTGTTAATTTCCTTGCGCTGCGCATACAGGAGGCTATTTCCTACAAGGTGGAAAGCCTGGTGGCACGCTGGTCAAGACCTACGCTGTAGAGTGCATTGCTGGAATTTGGCGGAAGTAGCGGGATTTTGCCGGAAGTACCGCTCAACGCTTTACAAATCAGTTTACATTCTCTGTGTATGAAACAAGTCTTGTGATTGGTCGAAAAATATCGTATCCGGCGGGGAATACATCTGACAGATGTTCCGGACTCCGGTCTCTGCCTTAAATTGTGACCAGGCTTTTCTCTTTGCAGATGAATAAGGCTGGGACCAATGCTAGGTGACGCGAGGTAACTCAAGATATGACAACACCAAAGCGTGGAGTTGTCTTGTGACTCTTGTCTTGAGTAGCCTATATTATATTGCAGCGTGCCCATGGTGTGTGTGCATGTGTTCCCCAGAGGGAAGCCGGCATTCCTCCAGCGTCCGGGATCCCCTGCCCCACCTGCGGACGGATCTGCGGCTCACGCATCGCCCTCGACAGCCACATCAAGGCGCATCAGCAGCAATAGTGCTGAAGACTCAGTCAGTACTAACAGAAGCTCACTGTATTATCCTCAACTGTTGAATAAGGAGAGGATGTTACTCTATTCATCACATATCTTAAAGGTTTAAAGGTTTTCTTTGTTAAATAAACATTTGACCTCTTATTTAAGTTATTTTATACCATTTTGGAACCTAAATAGGGAACCGTTAGGAACAGGAATCGATAAGCAGAACCGGAATGTATCGTAGTGCCGAATCAACCCCTCTGAGGGCCCTGGAGCTACACCAAATCAAAAGGCCCCATGTTCGCCCGTGTGCATGGGATTCACATGCGCGTAACACAATCAGCACTATCGCACCTGCTCCCATAGAGTTATAAGGCTGCTCAGAGTTATAAGGCTGCTCCCATAGAGTTATAAGCAGGGCCGTGCAGAGAGCACTGGGGGGGCAGGGGCTCAAACTCCAGAAAAGGGCACATGTGTGGGCGCCGATTTTTGGGGTTGGTCTTCCCTTGTGCCATTTCATGTCATTGGACAGTAAAATAAGCAATATGTTCTCATTAGTCTGAAACAAAAACTGACTGATGGCAGATTAAAAGATAATTCATTATGATAGTGGAATTTATCATTACTTGTCTCACGCTTTTTCGTCAAGCTTTTTCGTCACACTTTTTTGTCACGCTCATCATTTTGACGATGGGCTATAGCCCATGGTCTCGGACGGCATAATATAGCATGCCGTTTTTCATCATTTTTGAGGATTTGAAAAAAAGTCGAAAATCGCTCCGAGACCATGGACTATAGCCAATGGTCTCGGAGTGATTTTCGTCTTTTTTTCAAATCCTAATTTTTCATAATTTTGACCATGGGCTATAGCCCATGGTCTCGGACGGCATACTCATGCCGAATCGATAAGCAGAACCGAAATGTATCGTAGTGCCGATTCAACCCCTCTGAGGGCCCTGGAGCTACACCAAATCAAAAGGCCCCATGTTCGCCCGTGTGCATGGGACGTAACACAATCAGCACTATCGCACCTGCTCCCATAGAGTTATAAGGTTGCTCCCATAGAGTTATAAAGCTGCTCCCATAGAGTTATAAGGCTGCTCCCATAGAGTTATAAGGCTGCTCCCCGACGCTGGATCTGCAATTTTGAGTCTCCTCCCACCGAGTGATTAAGAAACTGTTGGACGACCAAAAACACTAGCTGGGGTTCCTGTGTTGCGTTACGTTGAAATTGGTGAAAGCAACAGCTGTACCTATTTGAAATAGTCTCGCACAGGGCCCTGCAAGCTGTGGGCCCTGGAGCTTAAGCTCCACTAAATTCCATTGTTAATCCTGCGGACTCATAAAAATCCTAATTGTGTTTACAGTAGCTGTACGTGGCAAGGCCACAGACAAGCACATATAGTTCCATATACAGTAAGTGTGCGGAAAATATAAGATAACAGGTCAGAGTACTCTCCGGTGCAGACACCTAAAGAACTCGACCACAGTTCTTGGGGTGTACTGCCTCTTAACTAGACTTTAGATAATTGAACAATAGGATGACGCATCAATACCCATCCCTAACCCACACCCATTTATAGTTAGATGAAAATAACAATGAAAAGGAAATGGCAAAAATTATATACTGTGCAAGACGAGGGATTATACAGTTCAAGTTATACAGTAGTAATAGGCAGCCATGAATAGGTTTCATAATTACTCTCCACTCGCCTAGGCTTCATGTTTGAGCCAGAAACAGAGAATCAAACAGATAGAAGCAGCGAGAGAGAAAAAGATATAAATATAGATCTAGTGTTAGCTTCCTCCATACTTCAAAAGTTAAAACTCAACAGTGAAATAGCTGATGATTACCCAGCATTCAGCAAAAAAAAAAAAAAGAATAAATAACTAAGTCCTTTAATTCCTTCGAGGGGCCAGATTGCTAAAAGACCGAATTTGACAGAACAGAACACGTACGCCAGAGGAAAGCAGAACTATAATACTCATGGGATTTTTTGCAGGGAAATAACTGGAGGATACTTGAGATAAAGCAGGGGGTTAGGCTAAATCTGTATACTGCTGCTGTAGGTTTATTAACACATACAGGTTGGAGTCTGATAAATACCAATATATGAAGATGTTGGGGGGGGGGACATTTAAATTGCAATTTAAATTGCATGTATTACATTATGTAAAAAGAAAAAGAAGAAAAGAAAATCTTGTGGCATTTTTTATATTTTCAAAATAGGGTAGATGTGGCGGTGGGCTATTTTCTCCTTGAGCTGTTCGGAAAATGAATACGTCTTATGACGAAGAATAAATTAGGCTTCATTAGGCTCGGCGACACAGAGTGTTATTTGGTTATTCACTGAAGCCTAAAACAGGCTTGGTGGTTGAAGCCACCTCATCCCTCCATTTCACTGAGCGATTACCTCCGTCAGGCCTTCAACAGACCCTACAAGACCCACTCACACTCACTCACCTATACATGTATACATACATGTATACATACATACATACGTACATCCATACATACAAACATACATACATACATACATACATACATACATACATACATACGCACGCACGCACGCACGCACGCACGCACGCACGCACACACACACACACACACACACACACACACGTATAGTACAGTACACATAAGCATACCGTTTCTGTCAGGCAGAAACCTCATATCTCCATATTTCAACTTTGTATGTTTGTAAATTAACGCCCTACTTCATCATACAAGAGTGCTGCATAAAAGTATAGTGAAAATAGCAGATATACAAGCTCTCAAGGCATTGCGGCGCATCACATTGTGAGCTTGTAGATCGGTGTTGGACATAGAAGGTTTCCACCCAACAGCGATGATATAGCAAACACCTGTCCCCTAAAACGCCTGAGAGCTCCCATCCTGCCTCTCTGCCACACCTCACTGTGCAGTAATTCTAGCAAAGGGCCTCTTTAAGATTCCGGGCCATAAAAGCCAGCCACAGTCTAAACCATTAACTGCAGCTGTGAGTACTGAGATGGATCTGCAGCTCTGAGCAGGGAAACATTCTCAGGCCATTAGTCTAACACTCAGATCTTTAGACAACAGCAAAGAAGCATGCTGATGAAAATGTGTTTTTTATTCTTTGTGACACAAATGCAATAGATTAGAGGGGGCATGTGGCGGTGCGGGCTCTTCCACTGGAGCCATCCAGGATGAACGCAAATGTACAAAATGCAAGTAGCTAAAAAAACAATATCTCATCTCGTTTATTCGAATGCAATAAGTTCCTCCTCCAACATGTCTCACCTGATATGCTGGAGGCGCTAAGCCAGGTTTTAAATTGAAAATCTGTTTTTCTTTTCTTGGCAATACAAGCGACATAGTCATACAACAAAGTACAAACTAATGTTTAATTGAATGCAAACAGTGGTACAACAGAACTGGTTTTCAGAAGAGCTGCTAATAAAGAACCTTTCCCTTGATAGAAGTACTGTATTGTGGCTAGTGGTGGACTCAATGTTTAGAGAGAGTGCGAGAGTGCGAGAGAGAGAGAGAGAGAGAGAGAGAGAGAGTGATATTCTCTGTTCTATGTCTGACAGAGGACTTGTCATTCTCATGCAGAGATTAGGTTTTCACCCTGTCAATGTGTCTGACTGTGTGTTACTGTCTATAGCAGCTATACTCGGACACTACTGGAATGCAATGTGAAACTTTGCGTGCACACTCCCAGTAGGTCAAGAAGAATCTCCACCTCAAATTTGTGGGGTCTTATGGCCGATGGGCTATAACAGCCCGTTTCATTTTTTGGCAAAATGGCATGTTTTATGCCATTTTGCGTTTTCTTTCTTGCTACCACTCCTACACATTTTACACATTTTTACAAAACAAACTTGCTAGTATAGTAGTACACATACACACATTTTTCATATTCCATTCCAACTTGACAGAGAGGCATGTTTGAAAAAATTAATAAATCAATAAAATAAATAAAAAGGACAATCATAAATTCAGTCTCCAATCTACTCCAAATTTGAATAACATATTGACATTGTTGCAGAAACATGACCCCCCACACACAACATTAGGTAGCCTACAAATGGTCTCGCTGTGAGTCATGTGACTATGATGTCAAACAGGGTTTTGATGTTCCATACCGTTGATCTGTAATTGCCTTAAAAAAACCCACAAAAAGTCCATATATTATGAACGCAACATTCAGTCATACCCAAATTTCAATCACAAGTTGAGGGGGGCGCTATAGCACGCACAGGTTCCAAAAGCTGCAGACTGCAGCCTCACTCCCAATCTTCCGCCGTAGTCTGAAAACCCACCTCTTCAGACTCCATCTTAGCCCGTAGCACTTGCCGTAGAACTTGCCCTAGCCCCGATGACCTTACAGGCGTATGCAAAGGCTCAACTTAACTTAGATAGCATTTTATCTTTAGTTCACTTACATCACTATTTTTATGTATATGATGTATTAACCAGTTTTTTGTTCTTGTTTACTGTAAATTGCTCTGGAATAAGGCCTAAATTGTAAATTGCTGCGGTAATCCTTTCTAATCGTCAAGCGGTAGATCCGGATATGGTCTGACACCACACAAAGTCTGTGTAAGTAACAAAAGTAACATCCGGTCGCGGGTTTTGGCTCTTCAAAATAAGGGTAAAACGGGGGAAATCATTTTGAAATTCCAGCCCCTGCCTCTCCAAATCCTTCTGCACGCCACTGCTAAAGTTAAAAATCCATTGCACAACAAAAGCTGTGGAATTATGTCAAAACCTTTGCTGTCCAGCATTCATTTTTGTTCTGACTCACTGACTGTCTCACAGACAGAAATCAAAGCTGTGTCAAATGAAAAGAAAATCAAGCGCTGAATGGTAACTGTGAACCCAGCAGGCTGATCAATACTTGTCAGATGAAGTGGTCATTTCTTTTGGCACAAACACACACGCTACCATGTAGCTGTAGAGGCACGCATGAGGGAGAGACTCCCTTTTTCTATTCATGTCAGTGCATCTCTCCAGTCTCCACATGTATTGGACAGCTTTACTCAATATAAATTTTAATCATTTTTTTTTAGATTTGTTTTTGGCTTTTGTTCCTTTATTGATATTACAGTGAAGATGGACACGAAAGAGAGAGAGAGAGAGAGGGGGAGAGACATGCAGCAAGGGTCGTCATGAACGGGACTCGAACATGCGACACACTGTCAGGCCAGAGCTTATTGTGGCATGTGCCTGGACCACTAGGCCAGCAGACGCCCCTATACATTTTATTTGCTTAAATCCTTCACTGAAAAATAGTGAGACTTCCATTGAGGATGTGTCAGACCACGAATATTAAGGACATTTTTAGATAGCATATTGTTTAGAATAGATTGACGCTACAGTAGGTTTGATGCTTACCTGATATAGTTTATCTGAGGCACCACTGCTCTCTTTGTACTTACTTATTGTATATCACTAATTTACCTTGTTTTTGATTACGGTTCATGCTTACTCTAATCTCGCACAAATCTGGATATAGAGGCTGTTGTAAACGTGCCTCTCTCTCAGATATGTGACCTCACTTGTCAGATGTGGGGGTAAACGAAGGGAATGGGGTGTAGAAGATTACAGAACATTGGTAATCCTTAATGCCCCTTGAGGAAGGGAATAAAAGGCATGGTAGGCATTAAAGCATTTAAACAGCTCCACTTCATCATTCCCTTCCCTTCCCACCACCCCATTACTTCCAGAGCAAGTTTTAGTGTAAGTTTGGTGAGAGATGAAGCATTCAAATTAAATGTTTTTCTCCCACTTGCATCAGACTGAGCATCAATCACAGTAGTCATAGACAAACGCCCTGCTTGTTCAGATGCCAAACATTAATATAGCCACAGTCAATCGGTGCAGTGAGTAAAAACTCCAAATTGCACCCATTTCAATGACAAACACATGCCAGAAATATTATTTATTAGTCAAGCTACTGTATGCTACTGTACTGTACATCCACACCTTTTTCTGTACATTTATATAACTATAACTAGAGGTGCCCGTGTTGTGATGTCAGAACAGGCGAGATCCATATATGGAGATATATAGTATGGGTGATCAGGTCCAGACCCGGGCAGAGACTTTTGTGACACATATTATGTATGTGTCCCTTTTATGCCCATATATGGAGTTCCTTGTCAATCATGCCAAATGAGGCTTTTGTGTTGGTTCTGGACAACCGGAAATGCAGAGTTATGCTGCATTCACATGGGATCAGGCAAGCGGTAGACGGCAAACCGGAAGTCATTTTAGTGGACGGGGCAGCCAGAACCGGCGACGGTAACGGCAGACGGTATCAATGTTAAAATATTTAATCTTTTTACCGTTCCGTGCCGTCCAGCAGGTTTTGCCGTTTGCCATCTACCGCTTGCCTGATTCCATGTGAATGCAGCATAACCGTTCCACCCATCTTTCTGTGTCCCTTTTATGCCCATATATGGAGATTTCTGTATGTTTCTGTATGTGTCTCTCTTATTCCTATATATGGAGTTCTGTCTCTCTGTGTCCCTTTATTCCTATAAGTTCTGTCTCTCTGTGTCCCTTTATTCCTATATATGGAGTTCTGTGTCAGGCATGCCCAAATATGGAGTGGTGTGATGTCAGAACAGGCCAGTTCCATATATGGACCATGGGCAGGGGCCTCGTCCAGAGCCCGGGTAGAGGCCTTTCTGGGGCGGTTCTGGACAACCGTGGGTCCGACCCATGCCCCCAGTAAGGCGCGATTCATACTCCTATTTTAGAGCCGAATAAAAGTCGGTTCGGCGCTGTAGAGCCTACAATGTGACGTCATTTGAGGTTCGGGGGGGCGGGTACCGTCCTAAAGTCGGCTCTTCGGTGCTACTGAAAATGTCTGACGAGCTGAAATCATTTCGGCACTACAGCGCCGAAACAGCGGTAAACTAGAAAAAGTGCCCTTCTGGGCACAGGTCTACACCAGGAGGATAGGAGCGTGTGTGATGTTTGGAAAAATGTTTAGGAGTAATATAAACATGTTTATTTGGGTTTTGTGTGTGTGTGTGTGCGACTTGGCCTGTTGTAGCGCCACCATGAGGCTGATTTGAAAACTGTCAAGTGGCATTTCTTCCTCAGCCTAGTAGTGGGAATAGGCATGCACAGTTTCACCGCAATCGGACGCTGCGTTGAGGAGTTGTGGCGATTTGTACAAAACGGGTACAAAACGGGCTACTCCTGAAAACTTTAGAAGCCAATCGTAGCCAATCAGGATGGATAATTATGAGAAATCAAACAAATCACATGATCACATGACTATGGAGAGCATGTGTACCGATTTGCGTGAAATTTGGATGAAATCTGAAGGAGTAATATTAGAAAATGTGTTTTACATATGTTGGCCTCCTGGTGGCGCTATAAAGAGCAGATGTGAAAAATTCCAGGCAAAGGTTTTTCCTTGGCCTCTAGGGAGTGTGCATACATGGTTTTACACAGATCGGTGCAGTTATAGGTAAAAACACAAATCGGCCAGTTATAGCGCCACCATGAGGCTGAGTTGAAAATATTCAAGTGGCATTTCTTCCTCGGCCTAGTGGGAATGTGCGTGCAAGATTTCACGGAAATCACACGATGTGTTCATGATTTGCACCATTTTGTTTGAAACGGAGCACTCCTGCGAACTGTGGAAGCCAATCGTAGCCAATCAGGATGGAGTCTGAAAAATCTGAAAGACCCGTTTCGTTGAATGGCTCTAGAGAGACAGCTCTGGCATCCAGGGAGTGTGTGTGCAGAGTATGGCTGCGATCAAGCCAACGGTGCCAGAGATTAGCTGTTCACAGACGGACACACGGACGGACACACGGACGGACTGACGGACGGACACACGGACGGACGGACGGAGTGCAAAACATACTCTCTCCCCATGCCTTCGGCCTGGTGGAGACAAATATGAGTATGAATCGGCCCTAAGGCTATCCAACGTTGAAGCTGCCACTACCTACTGGCAAAAAGTGGAATGCAGCACGTTCATGGAGGTGGACGGACGTTCATGACGTCATGTGCGTCAGCCCAGGACCTCAAATTTGAGGTCCGGGGCTAGGCTAGGCTAAACTTCCGCTCGCTCGAGCCATTGAGTTATAATTGTACTTCCGTCAGTCTTCCGGGTGCTTCAAAACGCCACTGAGCAACTTCCATTGAAATGAATAGCTTGGGGCTAGTGCTCCGGTTCGGTCTGTAATATCCTTTTATTACTCTATGGTCCGATCGACTCCACACGGGCACTGCACCCCCGGGGGGGCAGAACGCGTGTGTCGAATTTGAAGTTCTCTCGAGTTACGTGGATACAGACAGACAGAGACATGGTGCATTTATAGATAGGCTAGATATTTTTGCTGCTTTTGGTGTTGTTACTGATATGTATTGTAAGTATTGCATGAATTTGATGATGAATTGAGTACAACAAACCAAGCCCCCTGTGTTTTTTGTGTTATCCCCTTAGCATAGCTTTTTTGACTACTGCCATACTGGTATCAAACATGTTAACTTTTTCTCTGCCATCTACGTTTGTAATCGTAGCTAAAGCTAAAGGTACTAAAGTTGCTAACTACGTACATGTTAGTAGACAACCATATACTCCATATATGAAAGCGGCGACCTTCAAATTTACCTTTTAGCATTGCTCCAGTTACTATGGAGAGCCTCGGTCCCCACCAGCTATGGGATTTTTAAATCCAGCTCCATTGAGCCTCCATTATAAGAGGATTTTCAAAGGGCTGTATCTCTAAAGCTTCGAGTGCTGTCCATGGTGAGCCGCCGCGCATCCCGGCGATCGTAAATAATTTGTGAGTTTTATGGTAAATGGTGCATTTACAGTATATAGCGGCGCTTTACATAGATGTGCATTACATGATTCACCCATTCACACACACATTCATACACCGATAGCGGCCATGCAAGCCACCAACCAGCACATCAGGAGCAATTAGGGGTTCAGAGTCTTGCTCAAGGACACCTCGACACTAACTCTGGGGAAGCCCGAACTGGCAACCTTGCGGTTACCATCCGGCCACTCTACCCCTGAGCCACCACCGCCCTGTATCACATTGCTGAGCACATGTAACTGTTTGTAATGATAGCTAAGGTGTACAACAGCCCCCACCTCTCTGAATAACCCGGAAATGAAACAAGGATCGTAGAGTGAGAGCGGACGTGTGGCATACGTTACGTGTGCTTACTCTACCACCTAGCGGCACTGAGTAATGAAGTTAATAAGGTATTCAATCAATCAATCAATCAATCAATCAATCAATCAATCAATCAATCAAAAACCATTGCTTATTACTTACTATAAGTTTCATTGTACATTTTGCTTCTCTGACTAAAGATTTTGTGAGGTAGTGTGCCAAACTCACTCCTATTTTTCAAAAAAGCTGACTGTATACCTTTAAGTGGAGAAGTGTTGAGACTGATGAATCAGCATTGCATTCAGCAGCCAAACAGATGTTGTCCCCTCCTGTTAGCAGAGAAATGCCTATGGTGTCCTGCACGGGACATTTGGCACCCTGATGTCTGTCATTATTCATTGTGAGAAGGTTTCCAATAACAAGGGCAGGCAGGGGGCATCTTTTGAGCACATTATCTGCAGAGGGATGCATACATAATGCATAGTGCTGCCGGTAACAGGGCACACAAGGCGGCGGCGCACAGCACATCTGCTCAGCTGGGTCTGGCATGGACAGCCACCGGGGGCTCAAGAGGGAAGTGGGAGAGATTGAAAGAGACAGTGGGGAGACCATTGACCTCATGCCATCCAGCTTTAGGTCACAGTAACAAGATGGCTGGAGCTACGGCCTGGTAGCTGTAGATGTCGGGTTGGTATCAATGGTATGAATATGCTCTTTAAACTTGGGGAGTATTGTATTAATGTTCAGTGTGCCTTGGAGAAAGGGGAAGGAATATGTGATGGAATTTCTGCACTCCAGCCCACGCCAAAATAATTCTAGCTGAGTTGCCCTTTTATTAGCTCATTGCTTGAAAGTGCTAGATATCCTGCATGTTGTCTTCACAGCTGTACTCAGTGGGGGAAGCAAGCAGCATGAGTCCTGGACAAATGTACAGGAATTATTCACTTGATACATACTTTCCTGAGACGAGGAGGAGAAGCTGTATTAGCTGGAGGAAAATTGGTGCAAGGGACAAGAAGTTGAGTAAGATAGACAGAACGAATGTCTCAGCTCTTTAACAGAGCACTCCACTGGGAATATATAAATTGTTCCTCTGAAAAGGCTTAAAGTGAAAATCATGCATCAGAGGAAAATAATCTCACTATCATCTCCACTTATTGTTATTAAAAGGCATCATTTATGAAGAAAAGTGGTATGAATGAATTTATAAAAGCTCTCAAGTTGGCTTGATTCTAAATCTAGTACAGAATAAAGTAATAAATACTTAATTGTAATAAATACTTAAATATTTTTTTTCTTTGCGAGACTGAATGGATAGCATTAATCTTTCACAGTTTTCACAGCATCCATGAGAAAAGGTCCAGGGGCGGTTAGTTTTATCATGAAAAAAACATGAAAAACTAGAAAAAGTGCCCTTCTGGGCACATGTCTCCACCAGGAGGATAGGACTGTGTGAGATGTTTGGCAAAATGTTTAGGAGTAATATAAACATGTTTTTTTGTTTGTTAGTTTTTTGCATCAATTTTCTTCATTTTGTTGAGGAAATGCAGAGTGCCTGGTGACGCCAATTGGATGATTTGAGGCATTTTGTTCCAAAAATGTGTTTTGCAAAAATCAACCTGTTGGTGGCGCTATAACAGGCCAATGTGAAAAGGGTGGGATATATTCCTCAGCCTAGTAAGAAAATGTGTGAAAGATTTCACGTAAATTGCATGCTGCGTTCATGATTTGAGGCTTTTGTTCAAAACGGGGCAATCTTGCAAACTGTGAAAGCCAATTATAGCCAATTAGGATGGAATATGAAATATCGGACAGATCCGACTTGAGCACATGACCATAGAGATACTGTGTAACGATTTGTGAGATTTTTGGACAGAATCTGGAGGAGTAATATCAAAAATGTGTTTTACAAAAGTCGGCCTCCTGGTGGCGCTATAAAAGGCAGATGCGGAAAATGCAGGTCAAAGATTTGTCCTTGGCCTCTAGGGAGTGTGCATGCAACGTTTCACGCAGATCGTTGCAGTTTTAGGTAAAAAATGTGAAAAGCTGCCTCATGGTGGTACTATAACAGGCCGTTCTGGAAAATGTGGGGCAGAGGTTCATCATTGGCATCCAGGGAGTGTGTGTGCAAAGTTTGGCATCGACCGGGTTAACGGTGCCGGAGATTAGCTGGTAACGGACGGACGGAAGGACGGACGGACGGACGGACACACGGACGGAGTGCAAAACATACTCTCTCCCCATGCCTTCGGCCTGGTGGAGACAATGACCCACTAAATGTGACTATAGTATGGTGTTTTTCATGATTTTCATCTTTTTTCTATCATCGACAAAAAACATGAAAAACGTCATAATATAATATGTCGTTTTTCATGGTATTCAGCGATAAAACAATTGGCCACAATTGGAACACATCTGTCACTTTGACAAGTAAGCTCCGCCCTCAGATTTTCCGCCATTTTGAGCAGTTTGAAAAATGCTTATACCTGATTTTCTGCCTGGATTTTTGAGCAATTGAGTGAAACGTCCTACACACAATCTATGGACCATTATCTGAAATCCCAGTTGAAGAGAAGTTTGTACGTGAAAACATGAACAGTGAACACACTGTAGTAATCCATAATGACATACCCAAGGCAGGACACACATAATTGTCATCAAAAATGTAACCCAGCCAACATGGCAACCCAAAAATGGCAACCCATTTCAACCTGTCAATCACAGCATTATAAGGGTGACATCAGTTCCTACACTTCCCACTCCCACTTCCGCTTGTTTACCAGGGGATTCAGATTTTACGGGGGCCAGTTTCGAATTGCAGCCGTCCGTAGGCGCCCTATGAGAGCAGTTTTGAAGGAGTCAAGGAATTTGCATGTCTTAATGACTGTTGGTAGGGCATTCCACATTTTGGTGGCATAGGAGCGAAATTAATTTAGTCCCTTGTTAGTGCCGAATCTGGGTTGCACATGGTTTGTTGAACTCCCTCTGGTGTTGTGGGTGTGGACTTTGTTGACATTAAGGAAGTATTTAGACAGGCACATGGGTATCTTGGTGGTGTAGCGAATCTTGTGGACCAGACCCATTGCAAGATGTTGTACTCTGTCGTCAACCCTAAGCCATTCCAGCCTGTCAAAGTGGGCAGGGGTGAGGTGGGTTCGGGGAGTGAGGCCAAGTAGTAGCCTGACCAGTTTATTTTGGGAAGTCTGGAGCCTTGTTTTAAGGGCCTTAGAGGTGCTGTGGTACCAGGAGGTGCATGCATAGTCGAAGAAACCTTGTATGAGGGCTCCTGTTAGGGTCTTCAAGGTGTTTTTGTTGACCAGTGAGGAGATCCTGTATAGGAATCTTGTTCTTTGGTTGACTTTTTTGATTACGTTGGTGGCCATTTTTTCACCGGAAAGATTTGCCTCCAGGATGGAACCTAGGTAGGTAATTTAATCTTTTCGTGTGATAATATTGTCACCCACTCTAATCAAGAAGTCATCAGCCTTGCTGAGATTACTATTTGAACCAAAGAGAATGGATTTTTCCCAGGTGTAGAGATAGTTTGTTATCAGCGAGCCAGGTGCAGATTCTACCGAGCTCAGAGCTGAGGGCCTTTTCAACCTGCAGCTTGTTCCTGTCCGAGACCAGCAGTGCTGAGTCATCTCAAGTTGTCCCAATGGCGTTAAATCCCATTTTAATATAAATGGTTTCTCACACCTATCCAGGCCACATCTCCACCTGACAAGACTTCATGCAGTGCTCTGAGGGGAGCCTCCATCAGTGCCTTATTCCCTGTCAGAATTTAATTTCCTCAAGCATCTGTGTCTTGCCCTTGCAAGTGTATGACTCTGTTGAAAACTCTACTGGCTTTCACAGCTGTAACTAAGTAAACCAGTCTTTACCATAGAAAGGAGGTGTCATTCACTGCTGACATTTTTGTAGTGTTTTGAATTTGTAGTTAATACCGGTAGCCTATGTGTTATTGTGTTATTTGTATGCTATGTTGATTAATTGAATATATGGGACCACATTGGAAAGTCCCCAGGACTTTGTTATCATTGTGTGATTGTGTTATAATTTTTTAACACCAATCAATCAATCAATCAATCAATCAATCAATCAATCAATCAATCAATCTTCTATGTCATTACCTGCCCAATTGTTTAGTCCCTCCCTTAACACTCAAATGACCAGCAAATGTTAGCCATTGATTGATTGATTGATTGAATACTTTTTGGCAGAAATGTAAACGGTACAGGTAGAGTACAGGTAAGAGTACAGGTAGAGTACAGGTAAACACTGAAAAAGTCCTTGCGGTCTTGTTTCCATTTTGGTCCTGGGTATTCAATTCATAATCATGACATGAAAAATAAAAAATTTCAGGCCTGTTTTAAAGGACGCCAGTGATTTTCATTTTTTGACAGAGGCGGTCAGGGCATTCCACACTTTGGCGGCAGTGCTCAGTGCTGTAAAAGGTGAATCTACGCCTGTTTGTTTTAAAAGTGGGTGGTACCACGCACGCAGGCACTCACCAAGGCACCCAGGCACCCAGGCACGCACGCACGCACGCACGCACGCACGCACGCACGCACGCACGCACGCACGCACGCACGCACGCACGCACGCACGCACGCACGCACGCACGCACACACACACACACACACACACACACACACACACACACACACACACACACACACACAGCACCAACTTAACGGGTTGAGCCCATATAACCGTTACTTTGGTTTCCTCTCCAACATTTTCTGTCCAGCTGCCTTTAATGCTATGCATGTAATACTAAATGTGGCATTAATGGTTCCCCAGAGTGCTAGCTTTGACATTGATGACTTTGTTAAGGGCGACATATGTTTGAACAGATCGCCCCCTCTATAAATATAGGCTGTATTCAATCCCCATGGCCCCGAAGCCTGGAGGCTACGCATGTCTGAGTGACATTATACAAGAGAGAAGGAGAGAAGGAAAGACATACAGTACAATGTACAGAGAGAGAAACAGAGATAAAGACAAGAAGTAGATGAGGGGAGACAGACAGACAAACTGACTGTCTCCCCTTATTATATATTGTATTATATCATATAACAGAACTGATCATGTTTCATGTAGTATAGTACTATTTACTTTACCCTCCATTTCTTGTTTTTGACCCTGCTAATTAATACTCAGTAAAATCCTTTCGTGTTAAATCACTTACAGTTAACACTATATTGTACTTACTTAGCAGACCGGAGTCCACCAGGGCTCTATACTGGGGATTCTTCCTGTTTTCCGTCTACATCTTTGCTGGAAATAGCCGATCTACAAGATCACAACTTGAGCTTAATAGATGAGTTATTTTCACTGAATGTTTTCCCCAGAAGGAAAGGACTGTAGGGTTCTAGTGGTTAATTTATTCATAGTAAATTATGTTAAGTAAGTTGTATGGAACTCTCCTCCGTGAGAGAATTAAGACAGTACAGTATATGCAGTTGTGACCTTTCTGCAGTATGAAAACAAGGTCATTTATCAAGTCTCTGTCGGAGAGGTTGCTATCATTTGCATAACGTTATAATTAAAATCTTTTAAATAAAAAATATAATTTTGGGGATACCAATGTTGTGATTAGCACACACACACACACACACACACACACACACACACACACTAGAATCGGCACTTGAGTGAAAATTAGCAGGCAATTACAATGTTTTTGTTTTGAGTGCCATGTTTTGCTTAATTCCTACTTTGTGAGTTGTGGGCAAATTAACACAATTTGCACTATGAGCAGATGGTGTGTGGTGAAGCTACTGTAGACAGGTAGCCTATAGCTTGTAGTTTGAGCCTGTCGTTATCAAGTACACACACGCACACAGCAGCTTTAAGCCCTAATTGGGACCCTGAAGATTTGATGGAAAGAATGAGTGAGGCAGAGAGCTTATAGGAGAGAGAGAGAGAGAGAGAGAGAGAGAGAGAGAGAGAGAGAGAGAGTGAGAGTGAGAGTGAGAATGAGAGTGAGAGAGAGAGAGAGAGAGAGAGAGAGAGAGAGAGAGAGAGAGAGAGAATATAAAGGATGAAGTGAACATCGGAAATACCAGCTGGTCAGCCATTTACCTCATCTAGAATTCTGATCAATTGAAAATGGTGGACCCTGTTGTAAACAAGTGTAATGCTTTATCATGGTGTCATCCACAGTAACAGTTTTTGTATTTGACTTGTGCTTTCGTTTGAAATGTACCCATTCTGCATACTGTGAAATAAAAATTTCAATCAATCAATCAGAATCTGAAAATCGAGGGGCGAGATGGTTTAGGGGCGACCGTACCGGCGTTACATATAAGACAAACACACTTGGAATGGGAAATAGTGGAGGGGTGGGGGGGGAGTCTGTATGGAAGTGGTAGCCTGGCTAATAAGCCAGACTCAAATCACACTGTCGTGTGGTATTTGAGTCTGGAGATGCTGTGTATGGATCTTGTTTCCCAGGGGGCGGGTTCAAACATTTTCTCTTTGACGCAATTGGTCAGAGCTACTGTCAGTCAAAGGTCTCAAGCATTGAACGTCACTGTACCAAAGCCTGCCCATATTGCATACCGTGTCCCGATTGGCCACACCAGTTCTCTGGTGTAGGAAATGGGCGTACAATTGAGCCTCTCCAGACCGTAATCCGCCGGCAGGCAATTTTTTTTTTGCCAACGGCTGATTCGGTCTGGCTTATTAGCCAGGTTATGGAAGTGGTAGGTATAGGTTTTCAGGTTCTTAAGCCTTGCACATTTTTAATATAACTTTGTAATGCTACTGACGTTTGCTCACAACAAAAAGCATTGCAGTGGTCTACCTTTTGGTCACCCCTGCTGTGGACCAATTAGTAGTAGTTGCATCTAAACTCTATTTCTGTCAGAAACAGGTATACAAGCTTCATGGTTTTTGGAACCTGTCAACCAGGCATTCTTCCAACTTGGTATTAGAGCACTTGATTTAAAAATGATGATGACCCAGTTTTATTTCATAACTCAATCAAGAATATACAGGACAGGATATACAGTAGAGTAGCCTTTTAAACAAATGAGATAAAACTCTACAAATGTGAACTTGTTCACAGTAACATTTGGCATCCTCTTATATCAGTGCTTGGTCCCTGGGGGGAAAAGAAAGATAACAAAAGGAACAATGAGGAAATTGAGCATACAAATAAAATTAGTATTTTTACTGGAAGATGAACCAAAGTTTTTGCTTTATTATTATTACTTTTTTACTCCTTAAAAACAACAACCTCCTAAAAATCACACCCCTGTGAAGTGAGCGGTGCAACTGTTCTCTACAGTTGCGCGGTGCAACTGTAGAGAACAGTTGCACCGCTCACTTCACAGGGGTGTGATTTTTATTATTACAGTAGAAGTTTACAGACCAAACTGTAAATAAAAGGTTTACATGACTTTCTGTCTCAGTCCGTATATAGCGAGCTGTAGTGAATAAGTACAGAACAGTTGCAACGCTCACTTCACAGGGGTGTGATTTTTATTATTACAGTAGAAGTTTACAGACCAAACTGTAAATAAAAGGTTTACATGACTTTCTGCCTCAGTCCGTATATAGCGAGCTGTATTGAATAAGCAGAGAACAGAATATGGGACAGAGTTGCACCACTCACTTCACATGGGTGTGATTTTTATTATTACTACAGTAGAAGTTTTTTTCTTATGAAAGCAGAGAGTCTTCTGTTTCATACGGTATATAGTATTTATATGTCGCTATAGGCCTTATTTTGTGAATATTGAGTTCGGGTCCATGTCTTCTCTGCAGTTATATCTGGTGGGCGCAATGTGCATCCACCCAGTAACCAATTTATGACAAACTGTACATGGGATCAATGTTTACTCTTTTCCTCGTAAAAGTACACATTCAGGGCTTTCATTCGGTGTATAGGATGTATAGCATATTTATTGTGTTTATTGTTATATCTGCCTGTCAATGTCTGACTATAAACCTTCATAACTCTGCTTTCTTTAGATGAGGATGATGATGATGATGATTCACTGCTTTCATTGTTTTGATCGCAGTAACATTGGGGGGGGGGTCATGGGCACATTGGGCAGCAAAAGTCTTGATCCGTACGGCTATAAAAAGTCCCATTCCACCGTTCGGTTCAGAACTATAGTATAACGGTGAGACGCGTTGTCATCATCAGCTGATTTTGTTTTTCAAGCTAGTATAGGGGAACATGCCTGGGCATGCACGGTTTAGGACGCGGAAAAGTTCGTTATACATTACACCCGGGTCGATTACGTCCCCGACGCGTTCATTGCGGTCTTATCACTACAATTATAATGAATAAAAAAGCGTTACAATCACACGTCCGAGCGATCTCCGATTATGACGGCTCTGCATGGCGATACGTGATCCCCCAACGGTAGACTGTCTGTTGTCATGGCGGCCCCTCTCGATACTGTAGTTCGTTTGTTAGTTCGTAGTATTGTAGGCTCGGGGATCGTTTGGTCGCTACAGTATGAAGAAGTAAACATGCATCTGTCCATGTGTGTTGCAGACGTTGTGCAATGCCGATCTGGTGCAGATCATGTGTTAGGCAGCGTAACAGCGTTCCGTTCATCATGTATTTTTCCGAGACAGAGCCCCCATCTCGCAAGGCCCTCCTCCTGCAGGAGAAACAGGAGGGGAGGGGGGAATCGAGTATTATAGTGTTGGGTGAAAGCCAATAGGTGGAGGAAAGCCTGGTGAGGCGAGGTTAGGTGAAATTTGATTCTTTTCACACACCGACTAGATCATTCCATGGGCGCGTCCATTTTACACTGGCTTCTACACGTAAAGCGGCCCGCCCTCCTGTTTTCAGGAGGGGAGGGTTTTTTTTTTTTTGTGGTTTTTTTTCTGATCACGTGAGCGGGACTAAGCAGCAATGACAGGGGGATGGTTCTTCATTGTCCGGGTGGGTAAAAAGATGAATGAAAGTATGCTATAAAAAAGTGATTAAAACGTATGGATACGTGGTTCGCACCAGACGTTTGATTAATTGATAACGCGATTAGCGTTCGCTGTGTTAATGTGGCTTATTTCTACCCTATAATGTTTTCAGAATTTTTTTTTAGCGTGATGATTAAGTTGAAACTGAGTAATACACTCTCTGGATGTTATCTTGAATGGGAATAAAAACGGAAGATTTCTGTAATCAGTAGCAGCTGTGCAGCCTGTGCTGGACGGATGCGGAGATATGGGGAATTAAACTGGTGAACTTCATTTTTATTGGCTTTTATCGATGTGGGCCTCGACACGTCATCACGCAGCACGTTTTCGTTTTCAGGAAGTAATACAACATATTCTTTTGATATAAAAACACACAAAAATGAGAATTTTCCCATTTTTTGGCATGGTATGCCCATATGAAGACCACGGATATGGTCTAAAAGTGTGAAAAACGTATTTTTCATTTCACTACACCTTTAAAGGTATAGTCCACCCTCAAAGTACTAAGAACACACCAGGAGCAATATGTGAACACTAGTGACGTACAACAACAAACTGGCAATACATCGGAAAGCCAGGGGAGTTTAAATAGATACAGGGATGACAAGACACAGGTGAACACAATGGGTAATTAAGGACTATACTTTAATTTTTAAAAGTACACAAGCAAAAAGTAAAACCCTGACTACAAAGAAACAAGGAAGACAATACTTCCAAATTTAAGAAACAACTGAAAAGGAAAACACCTACTAACTATAACTAAGAAACAACACAACACAAGAAAACACAACACAAGAAAACCCAACAGGGAGGGAGACAGCCATGTACCAGTCCGTACATTAGCCTATCACAACCCATCCACCTCCAGCGATATGATTCAAACACCCATATGCAACAGACAGCTGCTGTGGAAGCAATGTGCCACAAGTTATTGAACTTCCTCCCCGCAAGTTCAGAGTACATCCTGTGGCATGGCCTCTTCGTCTGGTTTTCTACATCTGAAAGAGACCAGCGTCTTCCTGACCTTATTATGGGCAGAGGAGAGGAACAGTTTGTGTTTGTTTTCTGACCATATGGCCCCATTAGTGGGGTAATGACCCCGGAGTCCCTTCAGGACACACACTCAGCTGTGTGTGTGTGTGTGTGTGTGTGTGTGTGTGTGTGTGTGTGTGTGTGTGTGTGTGTGTGTGTGTGTGTGTGTGTGTGCGTGCGTGCGTGCGTGCGTGCGTGCGTGCGTGCGTGCGTGCGTGCGTGCGTGCGTGTGTGTGTTTTTGTGTGTGCGTGCGTGCGTGCGTGCGTGCGTGCACGTGCGCAAAACCTTCCAGGGCAGCAAATCAAATCTCAGCGCGCACACGCGCGTGTGTGTGTGTGTGTGTGTGTGTGTGGGTGTTTTAACTTCAGAGGCCCATCAAGACACTTAACACTGCCCCCAGTGGCCACTTACCCATGAAGCTTCTCCATGCACCATTTGACCCACTCTCACTGCTTGGTTTGAGAATCTCTCACTGCACCTCACCACACATACACACATGTCACGCACACATGTCACGCACGCACGCACGCACGCACGCACGCACGCACACACATACACACATACACACATACACACACACACACACACACACACACACACACACACACACACACACACACACACACACACACCAATACAGTTTCATATTTCTGAGAGTCTGTGAAAGCATCAAGGACGCTTGGTTCAAGCACCATATGAGATGGTCTCTGCATGGATGGGAGGCCAGCTCAAAGTGTCTCTGTGAAGATGTTGCTGCCTGAGAGATGATCCACACAACTAACAAGGACACACTGACCTCCAGCCAACACCCCACACCAGGCCCGGAGCCATGCACAGGGGTTCTAGGGGGGCCTGGTACCCTCACTTACAAATTCTGCCCCCTCAGTTTAAGTTCTATGTACATATTGTTTTGCTACATAATGGATTATATATATATATATATATATATATATATATAATTTCACCCAAATCGAGAAAATGCGGAAGTAGTGTTCTTCAAGTTCCGGGTGCTTTTCACACAACTTCCATTGAAATGAATAGTGGGGGCGGGGCTGTCCGCTCTCTAGTTTATATAGCCTAACTGGCATAACAGGCAGCTGAAGGTTGAGAATCACTGTCCTATATTAGTATATTACCCATCAACTTTATGTTCCTCAACGTAGTTAGCACACCAATGACCTTAAAGTAGAAACATCAAACCTCTGCATTTTGCATCTCAGTGTTATTACTTAGCATAAGTGTTTGAATGTTATGTTGCCATATTGTTTTGAAATATTTGTTAAACTTTAACCGTGAGCTTGGTGGAGGTTGGTTTAAGAAAAAGAAAAAAAACATAAAAAGGGGAATTCTCAATAAAAATGAACCCGGCTCATTCATTTGTATTGATAACAAGCACCTTATCGATCAGGCTTATCGAGCCGGGTTCTTATCAAGCCCACTATCGAGCATTTTATATTATTTTGTGGAAAGACGGGAGACGACAATAAATTCTGAACAGTACCAGTATCTTTTACTAGAACCTTCAAATACAGGAGCCTACATTTCTAACAGACGGAATTCAAGGCAATTGTCCTTTTTACTTTTGGAAAATAATATTGAAGAAACTGTTAACTGCGGAATTTATTTTGAATGCCAGTCATACAAAACGCATAACAGTCATTGTTTGCACATACACGTGTTACACACATATACGCATGCATACGCACGCACGCACGCACGCACGCACGCACGCACGCACGCACGCACGCACGCACAGAACGCACGCACGCACGCACGCACGCACGCACGCACGCACGCACGCACACACACACACACACACACACACACACACACACACACACACACACACACACACACACACACACAAACACAGTACCCACAAAGTACACACACAGATTCACTTATTCGTATAGAGTACACAGTGTACACAGAGTACAGCATAACTTTGGTTTTGTATCAGGAGATGAAATCAAAATGTCATGAGCTTATATACATTACACTTATGTTATCCGTTCAGAGAAGTTCAGAGAAGGTCAGAGGGAGCTGCATTGTGTTTTTGTAGATTTGGAGAAAGCATATGATAGGGTGCCGAGAGAGGAACTGTGGTATTGTATGAGGAGGTCTGGAGTGACGGAGAAGTATGTCAGAGTGGTGCAGGACATGGAAGTATGGAAGTTGTAAGACAGTGTTGAGGTGTACTATGGGTGTGATAGAGGAGTTCAAGGTGTAAATGGGTCTGCATCAACGATCAGCACTGAGCCCCTTCTTGTTCGCCATGGTGATGGACAGGCTGACAGGTGAGGTTAGACAGGAATCCCCATGGACCATGATGTTTGCAGATGACATTGTGATCTGTAGTGAGAGCAGGGAGGAAAATCTAGAGAGGTGGAGATATGCCCTGGAAAGGAGAGGAATGAAGGTTAACCGCAGCAAGAATGCTTGTGTGTGAATGTGAGGAACCCAAGTGGAACAGTGAGGTTAGAGGGAGTAGATGTGAAGTAGGTGGAGGACTTTAAGTACAGTACTTAGGGTCAACATTTCAGAGCAATGGAGAGTGTGGAAAGGACGTGAAGAAACGAGTGCAAGCAGGTTGGAATGGGTGGAGAAAAGTGTTGTCTACGCCGTACAAATAACATCCTACAGGACCAGTTCCACCCAGCACACCATCTTTTCCAACGTCTGCCCTCTGGTAGAAGATATCGATCCATCCGGTCCAGAACCAACAGACTGACCAACAGCTTCTACCCACAGGCTGTCAGGCTGCTGAATGAACAACCTGCCCCCCGCCCCCCATCCCGAGCCCCCTCTATCTATAGTTTTAAAAGGGTACTGAAAATGGACTTGGTCTTGCACTGAACTTTGGACTTTGCACTATTACATTTCACCAGCACTATTGCACTTTGTACACAGTATGGTTATTTATTTGTATGCCAGTGGTGAAGCTCTAAACCGAATTTTGTTGTTTCGTGCAAGCAATGACAATAAAGATCTATCTATCTCTATCTGTCAGGTGTGATGCGTGATATAGGAAAGTATCAGCAAGAATGAACAGGAAGGTGTACAAGATGGTGGTGAGATATGCTGTATGGTTTAGGACATGAAGTTAGTTGGTGTGAGAGAAGAGGAGGCAGAGGACAGGGTGAGATGGAGGCAGATGATTCGCTGTGGCGACCCCTGAAGGGAAAAGCCGAAAGGAAAAGAAGACC
>NC_136812.1:30051794-30084294 GCF_951216825.1 Electrona antarctica
TGCACCATGTTTGTTTGTATGTACTCATAAATGTATGTACAGTATGCATTGCATGCATGCACGCATGCACACAGTCGCACGCATGCACACAGTCGCACGCACGCACGCACGCACGCACGCACGCACGCACGCACAAAAACACACACACACACACACACACACACACACACACACACACACACACACACACACACACACACACACACACACACACAGGCGTGGTCTCAGAACTGTAAATACATGTTCACCAACAAACTTGCACACTTACAGGTACAGTATACAGTATAGACCATGAATGAGCTTAAGAATTAAAGTGGCTATTAAGCATCATAGATCGCATTGACTTACCTACGGTCTCTCTAACTTTTAATGGCCAGCACTTACAGAAGAGTACTTCAGCACTCCTTGCCCATTATGCTATTAGTGGACAGACAATGCAATCAAGAGGGTCAAAGAGTTTAGTGTGCTTTATCCGTGAAGTGCACTACTCGGTCGGGTTGTAAGTGACCTGCTGTTGTATGTAAAAAAAATAAAAAATAAAAATAAATGTGGACAGGGTAGACCTCCTCCAGAGAAAGGTAAAATAACCCGGCTAACTTCCTGACAGAGACTAGGGCCTGTTTACTCAGCCAGTCCATTGAGATGGCTGTGTGCTATAAACGTCAACTTTTCCCAGACATAGAGAAACAATCTCAATCTTATTGTAACTATACTGTAAGATATTCGATAGATTTGTTTTAAACGCCACATTTAGCTACTATACATCTGTGAACTTCCCGTGTAAACTGCTAGCCTAGGCTAATAGCTTAGCCTTGCAGCCGGGAATCCAGCACAGATAGTTTGTGAAGGATTGGGAGCGCTTGTTTTCGCTACAAGACCCGCCCGGAGCCCCTCAGTCACTCGCTGTCCCACAGAAACAAACTAGAACTGCACTCTGTCGAGTGCCTATACTTTGCCTAGTGCGCAAGCAGAGTGCGCAAGTACTGTCAACCGCTACGAACTTTAAAATCTCAGCCTCTCTGTAAAACATTGAAATTACTAAAGTCGGGTTATAACTGGCTGTCAATTGTGACGTAATTACGATATGTTTCAATATTGGTTGGGTAACAGGTAACGTATGTAATGTATGTATACATGTATGTAAGTTGAAAGTACTATACTGTGGTCGGCTGGCTTTTTTGAGTGGTGTAAACCACTCCTACAACTGGCTTTGTTTGTGCAGAAAAAATGAGCATGGTTGCTATGTTCACCCTGTTCACACGGGTGTGATTTCATTACGTCAGACATGATTTTTGAGTGGTGTAAACCACTCCTACAACTGGCTTTGTTAGTCTGTGCAGAAAAAATGAGCATGGTTGCTATGTTCACCCTGTTCACCTGGGTGTGATTTCATTACGTCAGACATGATTTCATTACGTCAGACTGGCTATACCTTACACCACTCGGTGTATCACACGGGTGACCTTACAAAAACGGGTGTGATTTTTTATGTGCGTATGCTTGGTATAGGTATATATACTGATGTTGATGGTGACGTAATTAGGATATGTTTCAGTGCCGGGTGAATTAATGTTAATGTCTGTATATATGTATGTAATCTGAAACCTATCTTTATTACGTCACCATCAAAAGCCAGTTATAACCCGGCATTGAACATATCTTAATTACATCACCATCAATACGTACCAAGCATACACATGCATTCGTTCCAACATGACCACAATACTTGCGCGCTCTGCTTGCGCAAGTAATAACGCACACGTCTGTGATTGCTATAAGCGTAAGCTGATCTAAGGAGTAGATTGTAGTGTCTTTTATCATGTCTACTAAACTGAAACCAGCCAATCATACCAGCCAATCATCAGTTAGCATGCATCACATAAACCAAACAGTAACTGAGTGACCGCCTGTTCACATACACCCCCCCAACTCTCTTTTTCACTACCTCTCTAACACACACTATGACTCATGACTCACACGTTTGAACTGATATGAACGTGTGGAGATTCATATGTGCATAAATATATTGCATTTTTAACTTACCTACTGTATTCCAAGATTTGAGGTAGAGAGTAGACTCCTGCCTCCAGACCAACATTCTGTCTCATTTATCTCCTCTGTTCTGTGTCCCTCTCTCCTTCCCTGCTGTCTGGATAAAGACGAATGCCATGGGCTGATATTAAGAGACTGCCCTGTCTCCGTTAAAGAAAACACTAAGGGAGCGACTGCCTCTTCTGCTTTAAAGAAAGAAGAACAGTAAGGGGAATGGACTGCACAACTCTACTAAAAAAAGAAGTGGTGGACAGTAGGTACTTGAGTACTGTCCTTAAAGGTAGTGTAAGTGATATTTTTTGGTTAAAACAAAACGTTTTAAATAACATAGTTAAATCACTATATTGTTCAGTAACAGGGGTCTCCCTGTCTCTCCAGCTCTTTAATAAAGAGAACATACATTTTCAGGTAGGTGACAACATTTCAACCAATCAGGAGAGAGTAACCATTTATCATCTTAATTTCTGTATAGAAGGGCTGGCCGGCTGACTCAGACAACCATAAACAAACCTGTTACGCCTATATACTGTATATAGGGCCCGTCACTATGCCTCGAGTCATAAACAAACCGGGGATCATGTTTATAAAAGGGACACAGGTAGACAGACAGATACAGAGATCTTCATATGGGCACAAAGGCATCACAGACAGACGGGTATACAATGGGTACCCCGTCAATATAACTCAGACATATCGGACGGATCGGCGGTGCAGTAGTGAAAAGCAACGCATCGACGCGTTGTGAGCTTATAGATTGGCTATTTTCACTATTTTTGAGGCTATATTCAGCTATTAGTGTAGATTTTCGTCTTACACAACCATTAAATTCCCATTGACAATGAATGGACAATAACGTCATAGTGTCTGAGCAAATATACATGTTACATGTTACGTCATGAAGATGTACGATGATAAGAGCGCCCTTCATTTCTGAAAATGTGCTTTTTAAACTTTGAATACTTGAGGATTTACTTGAGTATTGTCCACCACTGCTAAAAAGAGAAGCCTGCCTCTCTCCCTTTTGTTCACCTCCTCCTCTGATGTGAAGGCTAAAGCGCTACCGCAGTCCGCACTGTGGCTGACCTGCTGCTGTTTTCCCATTATCAACAGCTGTCCTCGGATGCTATAGCTCCCCTCAGGCACTGATCAGTGGTCACTGCAGGCCAATCCTAAAGCTAGTGATCTGAACAACACCTGCCTGCCAGGCAGCGTCCAATCTGTGTGTGTGTGTGTGTGTGTGTGTGTGTGTGTGTGTGTGTGTGTGTGTGTGTGTGTGTGTGTGTGTGTGTGTGTGCGCGCGTGCGTGCGTGCGTGCGTGCGTGTGGGGTGAGGTCCATATTTAGTTTCAGTAGCTGGCAGATATGGGCTTTTGCCTGCTATCCTCAAGCAACTAGTAGTTGCCATTTCTGTTCAATTCAAACAGCTCAATAGTATTTGCAAAGCAGCCATATTGGAAAGAGCCTATATTACATACAGCTGGTTGACGGCTTAGCCATATTGAAAGAAATTGGGCTTCTTACTTCCTTCACAGATAGGGATAGGGTGCTGATATGATGCATGTTTTCTCACTGAAAATACTCTGCTACACCAGTGGGTTGTGTGGTCCAGGTACCCTCAGGGTTCATTGAACCAAATGGCCCCTTATGGGTGTGTAATTCTGAGAGTGTTCAAATGGAACAGGTCCATTTGGTTCCATTTGTACACTTTCAGAGTTATGAGGGTACTTGACATTAAAACGTTTGAGAACCACTGTGCTACACTAAATTGTGCAGAGCCTTAATTAGTATAATTGGTAAGACCTGTGAAGGAAGTAAGGAAGAGGTCCAATTTCTTTCCAATATGGCTGCTGTATAGAGCATATTCCCTTTCTGATAATCACTGATTCCCAGCTCCTCAGATCAGCTCCATCATGTCAGCTATAGCCTCGGTTCCAGCCTTACTCCTCTGCGAAGAGAAAAGCCTGGTCACAATCACAACGCCTAAGGCAGAGATTGCTTAGCCGGAAGTGTCGGGCCGGAACATCCGTCAGATGTATTTCCCCAGGATACAATATTTTTTGACCAATCACAACACTTTGTTTCATATACGGAGAATGTAAACAGATTTGTAAAGTGTCCTTGAGTGGTACTTCTGCCAAAATCCTGCTACTTCCGCCAAATTCCAGCAATGCACTCTACATTCTCTACAGCGTAGGTCTTGCCTATAGTGTGCATGTCAGCCAATGTCAGACATTATTTGACATCAATGGCATATCATGTCAACGAATAATATTCATATAATATTCAATATAATACAAGAAGAATGCAAAAATAAGGCTTTCCATCAGGCAATGAGAAAGAAGGGTTATCTGCACACTGTGTATCTGCTCCCAGGGAACTTACTTAGGTACAACATTTCGACCCTTTCGGGTCTTCGTCAGGTATGATCATACCTGACGAAGACCCGAAAGGGTCGAAACGTTTCGACCCTATACAGCATCTCAAGGATTCTGAGGTAGCCCATATACCCCACATGTCCCAGTCAACCAACTTCCACCAATACAGGGATTTCGTAATCTGACAATGACTGCCCATTATCAAACTGTGACGTTCGTATTGGAACCTAACAATTGTAATAGGTGTGGGTCTGCTTATGGCGTTGCCAGCTGAGAATGGCTACTGGTTCATATAGTTTTAGTATGTGTATCCCAAAGCCTGGAGGCATAATTGCTCTGCAATTATGAATTTGCAAAGATGACATACAGTATACATTGAACAATTTGAAAAATATTTGGGAATTGAAGTCCTTGTCCTGCTGACAGCATGCACAAGATTTAATTGATTGGCCTAGTAGTTTGCAAGATTAGCTGTGGTCACAAACTGGGTGAATTCAATATCATTGCAAGATATCTATGTGCGAATCTCTGAAGGCTGCCCAATGGGCTAGTGTACGTGCTGGAACTGTGATGACAGCTAGTAAAATCCTTTGTGTTCATTTAACTCTGACCTTACAAGTGTAGGCTACAGGGTTTCCCCCAAAAATACAGAAGGGACTTATGTGTTGAGGAGGCCAGTGTCTATTTGATTGTCTGTTCTGCGTGCGTGCGTGCGTGCGTGCGTGCGTGCGTGCGTGTGTGTGTGCTGATAGGAGCATGTGGTGGAGTTGTCATTGTCTGTGTGTGAATGCGTTGCTGGCGTTCTGTTCCGTTTCCCTGTTGGAAGGCAGAGCGAGGATTCTAGAAGCTGTTGGAAGGAGATGATTGGCTTTGGAACAGGGAGGCCCCTTGGTGACAGATGGTTGGGTGCTGAGCTTCTGGAGCTGAAAATGTGCACGCACGCACGCACGCACGCACGCACGCACGCACGCACGCGCGCACGCACGCACGCACGCACGCACGCACACACACACACACACACACACACACACACACACACACACACTATCTAGCTTCTACCAATGAGTCTGGTATTAGACATATTAGACAGACGATGATGGAACAACTAGGACGTAAATCAGAATCTGCCTATTATCCAAAACTCTCGAAATAGAGAAACAGACAGACAGACAGACAGACAGACAGACAGACAGACAGACAGACAGACAGGCCTGAGGCAGGCGGACGGACGGACGGGCGGACGGACGGTCGGACAGACGGACGGACGGACGGACGGACGGACGGACGGACGGACGGACGGACAGACAGACAGACAGACAGACAGACAGATAAATAGAGAGACAGACAGACAGATAAATAGAGAGACACATAAATAGAGAGATACATAAATAGAGAGATACATAAATAGAGAGACAGACAGACGGACGGACGGACGGACCGACGGACGGATGGACGGACGGACGGACGGACGGACGGACGGACGGACCGACGGACCGACCGACCGACAGACAGACAGACAGACAGACAGACAGACAGACAGACAGACAGACAGACAGACAGACAGACAGACAGACAGACAGACAGACAGACAGACAGACAGACAAATAGAGAGACAAATAGAGAGACAATAAGACAGATGGACAGACAAAACAGTGAGGCAGTTGGAAGGGAGTTTGGAAACTGGAAATGAGAAACAATATGTGGCCTATAACCAGTGCCAATGTTAGGGTTTTTACCAGGGGTTTGCAGGCTTTGGCTGAACACTGCAGAGCTTTGCTGTGTCTCTCTGAGCAAACAGGAGGCTGTCTGGTCCTCGCCGCCTCTGCTCGCCAACACCACTCTCGCTGCCACCACCAGCATCATCACCACCAACAGCATCATCATCATCATCATCATCGTCATTGTCATCGCCACAGCAATCAGCGTCCTAGCTGCAGAACACCACTGTGTTTGCCTTCACACCATCTACACTTCCCAATGCCAAGATCACACCTTCACGTGTAGAGGAAATGAGTCAGTCACAGTCACAACAACCCAAGTCATTCTAGCCAACATATTACATGTTAAATTGTGTGACCGTATACAGTACATTAGAACCCACTACAGCTACCTTTATGTATCATATATTTGGTCCTGATAGCTCACCACTTAATAAATGCAGCACAACTTTAGTTAATACAGGAACATGTTAGTCTGCTTGCCTCAGCTGTAATCATCTGTCAGTCAGCTGATTGTATCAGTCAGCCTAGCATCCTAGTCCTCATTCACATCTCAGCTGGTCATTACGTAACACATCAATACTCCAATCAGAGCTCACGCTCTAACATAGCGGTCCCTTTAAATACGGCTTTGCATTCACTTCATTTCTGCTTGTCTTGCTGCCTGCTTAGCATTCACTGATGCTTAGCTGCCTCCTCCACCCCAGCCTCCACCTTTAGATCAGAGTCTGGCATATAGGCTAAAATACTTAATTTATGTCTGTCGATTCAAGCTAAATGTCAATGTATTACTATTGTATCCCTAGGGGGTTTTGTTAACATTCCCTGATTTTGCTTAGCATGCTGCTTCGACAAGAGGATCATCTCCCAAAGCGGAACATTTAACGCCAAGTTTAACTGTATTCCATTTGTTGCAATAAATGGCTAATCTACTTTGACGTGAGTGTTTCTGTCTGAACCACTATCAAGGGCCACTTTATCTTGCTGCTTATCCATATCCTATCCACAGACAACACCTCACCTCTCCCACATAATCGCGATTAATCCTGTCTCATTCACAATCAACCTCAGCAATAAAACAGCCATAGTCATCGTTCATGTCTTTTCTTCTTTCATGTCTTTTCTTTTTGTTTTCTGTGAAAAAAAATTATACACGCACATTTCCACTAGGCAGAGGACGACATGCCACAATTTTTTCCCCCAAATAAGCCTCACGGTGGCGAAAAACCATGGGCTATATAGTCCATGGTGTTGGAGTGATTTTCGTCTTTTTTTCAAATCCTCAAAAATGATGAAAAACGGCATGTATGTAGTATGCCGTCCGAGACCATGGGCTATAAATGATGAAAAACAAGGATTTGAAAAAAAGTCGAAAATCACTCCGAGACCATGGGCTATAGAGCGTCTCAGTCCTGCCCCCTACCATGGACCAGGAAATGATTATCCGTTCATTTTCCTCATAGACATTTCAGAAAGTATTTATTTAAAGACATTTACGCCGCGGACAAAGCCAACTCGAGTCGTGACAAATCATGACAACAAACACAATTTTTTGGGCCGAACAAATAATTAGAAAGAAGAAAAAAACGGCAGGTTACAACACTTTTTTTGTTGTTTTTCTTCTTTGTAATTATTTGTTTGGTCCAAAATATTGTTTGTGTTGTCATGAGTTGTCACGACTCGAGTTGGCTTTGTCCGCGGCGTAACCGTCTTTAAATAAATACTTTGTGAAATGTCTATGGGAAAAATGCATTGGGATTCATTTCCTGGTCCATGGTAGGGGGCGGGACTGCGACGCTCTATAGTCCATGGTGTTGGAGTGATTTTTGCCTTTTTTTCAAATCATCAAAAATGATGAAAAACAGCATGCTATAGTATGCCGTCTGAGGCCATGGGCTATGAGCTGAACTTGAACCGACGACCTGTGGTTCACATAGATATCAGCTTATTACAGAGAGCCACCATGCTCTCTGAGAATCTCCTCAGCTTTCCATTGTTCTTCTGGGTGTTATTCTCCAAGATGTGGTCCACAGTGAAGAGTAGAAGGAACTCAGCGTGACGAAAAAGCGTGAATAAAAAGCATGACGAAAAATCCTCAAATCCTCCAAATTTATGAAAAACGGCATGCTATAGTATGCCGTCCTAGACCATGGGCTATAAATGATGAAAAACAAGGATTTGAAAAGAAGTCGAAAATCACTCCGAGACCATGGGCTATAGTCCATGGTGTTGGAGTGATTTTTGCCTTTTTTTCAAATCATCAACAATGATGAAAAACAGCATGCTATAGTATGCCGTCTGAGGCCATGGGCTATGAGCTGAACTTGAACCCACGACCTGTGGTTCACATAGATAGCAGCTTATTACAGAGAGCCACCATGCTCTCTGAGAATCTCCTCAGCTTTCCATTGTTCTTCTGGGTGTTATTCTCCAAGATGTGGTCCACAGTGAAGAGTAGAAGGAACTCAGCGTGACGGAAAAGCGTGACGAAAAAGCATGACGAAAAAGCATGACGGAAAAGCGTGACAAAAATCCTCAAATCCTCCAAATTGATGAAAAACTGCATGCTATAGTATGATAGATATGAAAAAATACGAAAATCACTCCGAGACCATGGGCTATAGTCCATGGTGTTGGAGTGATTTTTGCCTTTTTTTCAAATCATCAAAAATGATGAAAAACAGCATGCTATAGTATGCCGTCTGAGGCCATGGGCTATGAGCTGAACTTGAACCCACGACCTGTGGTTCACATAGATATCAGCTTATTACAGAGAGCCACCATGCTCTCTGAGAATCTCCTCAGCTTTCCATTGTTCTTCTGGGTGTTATTCTCCAAGATGTGGTCCACAGTGAAGAGTAGAAGCGTGACGGAAAAGCATGACGAAAAATCCTCAAATCCTCCAAATTGATGAAAAACGGCATGCTATAGTATATGCCGTCCTAGGGCTATAAATGATGAAAAACGAGGATTTGAAAAAAAGACGAAAATCACTCCGAGACCATGGGCTATAGTCCATGGTGTTGGAGGGATTTTTGCCTTTTTTTCAAATCATCAAAAATTATGAAAAATGTCATGCTATAGTATGCCGTCCTAGACCATGGGCTATAAATGATGAAAAACAAGTATTTGAAAAAAAGTCGAAAATCACTCCGAAACCATGGGCTATAGTCCATAGTGTTGGAGTGATTTTTGCTTTTTTTTCAAATCATCAAAAATGATGAAAAACGGCATGCTATAGTATGCCGAGTGATTTTCGTCTTTTTTTCAAATCCTCAACAATGATGAAAAACAGCATGCTATAGTATGCCGTCTGAGGCCATGGGCTATGAGCTGAACTTGAACCCACAACCTGTGGTTCACATAGATAGCAGCTTATTACAGAGAGCCACCATGCTCTCTGAGAATCTCCTCAGCTTTCCATTGTTCTTCTGGGTGTTATTCTCCAAGATGTGGTCCACAGTGAAGAGTAGAAGGAACTCAGCGTGACGGAAAAGCGTGACGAAAAAGCATGACGAAAAAGCATGACGAAAAAGCGTGACAAAAATCCTCAAATCCTCCAAATTGATGAAAAACTGCATGCTATAGTATGATAGATATGAAAAAATACGAAAATCACTCCGAGACCATGGGCTATAGTCCATGGTGTTGGAGTGATTTTTGTCTTTTTTCCAAATCCTCAAAAATGTAGAAAAACGTCACGCTATAGTATGCCGTCCTAGACCATGGGCTATAAATGATGAAAAACAAGGATTTGAAAAAAAGACGAAAATCACTCTGAGAACATGGGCCATGGGAACATGGTGTTGGAGTGATTGTCTCCACCAGGCCGAAGGCATGGGGAGAGAGTATGTTTTGCACTCCGTCCGTGTGTGTGTGTGTGTGCGTCCGTCCTTCCTTCCTTCCTTCCGTCCGTCCGTTACCAGCTAATCTCCGCCACCGTTGGCCCGATGCATGCCAAACTTTGCACACATATCCCTGGATGCCAACGACGAACCTCTGCCCCAAATATTCCTCAACTGCCTGTTATAGCGCCACAATGAGGCCGATTTAGGCAAAACACATTTCTGTAGATTACTCATACACATTTTATCCATACATCACACAATTCGGTATACACTATCTCCATAGTCATGTGATCAACATGGATCTGCACCATTTCCCATCTTCCATCCTGATTGGCTAAGATTGGCTTCCAAAGCTCACATGATTGGTCCGTTTCGAACAAAATGCCACAAATCACAAACACAGTGTGGAATTTCCGTGAAATTATACACGCACATTTCCACTAGGCCGAGGACGACATGCCACTCATTCTTTCCCCAAATCAGCCTCACGGTGGCGCTATAACAGGCCAATTCCTGTTTTTAGCTATAACTGCATCGATCTGTATACAACTTATGTATGCGCACTCCCTAGAGGCCATGGAATAACATTGTCCCTGCATCCCTCCACATCTGCCGGTTATAGCGCCACCATGAGGCCGATTTCTGCAAAACATATTGCTTATGTTAGTCGCACAGATTTCATCCAAATCTCACACAAATCGGTACACATGATCTCTGTAGTCATGTGATCAAGACTTCTCAGATTCTACACTGATTGGCTAACATTGCCTTCCAAAGTTTTCAGGAGTGGCCCGTTTTGTACAAAATGCTGCACATGTCCTGCTCATCCAGAATTCTATCCTCATGCTATGAGTGATCTGGCTCTGCATTTCCTCAACAAAATGAAGAAACTAACAAACAAAAAAACATGTTTATATTACTCCTAAATATTTTGCCAAACATCTCACACAGTCCTATCCTCCTGGTGGAGACCTGTGCCCAGAAGGGCACTTTTTCTAGTTACAAATGTAAATGAAACATTGACACACATTACCAAAGCCATGAGTTCTCACCAAACTACAATAGAGGGGTCGTCAGTCATCATAGTCAGTTGTCATAGCCAGCAGCGGTGACACACTGCCAGAACCAGGCTTTTCCACTGGCCCACACAGATACGACTGTTTTGGAATGTGGCAAAGAGTTGGCAGGTATATGCTCGCCAAAAATAACTGATCTTCAACTAAAATACATGATGCATCATGTATCTTTTTTACGATGTGGCTGTGTAGGAGGCGAACAGTCTAAAAATGGGTTTGTGAGTCTGTATGTCTCTGTCTGTGTGGACCTAATCTTGCAAACTGCTGGACCGATCACCACCAAATTTCTTGTGCAGGCTGCTAGTATTACCCATTGCTTTTTTGATCATGACTTTGGCATCATTGCTGGTGCTGTTGTTATAATCCGTATAATTCTTTCTCTCTAAAAGCTACATAATACATAAATAACACCTCACAGGGCAATGCCCATATACATACAGTATGGGCAATATGGCAATGCTTAGTTAATAGTGTCAGGGTGGTTACACTGTCAGCCTGGCTATGTTACATATGCTGACTGAAAATGCAGTTCCAAACATGCTACTCTCCTGTTTTTAACAGGGTTACACTCTGATAAAAAAAACCCTTGGCTCTTAACTTTGATGACACATAATTTGACAGATTTCTGAAATTATTAGAATCACTTAACGTCTCCACTTTCACCTTCACTCTCCAGAATTCTGTCTCTCCCTCAAAACTATACTGAAGTGCACATTACTAAACTAAAGGAAAAACAAGACACAATCTGATATCAAAATAAGGCCACCCGCCCCTACACTCCCCGTGACTAACAAACACAGAAACCAAGTCCTGGTGTGTTTGAAGGCTAGTCACAAGGTGAGATCTGTAGACTGGTGACAGAGCCAGGTTTTTATAGTCCACAGTCTGAACACATTCAATTCAATCAACCACTGGTCACCCATACAATAAGGCAGGGGTTCTCAACCCGTGGGTCGCGACCCCTCGGGGGGGTCGACAAATTATTTTAGGGGGTCCCCAAATTATTTTCAAAACAAAAAAAATAAAAAAATAAAAGAAAATTATTTTCACGATTTTTCAAAAATAGCAGACCTACAAGCTCGTAGCGCGCCACTCGGTGGCGCGCTATGAGCTTGTAGATCTGCTATTTTTCAATAGCTAAATTATAACAATGCTTAAAACACCAAAAGGGGTTCCCGCCCAAAATGGTTTAAGGTTATTGTAGCAGTCAATTTATATTGGGGGTCGCGAGGGGGCGGGGCGGGGGTCCTGAGACATTGCCAAAGCATTTCCGGGGGTCCCCGGCCAAAAACGTTGAGAACCCCTGCAATAAGGGGAGAAAGACAATGCAGAGGAAAGATACCACACAAGAAATTACACATAATGATGGATGACCCTAGGGTCATAATAATTGTGAAAATGAATTGTTGTAAAAATAATGCCTAAAGAAACTTGACAGTCACATGACTGTTCTGATGGCGCCTACTTCAGACGTTGATTATGTGGATTATATTATATATCTGCCAAAGTGATAGCTACACAGTTCATTTTTAGTTGTGTTTGTTTTGCACAGGCTGTTAAAAAGGGGACTTTGGTGTGAGATGAGGGATTATATGAATGTCAGCATGTGTGCCCAAGACAAGTAACTCCTTAATGAGTAATATCTCTCCAACTGTGAGATTTGGCCTGGGATTGTGATTTGGCAGAAGTGGCTTCTCCGTCGTGGCACAGCAGGATGCAGACATTCACACCACGAAGTGAGTGTGATTCGTTCTCGCCCAGGCAGATGAGAGGAGGTTTATATAGAAACTGAGACAGACACCATCATATGGATGCATCTGGTGGGAGAAAATGGTGTGTGAACTGAGCCATATTACTGGTAAATCAAGACAAAGTATGTATATACAGTATATATTTGTCTCTCTCTAACACACAGGTATGATTCAATTGTATATAGCGTACGAAACCTTTTGTTGCTGAATCATTACATTGAGAATGTACATTGATTTAATGAACACTCCAAAGTCTCTCTCTAACACACACACACACACACACACACACACACACACACACACACACACACACACACATGCGCGCACAGTCACACGCACGCATGCACGCACGCACGCACGCACGCACGCACGCACGCACGCACGCACGCACGCACGCACGCACGCACACACACACACACACACACACACACACACACACACACACACAGTATATTTTATTGTACCTCTATGTATAGGTAATAAACTATCACTTTAAAGCCACAAGGGACAGGCTTGAAGTGGACATAGAGCAGAGGAACACAGTGATTCGTGTTCTCTCCATCTAATCTGGCCTTGATGGATGTCGGGGCTCATTAAGTCCCTAATAACTTGAAAGGAACGACAAGGTTGGCTGGACATTGCATCCTCACAGCCTTAATCTCTTTGGCCAACCTCTGTAATGCTCTCTGGTTTTACTTAGGAAATTACAAAGGCGTGGAGATTGAGGCACATCACTGGACATTAGGGTTATTTCATCTTTGGACATTGATATTGATGAGGGAACACAGCCCACTGCAGTGATGCCGTGGTGGCAATGGCATTTCCTTATTTTCCCATCACATGGCTCTGCAAAGCAGCAAAGGTCTATGCTGCAGATGTCACCCTTGCTGCATGGCAAGACTATATACTTTCTCTTTGTCAACAATTTCGAATGGAGGGTGACCTTAAAATGTATTTTAAAATATAACTGTTTTGCAGCAGGTATATCATTCCTGCTCAGTGTGAATAGGATCTGTGTTCTCTGAAGGTCTTTGGTGCTGTGGTGGAGACACAGGGGGCAGTGTTATCACACTGATAGCCGGATGCCTCATAGTATCTGTGCATATCTTTGCTATAGCTTACAGTCAGTGGTGGAAGAAGTATGCTTTCTTAAGTAAAAGTCACAACAACGCAATGTAGAAATAATATGTTACAAGTAAAAATCCTGTATTTAAAATGTGGCTTTAGTAAGAGTACAAAAGTATTGGCATATTTACAGCAGCAATAAAGGTACTCATAATGCAGAAACTAAATAACTAAATAAAACACCCCACTGCTATAGGCGGTTGTGAGGGACATTAGAATAAATCGCGGGAGGCAGTCAAAGTGTTATGACTTCATGTGCTGCTGGGTAGATTAACAGGGCGGCTGTGGCTCAGGAGGTAGAGCAGGTCGTCCAATGATCCATGGGTCGGTCCGTCGGTGGTTCGAATCTAGGCTCCTCCTGTCTACATGTCGAAGTGTCCTTGGGCAAGACACTGAACCCTACATTGCCTTCAATGAATCAGCCGGTCGGTGCTAGCTTGCCATTATTGGTGTGTGAATGTGGGAAGTGAGGACGCTGGCGTTGACTTTTGAGCACTTGGAAAAGCGCTATAAAAATGCTATTCATATTTAATCTATAGTTACTTTACACCACTGCTTACAGGAATGATTGAGATCCGTATTGTATTTGCTCACCATTACTGTGCTGTATTTCTCATCATAGCCAGCGACAGATGGGAGATCACGCGGTATTCAGACTTTACAGTTGATAAAAAATGTATGATTTACAGGCAACTACTGTACACTAACTACATGTGTAGTTTAAGACCTTATTTTGTAGATTGAAATCTTACTTTGAGTATGATAGACATGGTAGGTTATAATACCTCAGTCAAATATCCCACTAATGCAATATAGCCACATTCAAACAAATTAAACTTCCTTTATCATGACAAGAAACAGACAATTGCTCTTAACACCTCATTTTATTGTCCCAACATTCAAAAGTACAAATAATTCAAACACAACAGTTTTATGAAAAAGAAAAAACAAACATTTACAGCAAGATTTTTATTTTGTTTCCAGTTTCAGAAATGACCTAAACTAGCAAGGATAACATGAAGTCATTCATCGCAGTAATTTGATTAATAATAAGAATAAGAATACTAAGAATAATAGCAATAATAATCATAATAATCATCATTGATAATTGTTACGTAATAACATAAGCAGGAGAGAGTAGAGAGCCGCGCAGTCACCGGGCCCCGTGAACATTTTTTCGTCTTTTTTGTCTTTAAAGATTTTGTCTTTATAGATTTTTCAGATAGTAAACAAACACGTCTCAGGAGGAAAATGAAAACTGACAAGAAGAGCCAAGTTCCTCTGTTCACCTTCCCTCCTCCACTACTGGCTGCGTTGTTCTGGCAGGCTGCCACTATAAGGCGCTACAGGGGATGGTGTGAGCCATAGGGGTCGGGCATATAGCGAGGTGACGCAGCCCCATGTTTCAAACACCCTGACATGCACGCACACACACACACGCACATGCATGCACACGCTCACGCTCACACGCACACACACACACACACACACACACACACACACACACACACACACACACACACACACACACACGTTAGTGAAATAGCACGGATTGCAATTCCGTACATACACGCCTAGAAAACCCCAAAATCATATTACACTGAATTCCTCCCCATAGACAATGACGGAGGCGCGGTGTCTCTACCAAACTTGAGCCACGGGAGACACCACCGAGCGACCTAAGGGCCGCGAGTTGCCGTGTCGAGCGTTGCGAAGTTCGGTAGAGCCGACTCAGCCCTGTCGCATTGGCAATTCCGTACATACAAAGCTAGTGAAAGCCACCTTAGCCACACCTCCGTACTGTACGGATTTTGGGGTTTTCTAGGCGTGTATGTACAGAATTTTAATCTGTGCTATTTCGCTGTATTTGGGTGAGATGGGGTTGCACGCACACACACACACACACACACACACGCACACACACACACACAGTACACAAAAACCTACTGTAGGCATATATACACAATCGTAAGTACATTACAATTGCAGACATAAATCCACGATCGTACACAAACAATCACAGACACACACTGTATACACATACTGACATTCACAATGTACTTACAGGCTACACACTCACACATCATTCATATCATACACTCACACACAGATGCACACAGGCAAACGCATACACGCTCATGCGCACACAGGGTCTAGACAGAACACAGGCACGCATCGTAAGACTACAGAAGTCATACAGTATAGGAAATTAGTTCACACGTCAGAACAACATTCTACTGGGGTCGTTGCATAATTCAAGCTCCCAACGGCAGTTGGGAAGCATGAAGGGGTCTGGTTGGATGGTTGGATGGATGGATGGATAGATGGATGGATGGTGTTCTGAGGTTAGAACACTTATATGATTTAGAATGACTAGGAAGATGGCTGGATAATAATGACAATGATGATGTCAGATGAGCCGGCCTAACAGGTGGCTGAGGTGTGAGGGAGAAGATGTACTATACGAGCATGCGTCTGAGTGTTTACAACGTTCTCCACACACCTTCATGTTTTCATGTCTCGACAACAACGGAGAAAAAAAAAGAAGAAAAAAACCCAAACAACAAAGAAATCCAATTCAGTATATTTTACTCCTGGAACCATTCCCTTACCTTTTACCTTTCAAAATATATAATATATATCATATTAGAGTATATAAAATATAGAATGGGTACAATCCCTTTTTCATACCTCCAGAGTACTTTTTAAATATAGCTACAACTGCCGTAAGTTGCAGTTGGTGTGCAATGGTAACAATTTCTCTCTCTCTCTTATTTTTAAAGATTAGTTGGTATGTAATTTGAAAACATGATGACTCTTTTTAAAAATAAGTTTTGACTCAGGTGATTTTGATCGATTTAGTCCAGTGCAATGAATGACCCTCAAACAACAGTGGGCGTTTGCTCATTAAAACTTTTCTGCCCAAGCCTCCAAGAGTTGAATGTTATATAAAATGTTTTTTCTTTTTTTTTTCTTTTTTCCTTTTTTTTAACTGAAAACTATGCTTTCAGACCCACATTTTTGCATAAGATTTCATCACGAAGCGGTAGTAAGTGGAGGGAGGGTGTGGACGGAGTGGCTTTTTTAGAACTACACAAACTTATCACAGGTTATATTGAACCAGAACAACTGTTTATAACATTCTATTAAGACTAAACTTTATTGAAAAAGATCTAAAGAGTTAATTTTAACAAGACAAGAAAAAAGCAATAGCAAATTTAACTATTAACTAGGTTATGCATAGCGAGTAACTGTTTCTAGTAATAAGGGAAGAGCGTCCCCCCCAACCCTCCGGACATTTTTTTCAGTTTTATTGACTTTTAGATTTTTTTATATTGTAATTTTGATATATTGGTACAAAGCACAAACGTACTAAAAGTTCTCTCAGTGCAGTGGACTATACGAGAAGAGCCTCTCCACTAGTCGCTTTGTTCCCTTTTGCTCAGAAACGGCCCCCCTCCCTGTACCAGAATCACGCAAATACACAGACAACGGAAAACAAATAAATACGTAAATGCTAGGGGTGTAGCGATATAGTAACTGCATCGAAAAATATTTTTTTTATAATTTCAAGACTATTGTATCATATTGCCATGAATGAACCAATATTGTACATGTACGTATCGTCAACCATGTATCGTGATACGTATCGTAGCACTGTTAAAATAATTTTGAATCGTTACACCCCTAGATAAATAGATAGATAGATAAATAAATAAATAAATAAATACATAAACAAACAAATAAATAAATAAATAAATAAATAAATATAAAACTTCGAATAAATAGAAAAATAAATAGTCTCAAAATAAGTAAATAAAACTGATAAATACATTTATACTCTAACTTTTGTTCGGTTTCTTTTGCCGCGGTAGTGAACTAAAAGTTAATCCAAATCTTTTTTTTTTCTCCACAAGCGACATGACAACAATTGAACAGGATTCCTCACGAGTTTTTCTAGTAACTGAACCACCACTTCATAATAAGTTGTCATATGAAAAAGACAAGCTCAAACAAAAAAAACAGTGACAAATCAGATAATACAGTAGATATTGTAAAACAAATGTAGACTATATATATATATCATCTATTTGTACACAGCAAATAAAGACACAGTTGTCATAGATCCTTTTTCAGGAAACAAATATCTAGACTAACAGAACTAGCTAATCATTAAAGTTTGACAAACGTTTCACGCTCAGCAAGTAACCTAAAAGTCAGCAAGCCAAACAAAAAAACTGTTAAGTGATTCTTACAAGGCCCAAATTCATATATCTGGTTATTTAGCAAAGAAATAGTCTCACCAGATTTTGGGGCCAACAATAAACAAATAAACAAAGAACAGCAGCTCAAGTCAATGCCAACATCGAAGTATTATTATTTTTTTCTTTAAACAACACAGAACAACAAACTTGGATATTTAAGATATGTGAATAATGTAATATAGCACCTACTGTTGATCGCTAAAAGGAAGTTCTTTTCAAATGTATAACTTCACAAACGCAGAGCGAAGAAAATGATATAGATAATGTATAGTATGCTCTCTAAATGGATAGATGTGTATATGTCTATTTACTGATATCCCATATCGACTGATGACAAAAGAGGAAAACAGGTGGACAAAGGGTCTTCTCGCTTTGGGCTCTGGACTAAGGGCGGTTAGGCCTTGGTAAGACCCCTCTCCCTTCCCTTTTGGGTATCGCTGTTGAATAATTACGCACTAGTACATATATGAAAAATTTTACCAAGATCACCTGCCTCAGTTTGCATCCCTTTTCACAAAATCTGCCATCTACAAAATCATCACCGCTGACTCTGATTCCCCGAAAAACAAACAACCTTTGATTCTAAAAAGTACCACGGCAGAACGAACGAGACAAGGTGGTCCCCCCTCCCTCCCGCCCAGGCCCCCCCTAGTTAGCCAGTCAAAATATTTTTCTCTTTTTTTTCAAATCCAGATTCTTGTAAAAATTCTTCAATAATTATTATTTTAATTATCATTTATAAAAATAGATCTTCTTTCTCTTTATTTTTATCTTTTTTTTCTAAACGCATTTTTTTTTTCCAAGCAAAGAGATCTTCTCTTTGGCAACAGTGATATTTTTTTTGTGTTAAATTACTGAACGTGTCATCAGGAAAGCTAACCCATCCCCTCCCACTCCCCATCTCCCTAAACCCCTGTGAGGAAAGACATGTTTTGTTTGCGATACAAAACAAAAACAATGTTAGAAATTCATATATATATTTTTCTGCATCAGAGTTTTCAGGATGGTGACATCCTTCTAATTGATAAGGGGGTGGGGTGGGGGTTAATAACACACTAAAATGAATGAATGGTTCACCAATTTAAAAAAGAGCCCCCTCCCTTTCACTGATAGGGAGGTCTGTAATTCTAACGACAGTGGATCCGGATTTAAAAAATAAAAAATAAATCCTGAATCAAGACAGAGAAAAGGTTTCAATCTAAAAAGGACATTCTCTTCTCTGAAATAAGGGGGTATAGGGATTTGCTACTGTTTTACACAGAAGAGAAAAATCATTCTTAACAACCACAATGAACATAAAGAATATACAACAAACAGAAGCCTGCATTATCACAGGAGCTTCCAAAAACTCATGGACATTTTTAATCATTTCATTTTTGTAATACTTAGGCAACATTGGCTTATAGGTCCAAAGTTATAATATAAGCCATTTCTAGTTCAATTTGTCTAACGTTTTGTCGGCTGTGTTGTGATCCGGTTGGAGTTGAGTTTTGCTGTGTTGGATGGCTGTAGTGTGGTGGTAGTGGTAGGTCGAGACAACAAGGAGGGAGGGGACGAGGGAAGGGTGGTGGGGCGTGGGGTTGTGGTGAGGGTAAGGGTGGGAGTTTGGAGAAAACAGAGTTGGGGCGACTGGTCGTAAGTGGATTAAGTTCAGGATTTGTGTGTCTTGTTGGTCTTGAAGGAGACTTGCAACACACGGTCGCCCAACCTGTAGCCGTTGAGACTGGCGATGGCCATGGCCGCCTCGTCGTAGTTCGTCATGGTGACGAAACCGAAACCTTTGCACTTGTTGGTGTTGAAGTCACGGATCACCTTGACGTTGTTGACGGCACCGAATGGCCCGAACAGCTGCCACAGCACACTCTCGTCCGAGTCCGGGGATAGGTTATACACGAAGATACACCATCCGGTGCCCGTGTGGCCGGGGATGTTCATGCCCACCAGACTGGTCATACTGTCAATGGTGATGGGAGAAAACCTGAGAGTGGAGGAAACAGAAGAATGCAGAGAGATGAGCAGAGAGAAGGAGGGGAGAAAGAAGGGAGCAACTTTCAGTTTGAACTCATTCAGAAAGACTGAACACAGTCAAATTCTCAGTGTTCATTTAACCCTGAGAGTGTACAAAATGATAAATGAACACTGAGGATTTGACTGTGTATAATTGGAGTTAATATGAATCTAATGTGAAATTGCCCTAAGCCTGATTCACATCTGTCTCCAATTTACAGTACTTTCAGACCAAGGCAACCAATTAATCTTGAAATAACAATCTCCCTCTGCCTGCAGCAGCTCAGCGCTCACCTCTAGTCTAGAGTTAAACTGAATAACTTCCAAATATGCTGTATCCTAATCTTAACCCTAACCCTAGTCCAGATGTATCTGCTTTCCTATGTGTACTAGGTGATACTAGGATGAATGTGATTGGATGTGTGTTATCTGAGTGTTAAAATGTGTGTAAGTCTGATCCATTATGTACAAATCTCCATCCTCTGCAGAAAGCCTCCATTCACAAATGACTACAGTGTTGCAAACTGGGATATTTCTTCTAGTGTAGGACATGCAAAGGAAGCTTTTCTCTGTCTCCTTGAGTGCCTCGTTTGGGAGCTATATTGTAGGAAGGCTCTGAATTTAAACATTTTTAGAAGAAGACCAAGCTAAATCCGCTCTTATTCGCTTCATAATCTTCTCTTCTTTCTTGCGATGCAAGAGATTTGAATCCTCAGTTGACTTCACTTAATTGCCTTTCCAAAAGATAGACAAGGAAATAACCCCCTACCATATACTTTTAAATAAAAGCTAAATGAAATAAAAAGGTTCATTTCTTATCCCACCAATCTCCAGGAATTACTATAGACATTATTGCTATAATTGAGATTTCCGCTTTGCTGCAGCTGTCTCAGAGAAGGCTGCTTTCTTGAGGAATAGCACTTTACAGCTCAGTGACATTAAGGAACCCCCCACAATGTTGTTCTGTGCTATTCTGTCCTGTTCCAGAGCCCCTGGCCCGGATCGATAATACTGCTCAACACACATCCCCTCTCTTTCTGACTACTATATATGGTCTGCAATCACTACAACCTTCCAATGTCCTGTGGAGTGTGTTACTGGTGGGTGCTGTGGAGTGTGTTACTGTGGGTGCTGTGGAGTGTGTTACTGGTGGGTGCTGTGGAGTGTGTTACTGGTGGATGCTGTGGAGTGTGTTACTGGTGGGTGGGTGCTGTTAAGTCTGTGTTCCACTGGGTGCTGTGAAGTGTGTGCTACCGTATGGATCAGGTTCAGCCGTCTTAATGAAAGCATTGTATTGACTTGCTTGATCAAATTACAGTAAGTAGCATGTGGCTGACATACTATGCAATAAATATTGTGGTTGACTAATTATTATGGTCTGCACATCGTCGCTCCTGGCTCCAAATCCCATTGTGTTTCATAAATCCCCTACATGGTGTTTCTGTCCTGTTCAGAAGATTTTGGTATTTTTCTCCAGCACCTGTCTACTCCCTGAAGAACGCAGTCAAGCTGAATTTTAACAGGCCTAGTCATGTCAAGGCCTTGTCTGGCATGCTCAACTGCATTCCTGGACTCATTTCCTGCTGGGCTCAAAAACAACCGTGTGGTCATTTGCATGCAAAAGCTGTAGTCTGAGAGGAGCTAGGTTTTAAAGTGTGTGAAGGCAAAAAGTACAGACTTGATCTTGAGTGTTCTTTTAACTCTGAGAGTGTACCAAAGTAACCAAATGGACCTGGAAGGGTTTTAAATTAACACTGAGGATTTAACTGTGTAACGGAACCACAGAGGAAATAATGCCTGTGTGTATGTTTGTATGTGTGCGTGTTATCTGTGTCTACGTGTGTATGTGAGTGTATCCATTAGACCAGGCCCACTAGCTTAGAACGCTACCCCATGCAAGACCAGAGGTTGCATAGCAACAGTGTATCTGACCAGCTATCTATTCTATCTTTTCCATAGCCTGCCATTTTCAGCCGGTCACACCTTTCCTCTGTCTTCTGATTTCACTTTCAAATTGAGCCGTTAGGTCACAGTACAGCACTTCTACCTTGATGACAAGCAATTCAATCAGGAGGACACAATCGGAGATGCTATGCTAGCGAGTCCACCTTTTCAAAATGATTATGTGAAGGCTAAGACTGACAGGTAGAAAGCTTTTCCTGACAGTTAACCTCTTAAGTTTCCGTTAAAGTGGCATGACATCCTCTAGGCTGATTTTTCACTCTGTCTTCAGGTTCAGTTCAGGTTAAACAACAGAGGGGTAAGAACATGGCAGGCTGATCTTGTAGTACACGTGTAAGCTGTAGCGGGTGTGCCAAAGTGCAAGCATTGACATTATTGTTAACTAACTACTGTCTATGCTTGCACATTAGCACACTCATTATTAATTGTATTAGCTGCAGCTGTGTTTCTTATTAGCCTGTAATGCTTTGACCCTAGTTTTTAACCTGCACAGGAAAACAAACAAAATCACAAAATCAGCCTTGGGTTTCATGGCCCTTCAATGTTTCTTGGACAGGGAGTGCTATACTGTATGGTTTAAACATCCTGAATCCCACCAAGCTGTCCTCTACGTAGTCTACTACACTATACACTCATTGCTACTTCCTTATGAAACAGGCTAGCATGTATTATTCCCAAACGTTTCTCCTCCCTCCTTTCTGCTTGAGGGTTCAACATGCAAAAGGCCACCAGCGTCTATCACCACAGGGCCTGCCGCCCAAGGTCTTGTACCGTAACACCTATTATTGTAGCAAGCAATTAACGGAAACATGGCGGCAAAAGAGAAGGGATCAGAGCATAGCAGAGCAGAGCAGCGAGGAGCAAAGTTGGAGCTGTCTGCAGTGAAACAGCATTTCCTGTTTCTTGCAGGGATCCAGATTCATCCAGCCTCCCATGACCACTAACCATTCACATTGTCTCATAATCCATACGGTATGTTAACTTCATTATACTGTACTATCTATAAAAATGACCAAAAGTTTACGTATATACATTAAAGTCCTCAATATAAATGTATCCATTTGTAACTTAGAGAGTACAGAAACCAAATGGATCCTTATGGGCACATTTGTTTACATTTCACACTCTGATTTAAAGTAGTAGATGTAGAGCACAAGAGTATTATATTGGACTTGTTGACATGTTTACTGATTTAAAGTAGTAGATGTAGAGCACAAGAGTATTACATTGGACTTGTTGACATGTTTACTGATTTAATTAATCTTTGCTTTCAAACAAAGAATAACCTGCAAGCCAATGCTGTAGCGGGAAGGCTAGGAGAACCTGAATCCAGGAGAAAACCACGCCTGAAAATCAAGAGCTATACACCAGAGAACAGAGAAAAAACCATACAGTACACAGAAACAATCCAAAACAACCCAAACAACAACAACAATAAAACCAGCTTCATATTCAAAACAAAGCAAATTCATCACCACCGAAAACAAACTGATTGTTTTCCACACTGTAACACTGTAGTAGGAGTAGGAGTTGAAACCAAAACAAGCTGAAGAGGGAAAAACCAAATAAATCAAGGAACCAAAAGCAGTTAACCTTGAACTAAGTATCAAATGCAAAGTGACTTCAAAAATACAAGAACAAATAAACTAAAAATATGAATAGAGGGGAAAAAAGGATATTGAAAAATCATTGAGTCAACATGGACATCTGGCATTGGGTGAAGTTTTTAATTACCTCTTTACGCCATAGGCCATATTAAGCAAATTGTCCAGCCTGTAAAGAGAAGGAGGGTTCTGGGGTTAATGGTGGGCAGATGGTTGACTCACTCAATGGAACTAATGCTAAGTCCCTGTAGGAACTGCATGGACCTCCTCACTCAAGAAACAAACACATCCATAGACGGCCCATTACACTGAGGATGCCCACCAGGTAATGCTGTCATCGCTTCACACATCTAGTGCCATCAGCAGGTTATCGTCAGCATAGCACTTCACTTTAGCCCAAGTTTTTCCAACATTGTTGTTATCAAAATCCATAGCATCTAATTTAGACAGCACTGGAAGCTATTAGATTAATAGTTGCAGCAACAGACCAGGCAGGCCACAGTGCAAGAGCATAGCATCGCACTATGACCACAATGCTAGGGTAGCAATAATGTCATGCGATGGGCGATGGCAGGTTATCGCCTTATTTTATGTGCAGTACATGTAGCTATTGTAACAATTTACACCAACACAGATACATTATTTTTTAAAGGTTGACACTAACATTTACACAAGCCTCTTCAGAAGCCACAGTCCTCAATTTGAACAAACTGTGAATGCAACAATTGTCACTGCAAGTAAATGTCCCTTCTCCAGAGTTCTGTCAGTATAATGGTTTGGTGTTTGAGTGATGGTGAGTGAGAGAGGGAATGATGATAAGTATGTTGCTGTGAGGCAGACTGAATATTTGATTAGCCGTGACATTTTGACTGTCCTCTGTGTGTGTCTTAGTGGCAACTTTCAACCTGCCATGCGCTAACAGGTCAGATGGAATGGTTGGGTGTTAGTCAGTGGATGGCCTCTGTCCACAATGAAAAGGATTAGTGTTTGGGAAATGTCCTAGTTCCATAATAATTCATCCCCTGAGCTAAACTCACTACGGCAGGCCAGGTTAGACAAATGACAGTGTGTTTGTGCGCGTGCATGTTCACACGCGCGTGCGTGTGTGTGTGTGTGTGTCTGTTTATGCATATGGAAGAATATGCGTGCGTGCTGAATGCGTGCGTGCGTGCGTGCGTGCGTGTGTAATGTTACTGGTATATGGATCCAGTCTGCTTGGTGACTCAATGGCCTTCATTCCTCACATGGGTCTGGCCTGTCTCATGTCTTATTACCTCCTCTGGCCTAATGGACAGAGGCCACGGCTTATTGAGCAACAGCAGGCCTGCGACTTCTCTTTCCATTTAAAAAGAAATAAATAAATAAGAAAGAAAATTGCCACTATGGTATGAGTTCTTTTCTTACCCTTTCTGTCCTTGCCTCTCGTTATCTTTGTCCATCACTATGTAGTTTGACTTTGAATTTTGCATTATGATTTCAATATTTTGTTGATAAATCCTTGATCAATGAAACGAAATAATGTTTTGATAGAATCTTTTTTACAATAACCATTCAACGTGCTTTTTTTTACAACTTCCCTAAACACTATATTAAACACAACTGCATGTCCCCAATACGAAAAGATGTAATGTACCCAAAATGTATTGATTTATTTATTTTACAGTAAATAAAAAATAAATAATCTGACAACTTTCAAAATATCCTCAGGACCTAGGACCCTCCAGTATTTGAGCGGTACTTCCATATAGACAAATGCTGCAATGACAACGGAGCTACGAGACGTGTCGGCAAAAATATTCGTCATACTACAGTGTCACAACAAAAATTGCAAATCTACTATTTTAAATCTGAATCCTGAAAAGTAATAGTTTTGGACATGTGAAGTTTCTACCTGACAGCTGCGATACATATTGACTCATTAGGACGGTAATGTCTCCATTACTGTATGTAGGAGGGGAGCGAGCAGGCTGCTTTGTGGGTAAATTGAGTCAATTGGAGTGGGTGCTCAGAGGAGAAGCATTCCAGGCCCAGAGAGCTCAAAGACATCTGCTGGCCGCCGGGCCACTGGGCCACAACAACATACGCACCACTCTTTCCAGGCTCCACATAAACAATAGGGCTTTTGTGCTGTCTCTCAATGCCGGTTAATTGATGTGTCATGGTTTTGTTTTTAATCTAAAACAAAAAAATATTTTCAATAATAATTATAACTGTCTCCGACCTGTACTGCATATAATAAGGCACATTTCTTAATTACTGCTACCATTATTTATGGGTCATTACAAACAAGCTCAGATCTAGCACTGGGGTAATTGTGCTGTGAATGGATTAGACAAGCAGTGCATCAGACAGTACGTTATCTTGTGGGCCTAACGGACATTGCCAAGCAGGATAGATTTAAGTGGAATCCTGAGAATTTAAGGAGGACATGTTACCGGTGTTACAGAATTCCATAGAGAAGACATGCAACAGGTGTCACAGAATTTGATAGGTTGACAATTCCGGACATGAAAAGAAACTGCAGACATTTTCAGGGCTTAATTCTTTCATGGAAACCACGAAATGTAGACCTATATACTGACCTAGTCTGATACGGACATTCAATTTAAATAAAAAAGGAAACACAATGTGCTCCTTTTTCAACGCTCTCCAATATCTCTGTAGATGTTGCAGTTAATTACTTTATCCAACTTCGAAACTCAAGGGATAGTTTGCTCCAAATGAAATGAAGCCAAGGAGGCCAATTAAGGCTGGCTATAAAGAAGTGTGCGAAACTGTTCCAACAAAAAAGAAATGCAAAGAATGTAGTAACCTAGTAGTTAACTAGTAGAATATCAACAGTCCAATTAGCTAGTTACATCAATCTACATTGTAAATGAGACATTCCAACATGACGATCAGTTTGTTTTTAATAACAAAATGTACAACAATATATGCAACAATGATTCCTCTGGAGACTTTCTTCAGAATGGTTATGCTGCGTTCACACTAATGGCGACAACAAAACAGCTAGGCTACTAGTCTACTAGGCTACTAGTCTACTAGGCTACTAGTCTACTAGGCTACTAGTCTACTAGGCTACTAGTCTACTAGGCTACTAGGCTACTAGGCTACTAGTCTACTAGTCTACTAGGCTACTAGTCTACTAGGCTACTAGTCTACTAGGCTACTAGTCTACTAGGCTACTAGGCTACTAGGCTACTAGTCTACTAGTCTACTAGGCTACTAGTCTACTAGGCTACTAGTCTACTAGTCTACTAGGCTACTAGTCTACTAGTCTACTAGGCTACTAGTCTACTAGGCTACTAGGCTACTAGGCTACTAGGCTACTAGGCTACTAGGCTACTAGTCTACTAGGCTACTAGGCTACTAGGCTACTAGTCTACTAGGCTACTAGTCTACTAGGCTACTAGGCTACTAGGCTACTAGGCTACTAGGCTACTAGGCTACTAGTCTACTAGGCTACTAGGCTACTAGTCTACTAGTCTACTAGTCTACTAGGCTACTAGTCTACTAGGCTACTAGTCTACTAGGCTACTAGGCTACTAGGCTACTAGTCTACTAGTCTACTAGGCTACTAGGCTACTAGTCTACTAGGCTACTAGTCTACTAGTCTACTAGGCTACTAGTCTACTAGTCTACTAGGCTACTAGTCTACTAGTCTACTAGTCTACTAGGCTACTAGTCTACTAGTCTACTAGGCTACTAGTCATTACTACAAATGAAAGTTGAGCTGGACTCAACTTCTTTCAACATTTCAACGATGCGGTGAAGAGTCAATCAATGTCTTTGTATGTACCATTTCCAGTTCCCTTCTATCTCCACACAATTCCTGCTCTGTTATAAAGAAGAACAACACATTCTTGTTGTTAACCAGTTCCCTGTGCTTAAGCACCACTTAAACTGCCACTCTGCAGGAATGTAGCAGGCCACACTTGCTCGTTTTGTAGCTTTGTTACTGCTAGCGTGAACGCAGCATTAGAATGAGAATGTAAGCTACTGTGCTACAGTTGCAATTTATCAACATTCAATTAATCTCTGGTATTCTCAGTGTTAATACAATATTTATCAGCTTTTTTTCAAGTATTAAAAGCGGATTCAACGTATATTTTTCCATTTCAAAACAATCAATTTCTTCCTTTGTATGAAAATAAATGGGGCCTTCTTTTATTTCATTTATTAGCATTCAATTTAATTATTTCTTCTGTGTTTTCCCCATTTTCTCTCCAATTTAGTTGCCAAGTCCCTATTAGTACTGCAGTCTGCAACTGAAACCAAGTTGGTTTCAATTGATTGATCTAACTTTTGCTCATTTTTGTTTAGGTATTTCCCCAACGGGATTAACCTGACTCCGCCAGATGGCGGCAGTAATGAGTTCACAAGTTCCCTCCTCCTGCCTGCATCTGGTCTCTCTCAAGCAGAAACGATGAACCTGAAGCAGCGGGACAAAAAACTGATATCTCCATAATAATTTCGAGTTGTAGTCCTGTTAGGTTGTGTTTACATTTGCGCTGTGGCACAGCTACAATACGTCACCAATCTCGAGTTGATCCCGCCTCTAGCGGCCGCATACGGCCGCATATCGCTCCGATCAGCATTTGATCGGAGTGCATCGTCTCTGCCCGAGAGAGACCAAATGGGAGCAGGAGGAGGAACTCACTGCTGCCACCATCTGGCGGAGTCAGGTTACATCGGGATACCAATTTAACCAAATCAGGAGAGAACTCATACACAATACAGGATAAAGTGAAGTATAAGTGAAATTGGAAGTGATGACACAAAGAAATGACCAGACAAAATTGAAACTGGATCACAACACAATTGAAGTTGTTAAATGAGTAAGCTCTCCTGATTGGCTGAAATTGACAACAAAAATACAAATATTTTAACCCCAAAACATCACGTAGGCTACCCTACCTTTAAATCACAGTTACCTAAGCTACCATTGCTTGTTTTGGGCTTTGTGGCTACCCACACTGTAAACATAGTTGTGTAATTAAACAGAGAAAGTGTCAAGTGAGGATATGGGAAGGGTTTGATCAATGTTATTCACAAGTCCAGGTCACTTACTTATTCAAACAATAATTTATAGTAAATAATACACTTTTCTTACAGTGTGACCTTCACAGCACCTTGATAAAATAAAATATATAACTGTGCACATCTAGCCCATTTATATCAATGTGTCATGTTTTAAAAGAAGGCTGGTGAGCAGGAGCGCAGGGACACAGTGAGGAAGGTACTGTGGTTGTGAGTAGTGATGAGGAGCGACAGGTCTCCTGTGGAGCCTGTAAATTGGCTTGGCGTATCACAGACACACAGCCCTGCTACATCGCTCAGGTGTCACACCAGGGAAGCTGCTGTGGAGGAAAAATGCCTTCCAAGTCCTGACTTTGATGGTGAGTAAACAACACGACTAGCTTGGTGTTATTGAATGAGAGCGAAAGTTTATGCGCCCAAATTCTGCTTCACCATCTGAAATGTTTTTTTCCCTTTTCTTGCAAGATCAGACTGAGGTCATATACAGTTTTGTCCTGGTTATATGCCCAGGAGAGGCGGCATGAACAGAAGGACTATGTCGACTGTGGCTCAAGAGGTAGAGCAGGTCGTCCAATGATCCATGGGTCGGCGGTTCGAATCCCGGCTCCTCCTGTCTACATGTCGAAGTGTCCTTGGGTAAGACACTGAACCCCAAATTGCTCCCGATGTGCTGGTTGGTACCTTGCATGGCTTCCGCCGCAATCGGTGTATGAATGTGTGTGTGAATGGGTGAATGTAATGCACAATCTATGTAAAGTCCCTTGGATAAAGGCGCTATATAAATGCACCATTTACCATTTACCAAAGCACTGTACTGTAAGTCTATAGATAACATCATGGATTTAACTACAGAGGTTTGTACTGTAAGTCTATAGATAACATCATGGATATAACTACAGAGGTTTGTTTGTGTCATGAGAGAGTGAGGAAGAGGAAATGACCAGCAATGAAACCATACTCTACATACAGAATATATAGAGTATATATTATGACCTTAGTAATGACTTGGAGATGAGAGAGACCTGGGCAAACGTCAATTTAAACGGGATAGTTTTAGCTGCCCCAATCCAGTGAATGTCTTGAACCTTTGATATTTGTCTGACCATGTATGACCACTTCTAAAAGTTTATCTATGGGTTTACTGATAATATCTGAAGCATTGTGGTCAAACAAATGTATATTGTTGCTGTCGGGAGGAAACCACCTAACTCCATTGTTGAGGTTTTTTCTTTTCTTCCATAAATCTGTGCTATTGAACACCCTTTACGTCTGTGTGTTGTTTCAAAAATATTGAACCAATGGAAAGTAGTAAAAACACTTTGGACAAAACCTCTTAACTCCATTAGACCCTCAGACTGTCTGATAAAGCAACTAACTCCACCACATCTCTCTCTCTCTCTCTCTCATGCAAGTAAATGACAATATATAAAGTCACAACGCCAACTTTGAGGAGGCGTTTTCAAAATATAAGGTTTTCTTCATTTCCTGAGAATTTATATTTTTCATTTCATAACATTTTGGAGTTAGGTGGTTTCTTCCTGACAGCAGAGATATGCAAATATATGAACAATATACAAATCTATTTTTCTGATAAGAGTAATCTGTCCAATAATTATATTACAAATATATACATACAGTATACATAGAAACTTTTTTAAAGTGAGCACATTTTTCGACAGGCTGCCATCTGGGAACTGTACGCCTAATGTTATGGAGATGAGATGAATGTAAAACACATAAAGGTGAACGACAGAACCCCACTGTCTCTTATGAACAGTGCTTCTCTGATCTGGTTGGACCTGTGCACACAACTCACAGGCTCGGATTTATTACACGTCTGTATCAAATGGATATACTGCACCTGCTCTTCAAAAGGGGAAGTAACGCCAATATGTAAAGATTGTTCAGAGCATACTGTCCGAATGGGATGTGTTGCCATGACTCATGTGTCTTTGCGTAGGTGTCTCATCCCTTATCTGAACACATATTGCAAAATGCATTTGGTGTTTCCTTTATTAAACCCACTCATCTCGTATAAACCACAAATAATAGCTATTGTGTTTGTGATTGATGACTCATATTAAAGCAGCTTTAACTAAGCATTAAAATATCTCCCTCCTTGCCACAGATGAAATTACGCTCTTGTTCCAGGATAATGTTGAACCAGGGTGCAGCAGCACTTCATTTTATGGTGAGAAGTGATCAAATGAAATGTTAAATATGAATGATCGATTCCATCAATCATGTGAAGCGTGTAAACTGGCAATCACATTGTTTATTTCAGTCTTTGTACTTTTAGTGATGGACCATAAAACAATGTTTGCCATTTTAACAGTCTACAAATGAGACAGATAAAAGTATCAAACCATAAAATACAGTGCTGCATCCCAAAACACATATCATACAGATCAAATAATACGAGACAGATGTTACAGTCCACTAGTCCCACCTACCATAATGAACCCATAGACCTGTATAATTCATACTTCGTCGGAAGATGGTGTCGGTTGCGATGCGTTGCGTCATTATGTTGAAAATCTGTTATTTTCGGTGAATGACACCGTCATGCGAAGAAGTATAAATTCAGCTTCAAACCTCCATTAGAAACAAGAACAAATACACGACACCATGTCTACACAGTAAAATAATACTCTAATTGCATTTCAACTCCGGTCCCACTCCATCCCACTGACCCCGGCCACTCACCTGAACCTCTGAGCCTGGTGGTGGAGAGGGCCTGGGTATCGGCGGTTGGGGGACTGGTAGAGCTGTGACAGAAGGGCTTGGCTGGTCTTCTGACTGGGATTGTTGGCGAATTTCACCGTGATGGGCTCAGCGGCGCCGGAGGGCTTCTGTCCGTTCAGGCCCTTGATGGCCTCCTCTGCCTCTATCCTCTTATCAAAGCGGATGAAGCCCACGCCCCGGGAGCCACCTGTGGGGCCAGCAGATCACAAAACGGACGGGGCCCACCTTTACTTCACATGGTTTTGGATGTGCAGATGCAAGTCAAGCAGGCTGTGGGACTGATTTCTACTATGTAAAAATAGCAGATCTATGAGCTCAAAAGCTTGTGCGTGTAGCTCTGCTATTTTTGCCGCTTTACAATGTATATATTCATACTGATATGCAAACTCACATGAAGTAAACACGCAGGAGTGCATGCACACACAAAGCCACACACTTTATAGTCCAGACCCGCCAGCCCCCTCCCCACCCCCCTCCCAGCTATAGCAGTCAGACAGACCTCTCTTCATGTCATTTTCCCACTGACATTTGAGTCGTTTCCTAGGTGATGTTTTTTGACTGCCACCTGAGAGGACCATTTAGAGAACTGTGCTTCCTGTGAGGTCCTTTGTTGGCGTGTGTGAGTGTGTGTGTGTGTGTGTGTGTGTGTGTGTGTGTGTGTGTGTGTGTGTGTGTGTGTGTGTGTGTGTGTGTGTGTGTCTATTAATGGCTGCTGTGCCTTGTTTTAATGAGGCTGACTAGATGGCCCAGAGGATGCTAGCACAGTGACAGCAGCCCTCTGCTGAAGGAACTATTTACATAATAATGCATGCATGCCTGCGTACGCATGCGCACACAGGCACATCTGTGCACACGTGTGCAAGTGAATAAAAGGCACTATAAAAGGGAGTTTTCCTTTGTTTCTCTTAATCACACAGAAAAGATCTGCTCCTT
>NC_136812.1:30091794-30316794 GCF_951216825.1 Electrona antarctica
GAATAACACTGGCTGTTTCTCACTATACTTCCATAGACAGGAGTGAGAGGACAAGGAGGAAAGATGAGTTTTTGGTGCCAACACATGGCTCACAGGTTCCTACTAAAATCCTCTGTGCTTCTTAATCAACAGCAATTCCAACATCTAATTAGTCATTAACATTTCTCCTGCTGATCATAAAGCCTTCAGGGATGCCTCGCAGGGCCACTCTTGCTCTCTCTCTCTCTCTCTCTGCTGTGTGTGTGTGTGTGTGTGTGTGTGTGTGTGTGTGTGTGTGTGTGTGTGTGTGTGTGTGTGTGTGTGTGTGTGTGTGTGTGTGTGTGTGTTTGCGTGCGTGCGTGCGTGCGTGCGTGCGTGCGTGCGTGCGTGCGTGCGTGCGTGCGTGCGTGCGTGCGTGCGCGTGCGTGTGGGTGCATGCGTGGGTGCATTCGTGTGTGTGTGTGGAGGCAGCAAGGAGTGTGTACTGTATATGCTATAAAAAGAGAAGCAAAATAGAGTGTGTTCCTGTGAGAGCAATCACAGGTGCCTTACTGTAGTCAAGGGTATATCCATATACAGAGAATACATACTGTATATACATCTTTCTTTTAATATGCATACATACAATATTCTTCTGTATATTGTATTTGTTTGACACATATGGAAATGACAGGGTCATAGTAAGCATGCCTCTTATCAGTGTTCTGTTCATTTAATCTACAGTAAGTGTAAACATTGACTCAAAAGGAACTATACAATTGGTCCTGTTTGGCAAATGGGGGCAAATGGTGCTGATTTCACCATGGATTTACCATGACTTGAAACACTAATGATATCACAGTACAAACACGCCCGTAAGGTTTTGCAGCTGTGTGCAACTTGCCCTCATTTTGCGTGTGATTGCAATGATCCATGTGGCACATTATAAAGGTGGCTTTGTGCCGCATGCACTATTTATTCATGTGCTAACGCATCTTTTATGTTACCTATAGCAAAAGCCTGAAAATGCACAATGGACTCCATTGCCAATTTGACCCTCTTTTGTCCAAAAAATATATTTTACAGCCCTGCCACACTTAAGTCTGCCGGTTGGCTCACAAATTTCTTTCAATTAAGCTAAGTCTTGAAATTGGACTATTGATGAACTATATTGTTACAAACAGTGCTTGGATTGGACCGGTACAGTTCTGCTGAATTACATGGTGCCACTTACTGGTGAATTTGGTAGGTAATAGGTATGCATGTTGGGAAGCTAATTGTGCACGTTACACCCCTGTATTAGAGGGACACAATATCCAGTGGCCAGCATGCCTGGCATGGCAATCAGTGGTGCCATGATCAGTGGATTCTGGGCATGAGTCAGCCCTTATAAATGTGCTTCAGTTACCAACTCTCTGAAGATATTAATAACTTTCAATATAACTGCGTGTGGGAATGAGGTTTGTATGCTGGTGTTTGCAAACTGGTATTTCTTTGTAATGAGGTTCATTTGCAAAAGAGTTTCCTTTTATGTCATTTGTGCAGTTTTAGGGCTGCAAACGCTGCACAATCCTTTTGTGTATTTGCAACATAGAAACCATGCGATGAGAAACCATTCGATGGCATTGCAGGTAAATAAGTGAGTTTGAAAATACTAAAACGCTTCATAGACAGCACCTGCTCTGTCCTTCAATTTCTCTTCCAACTAGTACGGTGGTCACATTTCCACCAGATGCAAAGCCCCCCACAATTTCCCAGATTTCTCCCTCTCCTCCCTCACCTCATTGTGTTTCCCTGCTTTTGCTGCTGTTGCTCCCCACGTGTTCCCTCCTTTCTGTCCCTATAGGCCCTTGGCCTCTCCCTCGTTCCTATAGTCGCCATTTAAGGAAAGGTTGTGAACCATGCAGTCTCTTTTCCCTACAGAACAAATGAACCGCGACATGGAGGTTGCCAACGGACCTGCTGGTAGGAGCGCCATGTGCTTTATTTGGACACGGAACTCGTGACCACTTGCGGCTATGAAAAACCCAACTGCGTGCAGAGGACAGCGATGGAAACACCATGAATTATTGAGTCTCCTATAAAAACCCAAGCTGTGCGGAATGCGTCAGAAGCCTGCCTTCCCGCGTGACAAACTGTGGCCTCTGGCCTGAGTCAAATGCTGTTTTATTCATGCCCTTATATGGGTTCATCTGGGTCCATCTTTACACTCCCAGAGTAAAATTAAGCTCCTCATTTACCTGAGAATTTTGCTGCTTGTTTTGTGTTGTGTTGCTGCATGGGGGAGTCCCCCCTAGTGGATGGAGGCTATTACGTGGTATGATAGGTCTGTTAGTTAAAGGAGATACATAGACAGGAGATGAGCTCTTGTCTCTTCATCTCTATTTGTGATGCAGAGGGGTATAGGCTGGTCTTCACTCTCTCTCCTCCCCCCTTCTTATGAGTACTTCCCAGTCCCCTGCGCTTCACCCCCTTCCCTTATTTTATTTTGCGTCCTCCATTCCTCCCCCTTCATCCTCCTCTTTCGTCTTCGTTCATCCATCCGCCTGCTCTGGCTTGCTCCTCCCCCCTCCCTGTTCACCCTCTCCTCTCCTCTCATGCTATGTGTGTACACACAGGTCTCCTCTCCTCTCCTCTCCTCTCCTCTCCTCTCCTCTCGTCTCCTCTCCTCTCCTCTCCTCTCCTCTCCTCTCCTCTCCTCTCCTCTCCTCTCATGCTATGTGTGTACACACAGGTCTCCTCTCCTCTCCTCTCCTCTCCTCTCCTCTCCTCTCCTCTCCTCTCCTCTCCTCTCCTCTCCTCTCCTCTCCTCTCCTCTCCTCTCCTCTCATGCTCTGTGTGTACACACAGGTCTCCTCTCCTCTCCTCTCCTCTCCTCTCCTCTCCTCTCCTCTCCTCTCCTCTCCTCTCCTCTCCTCTCCTCTCATGCTCTGTGTGTACACACAGGTCTCCTCTCCTCTCCTCTCCTCTCCTCTCCTCTCCTCTCCTCTCCTCTCCTCTCCTCTCCTCTCCTCTCCTCTCCTCTCCTCTCCTGCTCTGTGTGTACACACAGGTCTCCTCTCCTCTCCTCTCCTCTCCTCTCCTCTCCTCTCCTCTCCTCTCCTCTCCTCTCCTCTCCTCTCCTCTCCTCTCCTCTCCTCTCCTCTCCTCTCCTCTCCTCTCCTCTCCTGCTCTGTGTGTACACACAGGTCTCCACTTCACTGCCAGCAGTGATTTATTCTGCTTAGGCAAATGAGTGTGGCTTACAGCCGCGCTGCTCCCTTTCTGCTTCATCACAACGCATTGCACATAACACTGGTGCAGGTCGCAGCCGGCAGGCACTCGTGCAACCCCTGAAATGGATCTAAGAGACATGCTGGCGGGATCCACTGAAACACAATGGGCTGACGTGATTCATTTCTGTCCTTTGTGTGTCACGGGATGTGTAATCAAACACATGCACCAGGCAGAGTCTGCATGTATAGATCAAACATTCACGCGAGCATACATTGCGTACATTTACATACACGCGGACAGAGACGCGTGTACGCTATAGGACTAGTAAACACACACACGCACGCACACACACACACACACATACACGGTTAATTACACAAACCTACGTAAACGTAGCGTAAACACTCACTTGTGTTTATGCATGTGTAATTGACCCGTTTTACAGAAACAAACCAATTAATGTACATTCATGTCCCAGAGATGTGCCTATTTGTGCGTGAACACTCCCATGCATGTACCATATGTGTTTGATTACTGGTTGATGTGTACAGTATGTACACCGTAGAATTCTTACTGTTCATTTAACTCGGAGAGTATACAGTAGAAATGGAACCAATTGGTCCAATTAGTTCCATTTTGTAATGAAATGAACAGTCAGGATTTACTTATTTATGTGTGTTTGTTAAGGATGAAGGAGGCCCCGCCCCATGGATACCTGTGACCTGGTCCACAAGGATACGGGAGGTGATGATGCGTCCGTACTGGGAGAACAGCTGCTCCAGTTCCTTCTGGGTCATGGTCTTGGGCAGGCCGCTCACGTACAGGTTGGCGTCCCGAATGGAGGCTGAGCTGGGCCGTGCGTACGACACCTAGAGAGAGAGAGAGGGGGGTTGTAGCGGTCAGAGGATTATCCCTATTGGTTTAACCACTTAAACCCTCTAATCTTAGTAATACAGACCAATCTCATCCACCATTTTTGGTGAATGTTCTCACTCAGTGGAATAGGGATGTTAAGGTTGTTAACATCCGCACTAGAAAGAAAGGCTGTTGATGGAAGAGCAATGACAGTGACGGGGTGTTTTTAATTGCCGAATTAATCAATCGTAAAACCCGCTTCACTGCCGTTGTTTTTCACTAACCTTTGAAGAATCACCCGATAGTGTAGGTCGCTCCATTGCACGAACGTGTGCCTTAAAATAGCGCAATCGCATGTCCTAATGTCGGAAAATATTCCATGATGGCCGAGTGACAACAAGCAAGAAAAAAACAGCCGCTTGTTGCACGCCGCCATTCTTCATAGCATTCCATTGGGGGGACATTTCCCAGCGGTCCACAGAAGCTAGTGAGACTTGTTTTTTTCCGGTCACGTGATACAAACGTGTGATGTGTCACAAAGTAGCTACAGAAAACCTCTTATGTTATGTCTCATAAGTTATCAAAATTACCCAATAAAACAAATAAAACATAACCTGGGCTACTCGGGTTCGGCAGGGAAAAACTAAATCAATAAACTCGGGAAAGTTGTGTTTAGCAGTCAAACTAAAGTGCATGAAACAATAGGCAGATTTTGTAAACTACATAATTTGTAAGTGTAAAATTGTCTATTTCTCGCTTCAAATGTTTTCAAAAACATTCTTGACAGCAACGATTAGTTGTAAATCACATTCCAATCAGAATCAAGCATTCAACCAAGCCGTAAATACATTTAAGTATAAAATGAAATTACATTTAATCATATTTATATATTGTATACATGACCGCGGTGTGATTTTGAGGTTGGACGCCGTCCAGAACAATGCAACGCAATGTCAGCAGTGAAGCACCGGCGCGCATTGATTAAAAAGGGAGCTGGTGCATGACGGCTACAGTGGAGCCCCGGCCTTAGAATGTGCAAGCGTTGACTATTGTCTATGCTTGCACATTGGCATACCCATGGCTCAGGGCACACATAACTCTAATACACTCATTATTAATTTTATTAGCAGCAGCTGTGTACATCATGGTGTGCTTTGAGGTGGGCCTGCCACGGTTTAAAGGTATATTCAGTGATTTCACTTAATTCAAATATCACTTATTTTTTCTTATTTTTTGGATAATCCTACCTACTATAAAGTGTGCTGACCATATAAGGAGTTCCTCCCTGTCCCCAGTTAACCCCTGGGGTCAAAAAACCCTAGTTTCGGTTTGGGCTTTGGGTGGCAAAGCCTTCATCTAATCAGGATGAGAGGGGCCTTCCTCCAATCATGATCGAGTAGGGCGGGCCTTGGTGCATGTGCTGTTGGTCTGTTGTGTGTGTGTGTGTGTGTGTGTGTGTGTGTGTGTGTGTGTGTGTACGTGTGCACACAAGTATGAGAGACTCCAAATGCAACCAAATGGTTACATCGTTACATTTGTATACTCTCAGAGTTAAATGCAAACTGCTTATAGGCCACGGGCTGCGTTACACAAGGGGCTTTGTGAAATAATGAGAAGAGATTTACAGTAGCTGGTGAGCTTCACTGTGGACAGGATAGAAGTTGGCATTCATTTCACAGGAAGTACGGCACACTTCCCCGGGGTAAAATCTACAGGTGTTTGATGCTCATTATTTTACTTCCTGTTCGTTAAATACAGTTTCTGAGCTAAATTAAGCACTGAGGTTTGATCTAGACATCATTTAGGCGGAATTTCATCTGAATTAAAGTCTGTGCTATTATGGAGATCAGCGAATTTATGTAACAAAACACAACGTGTAGCGCATAGCCACAGTACTGTGTTACTGACTTAGACCCAAAAAGCCTTAACCCTTTTCAGACATTTTAATTAAGTCATTAGCAGCTGGTCGCAAAAAGCCTTTAAGCCTTTTTAACATGCACCATTTAGCTTCGCCGACCTCACACAGTGGATCTGTTCATTTCTGTTTTCATTAAGGAGTAATAGTTGTCCTGAAAGTCTAACCATATCTCAATCTTCCACCTCTTACTATTGGGAGCATACACACATGCACATATGCACGCACCCTTCAGTGCATATAGGGCAGAAGAGACAACATAAAGTTCATGATGTCAATCATCCTTTCGCCACAGTTTCAATCAGTTATTATATTATTATTATTATTATTATTATTATTATAAATAATAATATATTCACATACCAAATAAACCACACACTGGCAGATGCAAAAGATACAAAGATGCAAAGCGTCCTTCCACTCTTTCCTCTGTGTTGTATCAGCTCTTAGTCTCAGGCAGAACAAACAGCTAGAAATAGCGCTGGTATTACTGTTCCTTAACACTAGCTGGCTGCCTTAACACTTAACTTTGTACTGTCAGTTGTCGAGCCCCCAATGTCCCAAGTGATGTTTACATCTTAAGTATGTTGCATGAATCCCATTACCACCGCTGCTGCTGCTGCTGCTGCTGTGTGGAACAGCTTCCCCCTTGCAGGGGCTTTCATTACCTCTGACATGTGGGGACATAAGCCATCCACTACACTTTCACTCAGGCAAACATGCAGACCAATATACAGACACATCGCTAAGCAGTGTCTTGGAACTACCACTGAACCCTGGGTGACAGAAGAACGGGATCACTGGGGCACAGTAAAAACCCAGCATGTACAGGCCCATGCAGGGAAATTCTGGAGCTTGTTTTGTTTTTTTGCAAAAACATGACAGGCTAGCAAGGAACCCAGGTGCAGCTAATAAAATGAATAATGGCTGTTTTCGTGTGACCAGAGCCATGGGTGTGAAAGCATAGACAGTAGTCAATAGAATTGTCAATGCACATAGTCACGCCTAAATCTAACACACCCATTATTTATTGTATAATATCAGCTGCATTGTTTATATCACGGTGTACTATAAGGCCAACCTTATACAGCCTGCTATGTTTTTACCCTTTTGTCTTCCTCTACCCCTCTCAGTTTCTTTGTTTGGCTCTCATCCTCTCATTCGCTCTGTCTTCATCTTCCTTTTCTCGCTATTGCCCTTTTTCCTTTGGTTTCCTCTTCTTCTAGTGTTTGTCTTTTTCTCTTCCTCGCCAACTCAGATGTCTACTCCATCAACACCTCCTCACGATGTGAGCGCTTGTGTGTGTGTGTGTGTGTGTGTGTGTGTGTGTGTGTGTGTGTGTGTGTGTGTGTGTGTGTGTGTGTGTGTGTGTGTGTGTGTGTGTGTGTGTGTGTGTGCATGTCTGTCTGTGAAAGCAAATGTGAAACCTAACATGCAACTGTATGCACGCTCCTGCGAATCACGCACACGTGTGTACGTGATCTCCTAACACCTTGGTGGGCGGAAGGCATCATCACAGCCATCGCTGAGAAGCTCTTAACGCGTGCTGAAGGGTGATACCGGGGCGAGAAGGGAAACTGCGGCAAGACGGAACACAAAGCCTCTGAGAATGTGTGAAACTCTGGTGTCAAAGTGCTTCCTCTCACTCATTCTTCTGCGGAGGCGAGAGGTGCGTGTGATATTAAAGTTAACATTCAAATTTCCTTTTCATTCAAAATGCTTTAGGGGTTTTTCTTGTTTGTAGTGCTGACATGGGCTTCCATCATCGCAAAGGGCTGTCTTTATGTACAGACAAATCATTTTGTAACTCTGAGGGTGTACAAATGTAACCCAATGGGCCCTTAATGGACCCTTAGGGTCCATTGGGTTACATTTGTACACTCTCAGAGTTAGATTAGCACTCCGGATCTTAACAGAGTGCCAGGGATGATTTGAGGTAAAGCCCCTCACTGAGAGTGTGCGTTTCAAAAGCTGCAGGGGAACCGACACTTCTGCACTTTGATGAAGAGCCTGTTAAATTCTCCACTATAGGTAATGACCTTCAGAGTAGTGTATCCTAGTCCTAAGTAAGCCTTTTATTCTCATGGCTGACTTAAAAGATTTAAGAGGAGAGTGCAAACTTGTATCTTTTTTTTTTATTGTGTAAGGTTATGCAGCAGTCATTCCTTACACATACAGTACATGTTATGGAAGTTGTGGCTGCTGTGATGTACTGCAAAACTAGTCAAATGAGCCAGGTGTTTACATGCCTCCACTCAAGTGGTCAGATGGGTGGGCGGCGAACACACACACACACACACACAGTCACACACACACACACACACACACACACACACACACACACACACACACACACACACACACACACACACACACACACACACACACACACACACACACACACACACACACACAGTTACTGTTCTATCTCTCTCAGAAGTTACAGTAGATCAAAGCCAGGTTGCTGGCTTAAATCCAGGCTAGGCCAGACAGTGTTGACATGCCATGTCGTTTTCAATATGCTGTTTTGGGGATTGGAGGGTGCCTCCACAGGCTTCCCCTATTCACAACAACAGGCTAATCCCATCCCATTAGATTCGATTAGAAAAGATTAGATCAAATGACAGCAACGAGAAAACAGGGATTACTACAGACAGCAGATTAACGCCTGGATTAAAACCAACAACAGGAGAGGAGAGGAGAGGAGAGGAGAGGAGAGGAGAGGAGAGGAGAGGAGAGGAGAGGAGAGGAGAGGAGAGGAGAGGAGAGGGTGTTTCTGATGTCCTTTATGATGATGCAGTGTAAGAAGCTCTGAACAGCTGTACTTAACTGTTAGAATAGGGATACTATGTGGGCAATATCCATGGGTTTTATACCATACCATACTATTCGGAAATAGCAGATCTACAAGCTCTACAAGCTCTTTGTGTTGCAATATGACACGTTGTGAGCCCCCCCCCCCCCTTTTATATCTGCAATTCTCTTTTAATGTACTGGGTCCCCAGAACACAGTCTTTTAAAACGGGGGTTATCGGCCGAATACATATCAATTAGACATGAAAGTGTTTGGGAACTAATGACTGATGTACTGCAAAAGGAGTGAAGTGACATTTTTTATACAGTCCAGTTACCTTGATTGTTTTGGTCTGAAGTCTGAGTCCATTTAACGTGTTGATGGCTTTCTCTGCATCCTTTGGGTCAATGTAATTCACAAAGCCATAGCCCAGACTCTGTCCTAAAATATAAAAGAGAGAGAGAGACAGAGAAAGCATTTTACAAAGTGTTTTCTTGGAGAGAAAGAAGACTGGATAGAAAGCACTGTTCTTCCTGTGAATAAAACATGGCAACCCTACACCAACTACAAAAGCAGAAATACTGTAATAGTCGATCAAAAAACAACAACAACACACCTATTTTTGTGCAAAGTGATAGCAGATATCCCTTTGAGACTGCATCCACAGTGCACACAGTAGAGTCACGAAGATGCCAGATGCCGTGAGCGGCAGGAGTATCTTCCTGTTTTTTAGACAGCTGGTACAACTTGCAGCGTCGGCAAAGTGTTTCCGGTTTTCTGGCCAATGCTGCAAGTTGCCGCGTGGGTGGAGCTTAATTTACATCCACCAGCTGTTTAAAAACCCGGAAGAGACTCTTGCTCTAAGCGGCAACTGTCATCTTTGTGACTCTACTGTGTGGATACACCCAGAGTGACTCTATACTGTGTGGATACACCCAGAGTGACTCTACTGTGTGGATACACCCAGAGTGACTCTACTGTGTGGATACACCCAGAGTGACTCTACTGTGTGGATACACCCAGAGTGACTCTACTGTGTGGATACACCCAGAGTGACTCTATACTGTGTGGATACACCCAGAGTGACTCTACTGTGTGGATACACCCAGTGACTCTACTGTGTGGATACACCCAGAGTGACTCTACTGTGTGGATACACCCAGAGTGACTCTATACTGTGTGGATACACCCAGAGTGACTCTACTGTGTGGATACACCCAGAGTGTGACTCTACTGTGTGGATACACCCAGAGTGTGACTCTACTGTGTGGATACACCCAGAGTGTGACTCTACTGTATGGATACACCCAGAGTGTGACTCTACTGTGTGGATACACCCAGAGTGACTCTATACTGTGTGGATACACCCAGAGTGACTCTATACTGTATGGATACACCCAGAGTGACTCTACTGTGTGGATACACCCAGAGTGACTCTACTGTGTGGATACACCCAGAGTGACTCTATACTGTGTGGATACACCCAGAGTGACTCTACTGTGTGGATACACCCAGTGACTCTACTGTGTGGATACACCCAGAGTGACTCTACTGTGTGGATACACCCAGAGTGACTCTACTGTATGGATACACCCAGAGTGACTCTACTGTGTGGATACACCCAGAGTGACTCTATACTGTGTGGATACACCCAGAGTGACTCTACTGTGTGGATACACCCAGAGTGACTATACTGTGTGGATACACCCAGAGTGACTCTACTGTGTGGATACACCCAGAGTGACTCTATTGTGTGGATACACCCAGAGTGACTCTATACTGTGTGGATACACCCAGAGTGACTCTACTGTGTGGATACACCCAGAGTGACTCTATACTGTGTGGATACACCCAGAGTGACTCTACTGTGTGGATACACCCAGAGTGACTCTACTGTGTGGATACACCCAGAGTGACTCTATACTGTGTGGATACACCCAGAGTGACTCTACTGTGTGGATACACCCATAGTGACTCTATACTGTGTGGATACACCCAGAGTGTCTCTACTGTGTGGATACACCCAGAGTGACTCTATACTGTGTGGATACACCCAGAGTGACTCTACTGTGTGGATACACCCAGAGTGACTCTACTGTGTGGATACACCCAGAGTGACTCTACTGTGTGGATACACCCAGAGTGACTCTACTGTGTGGATACACCCAGAGTGACTCTATACTGTGTGGATACACCCAGAGTGACTCTACTGTGTGGATACACCCAGAGTGACTCTATACTGTGTGGATACACCCAGAGTGACTCTACTGTGTGGATACACCCAGAGTGACTCTACTGTGTGGATACACAGAGTGTGAGACAGGCCTGATATCCCGTGGTGTTTCCGCAACACATCCAGGCTCTCAAGTGGTTGCCATCAGGGCCTTCAGTAGGGAAAGCTTTACAGTGACAAAGAAGTCCCTCTTTCCCAGCAATACACACACTCAGAGCAGAGGATCCCAGGCTATACACCACGCTAATGGGAGCCGACAGTGGTTAGTCAGACACAAAGTGAATCACAAAATATGGAGCATGGCTGCTTTGGCAAATAAATACATGTGGGCTACGGATATCACAGCACAGCACAGAACAGAACAGAAGAGCGCTGCTCTGCTCTGCTCTGCTCGACAGAGGACGGGTAGACGATCGAGGCCAGGAGGGAGTTGTAGTCCTAACATCAAACAGACGATGATTTTTCTCTTCTTCTCTTCTCCCCTCTCCTCCCTCTTTTTCTCTGGATTAACTGTGGATTATCAGACGCTCTCTATTGTTAATTAAAAACCTGCCATCCTGGAGAGACTCCTGCTATTTTTAACCAGCCCTGCACTTCTCTCCTCCTCCACCTCCTCTCTTTGACTCTTAGCTGACACCATCACAGCGTTTGACTATACAAATAGACCCCAGATGATTTAGCATGGCTTTATTGGGTTGGTGTGTGCTTTATTATCCAGGACATAGGAGAGAGACACAGGTCATACAGTAGAATCATTCCATGTGTATACCACTTCTTAAACCGTCATTTATATATTTGTTTTCTTGCAAAAAAACGGAAATAGCCTACAAGTTCACAACACATTGTATTGTGTTGCTATTTTTGAAAATCTTGGGACAGTCTTTTGAAAACATTTGCCTAAAAAGGAGACACCAGGTTGTAAGTGGTTAAGAGTTAGTGCCACCAGAATGTGTCATATATTGTAAAACTCAAGAAATGAAAAAAATCCACACACCATTTTCTTCAGGTCTAAGGACGGCCCGAAACGAAACCTTACCACTTCAGTAAAATAAATATTTAGGAGCAGAAAATGGTGTGCAGATGTTTTTCATTTCTTGATTTGTGACTCTATTTGATCCAGCACCCAGCCTATACCTGTACGTAGATGTGCGTATTTGTTCAGCCTCCTCTACCACATATATTGTAAAACTACATAATTTGTTATGATTAATATTAGAATGCAAGCTGAACATCTGGGAAAGAGTATATGCTACACTTTGGAGTAGTTTGTTCCCTTGTTCCCTCTCTCTATCTCTCTCTCTCTCTCTCCCTCTCTCTCTCTCTCTCTGTCTCCCCCCTCCATATCTCCCGCCCTCCCTCTCTCTCCTCTCTCTCTCCCTCTCTCTCTCTCTCCCCCTCCCTCGGTCTCTTCATCCACTTTCCTATCACCTTCTTCACCCGTCTCCCTCAGCCTCAACAAGAAATGTGAGGTTCGACAAGCGTAGCTAGCAGAAGGTGAGCTTAAAGTGTCCTGGCGAAGAGCACTCGTGCATGGGAATGTGGATGGGCTGGTTAGCACTTAATGACACCAACTCAGCACTCAGCCTAGTTGGGCTGCCATGGACATTCTGCATGGACTCTATAGAGTTGGGTTGTAGTGTCAGCATGGTTGTGTGTGTGCGTGCGTGTGTGTGCATGCGCTTGTGTGTGTGAGACAGAGAGAGTTAGAGAGAGAGAGAGAGAGAGAGAGAGAGAGAGAGAGAGAGAGAGAGAGAGAATGAGCATGTGCATTGCATTTCATTTCATTTCAGTTCGTAATGGATTTTCTCTCGACACGTGCAATTCCTGGCAATGAAGCCATGATGGATCCAGTATGCAACAGCTGCGGTATGTTAATGATGTGTTTCTGTAAGTCTGTGTATGCGCGCGTGCGTGGGTGTGTGCGCGCACGCACGCGTGCGTGCGTGTGTGTGCGTGCGTGTGGGGGGAGTCAGGTTGGCATTGCCACATGTGCCCACCCCCAGTGTTGTCCTCCTAACTCCCATCTTGGCCAAGCCTCAGGGCCTTGCAGGCCTGCGTGGTGGTGGTGGGAGGAGGGTTTGGCTGGCAGCGGTCCCCAGGTGAGTGCAGAGACAGTGGGAGACAAATGCCTGCAGCGCCGGGGGAAGCTCCGGGAGGGGATTCCGCCCACCACTTCCAGCCTGCTACGGAGCAGCTCACAGCAGGGGAGCTACCGGCAGACTGCCTGAATCCTGGATGGCTGGCTGGGAGACGCAACGCCAACGCAACACCCTTTTGCATGTGCACATGCGCACAAACAAACAAACAAACACACACACACACACACATGCACACGCACACACACACACACACACACACGCACACATGCACACATGCACACACACACACACACACACACACACACACACACACACACACACACACACACACACACACACACACACACACACACACAGTGAAGTGAAGTGAAGTGGAGTGTGTACTCACAGCGGGGATCAAGAGAACAAAACAGTGGAGATTGGAGTGTAGCTTTGGCTGGCTGCCGGCTAACCAGTGAATGTCATAACACCAGAGAGCTGATATTAACACATATAGACAACTAACCAGTGAATGTCATAACACCAGAGAGCTGATATTAACACATATAGACAACTAACCAGTGAATGTCATAACACCAGAGAGCTGATATTAACACATATAGACAACTAACCAGTGAATGTCATAACACCAGAGAGCTGATATTAACACATATAGACAACTAACCAGTGAATGTCATAACACCAGAGAGCTGATATTAACACATAGACAACTAACCAGTGAATGTCATAACACCAGAGAGCTGATATTAACACATAGACAACAATTCCATTGTTTACAGCTTTTAGCCTGCTTAAAGCCCCGCCATATACTTACTAGGTTCTCACCAGTGCTGCACACCTAAAATAGCCCATCTACAAGCTCACAACAACGTAGCGCAACGCCTTGGGAGCTTGTAGATCTGCTATTTTGTGTGGGTGTGTATAAATCAGGCCTTTACTTTCAAACATATCACGCACGCACGCACGCACGCACGCACGCATGCACGCACGCACGCACGCACGCACGCACGCACGCACGCACGCACGCACGCACGCACGCACGCACGCACACACACACACACACACACACACACACACACACACACACACACACACACACACACACACACACACACACCACACACACACACACACACACACACACACACACACACCACACACACACACACACACACAGAAACCGTATGGAGGTGGTAGTTGGGTCAGCAGGTTCAGCCTCTAACAACAACACCTCTGTGTCAACATTCAACTCTGAGAGTTGCAAATAGCTAAATAAATGAACACTCGTTAAGAGTATGTGAGTGTATGAGACAGCATGCAGGGTCAGTCTGCAATGACTTTCTCAGATGTAGAAAAACAAGTTGCGTCTTTATCAAGCTACTAATCCATTCTATTCAGAGAGAGCCATTTGCAAGAGTTAGTCATTAAAGAATAATTACAAATATCTTGAAAACTTGTAGTATCTTAGACAATGCAGAGAACACATTCAAGTGCATGATAAATGGCTTCTAATCGTGTTGTAGCGAACAGAAAAATTAGCCCTATACTGATCAATTAGCCTAATGGATGCATTAACTTATATATTTTGATTGTCAATTATAACCACAATCTCAAATGATGCATTACTGCTTATAATGGCATTTTAACGAGGTTAGATATTAATTTGCCTTGACTTGTCAGTTGCTAACAGCACCGGTCTCATACATTCTTTAGGCAGTGGAGGAACACAATCGCAGACAATGCAATTAAAATGAATTCCTTTATAACTACAAAAGTTTCTATATAAATATCTGCAGTTGGGTTTTGTGATGAAAACAAAATGAAATAGTTTCACGAGAATCATACAGCTAATAATTTGTGTTATTGATATTGCATATGTGAGTGTGCTACGCTCGTCATTAGATCGTGTCCAGTTTCAGTGACAACAAGCACTAAACCAGTGGTTCTGCACATGGGGACTGGGGACCCCCAGGGGTCCTTTAAGGGGGGTTCAGGGGTTCCCCAGCTAAATAACTGGTAGAAGAACCAAATGGACACTTGTATACAGGTCTGTAACTCTGAGAGTGTACAACGATTTGGTTCCATCTGTATCTCAGGGGGCCTAATAATGAATATCGTCACTGTCGGGTGGAAACCTTGTAACCGTTCCATTATAATTATTATTTTAAAAACTATTTAAAGTAGTGGAAATTGTCAATCTACGAGCATACAAGGCCTCACATTACGAGGCTTTGTGCGCTCGTATTTTGCTCTAGTTATTTTCACTACTTTTGTGCAACACTCTAGAGTAGGGCATTCATTTATGAAAAAGGGAGGGCTAGGAGGTGGGTGGATCATTTAAGTCCATCTCCAGTTTGTTGACAGACCTTTTGTGCTTTCACTTCAACTAGATAAATACTAGAAATGATTCTTCTCAGCTGCAAAACCACTGCTATTAACTTCTGAGTGGCTCTTTGGTGTGTTGCTGAGGCACAATATGACTAAGCCATTATTGGTGAGGAGGAGCAGTTTGCCCGATGTGTGAGATGGGAAAATGAGTGTGTTTCCAGCGGGGGTCCTGCCTGCTAGCCTCCCATGTGTAATAGTGGCTCACTAATCACACACACAACAAACACGCACACACAACGCACGCACACACGCGCGCACACACACACACACACACACACACACACACACACACACACACACACACACACACACACACACACACACACACACACACACACACACACACACACACACACACACACACACACACACACATTTTAATCATTTATTTATGTCCACATAAGAGATAAAATACAAGGACACAAATATTTACAAGGTGCTGTACAGAATGCAATCAGCAAATCGCGGACAAATACCCACACAGCCTTCAGGGGTACAAGTAACAAGTAAATATTTGGCGGCTACCGAAGAGATTGCACAGAATTTTGCAAGCTGTTTAGCTGCTTTTTTTTGGCATCCCAAGTTGTTGGAAGCCTCTTACAACCAAACTATGTCCTAGGCTGCCAAAGATAAACACAAGTAGATTGCACCTATAGCCTAGCTCTATGATGGTCTGGTGGATTGACTGGTATTTAATGACTTTGGTCATAAAGGCTTCCTCTAAGCTAGAATCAAAGGTGCAGGCCACTTCAAGAATGATCTGTTCTCTTCATTGAACACACCATCTGGTGTGTTAGCAGAGAGATGTGCAAACATTTCAGGATTTTCAGTACAGAGTTGAAACATGGAAGGTTTGACACAGGAATGTTTGTACATTCTCACAAACAGTGTAAAATGTTTAGATATGTCCTTTGTTATGAGATCAACTATTCTGTCGTGGTGTGCTATGTAAAGCCCTTTATAGGCATAACAGCCATTCAGAATGTGTGACATAGTTTCTGTAACAAGCCATGTGGTGTGATGCAAGCAATGAGGTTCATGGGTGGAGGGGAACCAGTGGGAAAGGTTGAGTTTGGTGGGAAGGATCTGTAACCTGGCTTTTACTGTAAAGGTGATAATGTCCTCATTGAGAGCATGTGTTCCTTAGAAATTAATGGGAAACAGAATAGTCAGCATGGGGATGGCAAGCCAGTTTCCCCTGGAGTTTGATTCCAGTCCAGTGTTGTTTTTGCCGATGTTGGAACATATCCAACAGGGTCCGCCAGGCACCCTTAGGTGTCAACAGGTGAGTGTGTCCGCTGTAGGTCACTATTGCTCTAACAGAGGTGAGAGGGTCAGTTATTATGTCCTCAGAGACCTCCACAGTCTCAGGGCTCCATTTTTGTCGCCGCCTTTACACGCGACGCGGCCCGCAATTCACCCGCTGCCCGAACATTACGAATATAGGAGCTTTCTCTGTCCCTTAATGGTATTTTGGTCCAGCGTCACCTAGAGGTGTGGTCATGGGCGTGCTGGCACGCTTTCCCCTAAATTGCTATTCTGGTCGCACACATTTGGGAAGGCGCATAGTGCAGTTTAAAAGCACCCATAAACCGTATGTCAAATTAGTTTGTTAAAGAGCGGCGCGCACCGCACGCCTGCATGGAGATGTCCGCGTAGTGCAGGCTGTCATCTCTCCTTATTTGCATCTCTTTGTAATTTTCCTATAATCAGCAGAAGTGAGTGCCTGCCACTTCCTTGTGTCCATTGTGTTCATATAATTGTATAGTCAATGAAGTTATTTGTGCCAGGCATTGTGAAGTGAGACTTCAAGGCAGCAACACACCACTCTTCCATGGGCTATAGACCGTAAGGCTATGAAGCAATATAGAACTGGGCATAACGGGCAACGGATGTGGGATCTCTTAAAGGCAATGGCACGTGGACCAGTGATTGGTTTGATTATTGTAAGGCCCAAACCACACCTATGCATAATATAACGGGTAACGGAGGTGTTTTAGGGATTTAGACAGGTAACCAAAATACCAACTTTGGTGGGGGAACACCCCTTCCCCACTGCTAAATCCCCAAACAGTGTATTTAGAAAGATCAAACGAAAATGGAGCCCTCAGAGTCAGACCGCAACCACTCCAGGGAAACACCGGCTTGGACGTAGAGGTCGTTCAAATCCGGCCAATCCGATGAAACTCCAAAGCCTGGGGAGCGAGTGTCCAGTTTCCCACTGGTTTTCCTTTTGAACCCAAGGAAGTGCAGGGGCTCTGACTCCCTGGCTAAAGGGACCTTGCGTCTCCTCCCCCCCACACACACACACACACGCGCACGCGCGCGCACGCACGCACGCACGCACGCACGCACGCACGCGCACACACACACACACACACACACACACACACACACACACACACACACACACACACACACACACACACACACACACACACACACACACACACACACACACACACACACACACACACACACACACACTCAGTAGGCACACTCATTATGTGCATGGAAATTGTATATGCGCAAAGACACTAAACTGTGAGAAGAACACACATTTATATTCATGTGCTCTACAGTAGAGCATTCAGCAAGGTACACATTCTCATGCGTCAGAATACACCTACTACAATACTATTCCAATGGCATATGGTCTTTCATTATCTCCTTCTTCCTGTGGTATAATGTGACAAGCCCCATACTGCCTACATGAAAGCATCTCTGAAATCAATTCCTCCTACCATCAAGCAAGGCTTGCATAGACTGCTGAACCTTTCATCTGCACGGTAGCTACTGTACCCAATGAAACATCCATCTGACTACTGCACACACTCACATCCTGATTGGACTTTAACTCTGGGAGGGTACAAATGTACTTTTCAAACTCTCAGACTTACAAATGGACAAATGAACACAGAGGATTTCACTATGTGCTGTATGTGCTCGCTGTGCTATTACCGGTATAGGCCTAAAAAAAGAAGAAAACGAGAACATATAGGTGGAGAGTTGTGAATGTAACTTTAACTACATTGATTGGGACCTGGCTGCTAAAGCAATCTGGAACTTTTGATGAACATCTGCAGGTCAAAACGGAAAATGAAATGATGGTATATTGAAAAAGGAATCCATAGGGCAGGTTTTTTTAATATATGTATTTTTGGGGGCAATGCGAGTAGAGAAAGTAGGGTAATGGGAGACATGCAAGACATGACAGGATCCAGATTCGGATCCTCCTGCCTCACAAGGAGCATGTGCTGGCTGAGCCACCAGGCACTCTCGGGATCATTCATTCATTCATTCATTCATTCATACCTATATTTATTCTCAAAAAGACATTGAGGTTGCCCTCATTTTCAATGTTGTCGAGATACATCACAATCCAAGTACAATTTCATTTTCAAATCATTATATCCACATCAATGATAAAACTAAACAAAACCTTCCCCTGAACGTGTGATACAACACAAGTTAAAAACAGTTGCACTCATCTGTGGGTAGGTCTGCAGTCAAAGATTTAAATTGACTTGAATTGAATTGTTTGTTATGGGAGAACATACTTTTTTTCTAAACTTTTTGTTTAGATTGTGCCAAGATTTTTATGCCGTGCCTGTTTTGTCTGTGTATCTGTCTATCTGTCACTGGACCGATTAGCCTGAAAGTTTTTATATTGCTTAGCTGGGTTAGGTGAGGAGAGAAGAGGAGTGGACTCTTGACTGTACAGGGATCGTCACAGCAGATGACACTAACGACCAACTCCCCTATCCGTTTGCCGTCAGCCTTTTTAAATATAGCCACTTTTCAAGCCATTTTTTGTTATGAGTGAAGAAAGCAAACATTGCAATTTGTCAAAAGACATGCATCACGCTCGCTTCCTATTCTCATCCCTGTCCTGAGGTTTTGCCTCCTATTGCTCCTTCAGCGACTTACGGTGACACTATATTTTGAGGGCCGGTACATGCTCCCTGACAGTCCAGCTTCAGTTAGCTTACACAGGGGTTTCAGCTGATGCTTACATGGGGAGTTTGCAAGAAGATAAGGGACTAGCAACATAGTGGAATTCGAGCCACAGCACATATCTTGTAACGTGTATTGAGCCAGTTTGAATAACTAAATCCATAAACAGTGGCACATCCCCCGCACATATCTACTGTACTGTAGCTCCCTCTCCCACTCACTCATTCAACACATCTTTCCTCTGGGGTTGCCAAGGTAGCAGCCACTGTAAAAGTCAGGACGCTCCCCTCTCAGTTCCCAAGGCCCTGCTTCCACCACAACACATACACAACACATACTGCATAATGTGCATATGCACACTGAGACGCACGCACGCACGCACGCACGCACGCACGCACGCACGCACGCACGCACGCAAGCACGCCACACACACACACACACACACATTCCCGCACGATACAAAGACACACATACTTACATACATACTGTACGCAGACATACATGTCACACACATACCACCCCCTTATGGTGGCCACCTGGGCCTTGGGGCCAGTTGACTGGAGCCTGCAATGAGTGGGCTGACTAAAGCGATAGAAATGGAGGCAAGCTGACAGACAGAGGACCCTCTGTGAATCTAGGACAGCCGTTTCATCAGTCCTGATGTCTGGTGGCACCTACACCCCCTAGTCCTGACAGCACAGGGTGTCGAACCTCTAACCCAGGTATGGAGCACTAAAAGTGACATTCAGATTTCGTATCTGAGGCTGACAAAGTGTAGGACAAGCAAGCTCTACAAAGCTAAATTTAACCTACAGTACTAGACGTTCTGGCCGCTATGAGATCTCTGTATCTGACAGTCCAAAAAAAAGAGAAGGAAACCGGTTCATGCGTTCCTTTGTTATGCTCCATTGAAAATGCAATGGTGGTCGCGGCAGAAGTGGAACGATACAGGAAAGGAGATAGGCGTTCTAGAAAATCCTCTACCGGAAGTTCAATGAATACATGATAGTGAATGGAGCTGGCTGGACCAGCTCATAACAAACATTATTTCTGAAAAATTTAGACCTTTGTCATATAATAGTTTCAGGAATATAAAAGAAGACATATCACAGGTTGTTTTCTAATCACTTGCTTTTCGATGTGCACAGAGTGTACACTATATCATTTTGTTTGAGGATCTAAACAGCAGCAGGTATCGTTCCTGTCTTGGCGGTATCGCGAGAAATGGCTGCCGGACAGGAAACGGTGGAAAGTCTCACGATACGTCCAGAAAGGTACTTTGTGCTCTTTAGATATTTCTCCAAAAAGCAACAGAGCAGACAATAATGTCTTATATGTCTTCTGTTATTTTCCAGAAGCGATTACAGAATTAATATTTGTTCATGAGATGGCAGCCAGCTGCCATGTATTCATTGAACTTACGGTGCGAGATTTGCCTCCCATGAAAGTGTCCATGAAAGTGTCATGGCGCAGCCCAGTCACGTGACCATGACCTTTCCTTCTCTAAGCTTCCTTGGTTCCTGGTTTCATTGACTCAAACAGTGAATCATATACATTAGGTTAGTGAAGAGGGTCGTCTAGTGTAAAACCACTGAAACACATCATGGCGAGAATCTCGTAATTGGCAATGTGATCCTTGGAAGAATATGACGAGAAAGTTAGAAAGCGTGAAAATGGATTACAGGATTTCACTCAGTAGGCAGGGTCCTCCGCAGTGTCACAGTGCGAGGCAGGAGGTTTAGGGCCCAAATGCAGACAGAGAGGCGGAGGCAGAGGAGCTCAGATGAAAATTAGAATAAATAAACAAGAGTTTATTGACAAAACTCACAAAGGAACAGGACCAAACACGAGGAAGCAGGAGAATACTAGGAACAATTAGAACAAGAGATTCAAAACTAGGAATTACACTAACTGAACACTCATGACTTACAATGACGATCTGACAAAATAACTGACAAAACAGGGGTGTATATGAGCCATTCTACCGAATTGGTTCAAATTCATAGTTGGAAATTGTGTGAAATGTATTTTGGAAAAACTTTGATCATATTCATGTTGCACTAGATCTAATGGACACATATTTACTAAAAGAGTAAGTCAATTATAATATTGTATTTTAATAATATATTTGAATCTTTCCTCTCCCAAAATGTGTCACTACCGAAACATAGACTTTTACCTTCGAATAAAGATACTTATTTTTTTTTTTTAAATCCGCCCTGTACAGACCAATAAAAAAAGAATGTAGGTGGTTCCACACTTAAATACATTAAAATTGATATTTTAACACATTTTTTATGTTGAATTATTAAGATTAATCAAAATCTAAACTCTATATTCTTTGTAAAATGCATAAAGTTGATTATATTGATTTCAGCATCAATGATAGTTGACATTACACATACACCTAACCAATCATGATCTGAAAATATTGGTTGATAACTCACAATTTTTTATTTTTGACAAAACAACCAGTGTTTCGGTAGTGACTGTATTATTACGGTAGTGACCACAGCATTTTCTTTACAATGCGGTGCCATAGTCACCGCATCGTATATAATATTAAATATTAACTCATAAGATGCTTTACATTTGCTCAAGCTACTACTAAACTACTACTACTGCCTGATCACTTCGGTGCTAGGTCGTGTAGAAGCCCAACAAACCTCTTCATCATCAAACCTTCATTCATCCTTTGCCTGCATTCTCAGTCTCAGTCTCTCTCTGCCACACTTTGAGTGGTGCAACCACTCCAAGGAACAGCAATGTCTGTGTTAACCTATGTGACTATGTGTGTCCGTGTTAACCTATGTGACTATGTGTGTCCGTGTTAACCTATGTGACTATGTGTGTGACTATGAGTACCAGTAGGGGCAAAAGTGGCGCTGTTGTGCCAGAAACAGAGAGAGAGAGATAGTGCTGCACTGTTGCCTGCTAATGAGAGAGAGAGGGGGGGGGGGGGTGATTTTACATTTGGAAGAACGGTCTACTTCCGCATTTTTTCGATTTGGATTTTGGTGTCCTAAATGCGGAAGTGCTCAATGTTAAACCCCAGCTGCTAAATCCACGGGCCCGCCTGCAGTCCCAGCTCTGACCAGTATGGCCGAGCGCTTCCACGTTGGCCAGCCCTTCTGGGGGCTTGGATAGACTGGGAAAACTAAGAGGACAACAGGTGGAAACAGTGACAAGTCACACACACAATACTACAAAAGCACAGTAAAACAAACAGAAAAGTAAACACTAACGAAAACTATGAACAAGGAACACTAGAAAACAAAATATGAATACAGAAAGGGCATGGATCGTGACATACAGAGGGAAGACGGAAGATAGGTAAAGAGAGAGACATTCTATACGTAGACATTAATGTGCATATGCCTGCGGGTATCTGGACTTCAGCAGCAGCTATCTGGACTTAACGCACGCGTGCACGCACACGCACACACACACACACACACACACACACACACACACACACACACACACACACACACACACACACACACACACACACACACACACACACACACACACACACACACACAGTTGATGCCATCTTCAGCCTTCAGCCATTTCCGGTCTCACATTTTAAGCAGCCTATATCTGGTACATAAAAATCACACCCACTGCACTGAGGATTTAAAGCGCATAATGTATATAATGGTTTCAAATCACACAGAAGAACATTGCATCATGCATGCATGCTGTAGGGGTTTTGAAAGGTGAAAATGGGCCCTATATATGGCACGACAGGAGACAGAAGGCTAACGGCACATTCAGTTCCGCTTCCCATCACTCTTGTAATCATGTGAGAAACAGCTCGGCATTCTTAAACACAGAGAGCCTCAGCTCTGCTCCTGAGCACGTACAATCTCAATGCATATTTCAGTAGCAACAGAACTGTAGGTAAACTCAGGTTTATGTGGTGAATATTTGATCTGCTCCCCGGCAGGCAGTTTGTGTGTGGGTGTGTGTGTGTGTGTGTGTGTGTGTGTGTGTGTGTGTGTGTGTGTGTGTGTGTGTGTGTGTGTGTGTGTGTGTGTGTGTGTGTGTGTGTGTGTGTGTGTAAGCTAGGCTATATATAAGGCGGGAGGGGCATGCAAAATGGATCAAAAATAAAAGCTATTTGAGGTAAGCTCGCTATGTGCTTGTATTTGTGAAGTGAGCTGAGCCAAGCTAACCTGAGATGGGACATTCATATCGCTGCAGTCAGGTGGGAACCTTGTACTGCATGTCCTAACTATTACTTTTTCAGAAATAGATAGAAAACTATAGAAAATATAGTGCCAATATAGTTATAATTTAATCATAAGCTCTTGTTAATACTTTTCATTGATGCTTACAGACAAACTTATTTTTTGAGACATCATTTGATAGGCATAGAGAGAGTAGGGGAATGACATGCAACAAATGGACCGGCCAGCCGGGAATTAGTCTTGCGGTGTCAGAGACTCTCGCAATTTTCAAATGCTTCCGTCATACAGTCTGGAGAACGGAAGCTCTGATTATGAGCAAGGGCTAAAGCGTAAGTGAAGCCTCCTCCCCACTTCCGTTTCGTCTTCAGTCGCGCAAATTTATAAATCAAAAATATAAATCGATTTTGAAGCCGATTTGCTCATGCAGATATTATGATGTAAAATTCTCCATTCATTGTCAATGGTTGTTTAATGTTTAATGTTTAGGAAGTTTTCTTTTTTTTAAAGATTTTTTTGGCTTTTTCTGCCTTTATTGATATGTTGAAAGTAGACTGACAGGAAATGTGTAGAGAGATGGGGGGAAGACACGCGGCAAAGGTCGTTGGGATCGGGAGTCGAACCCGCGGCACGCCGCCAGGTTGGCTCAGCAGCCTATAGGTGCCCGGACGGTTGAGCCTGTAGGACGAAGTTTACCCTAATAGCTGGTTATAGGAGGGGCTCAAAAACACATTTGTGTGAAGTGAGGGGCACTCTTATATCATACATCATCACATTCCGTGATCAGCCAATCAAATCATCACATTCCGTGCTACGGACACACAGACACAGAAATCTGTGCATAGAAGGGGCTAGCACCCCTCAAAAACAAAGGAAGATAAATGATAAAAGGTATCTGCCTGAAAGTGCTGAAATGTTACGGTTAAACAAACAAACAAACAAATTCGGTAAGGTGGTTCCGTAATTTTCGGTGTTGCTTTGTTTTGGTCCCCCCTGTTGCCAGTCGCTATAAGTTGGAATAAAAGATGGATAATAACAAACAAACTATTTAGTACTGGAAGAAACTTGTCCTATTTATATGCCGCATCAAGACTTTTACTGGGTAGGCCCTAAAATGATGATGCCCTTGATCGCAGGGAATTGTTTTGGGTAATAATTCTGATTCTGGCTTGGTGGTTTCGGCCTGATGACTACACAAATCAGTGACTCATGACGTCAGTTATCATCCACTCCCGACCGGATCCGAAACCCGAAAAATGGTATGCGTCCCAGGCTAGGGACTCAGAGAGGTGTGCTGGCTCTGACTGTCTGACCCTTCTGTTAGGGACTCAGAGAGGTGTGCTGGCTGACTCCTCCACAGCTGACATAACAGTCCATGTATTTTTCATAGCCAACATCTGCTTGGCTTGCTACGCTGTCACCATGATTTACATCAGATCCCCATATGTAAAACCAACACATGGATGGTGACGAGAGGAATGTTAAAGTTGGGGATGTGTATCGTTACAAAAAGAGAAAGAAAGAAAGAAAGAAAGAAAGAAAGAAATGGGGAAAAAAGTGTTGTGTGTAAAAATACAATGTACTATCAGTATGTATGTGGTGCTCCTGCCTGAGGCAGGAGGTATCATCACAGACACCCAAAGTAGGGCATATAGACCAACAGCCACACTGGTAAACAACTGTCTCCCAAATACGCATGAAAAATGACCTCTTCTGTCTATCTCGCCCCAAATGTGGACGCCTCGCTATTGGCTACAGCAATTATTGGGCCAGTGGTGAATGCAAAGGAATGATTGTTTCTCAGAATATGAAATTCCTTTTTGTATCAAGATTCTAAAAACCACAGACGCAATCATTTCTTGTTGCCGCATGAAAACGCCATTTTCTTCTCTGCCATGTCATTATGAAAACAAATGCATTCATTTATCCAGCAGGAATGCAGCTGATGCTGAAAAATGATCCTGAAAAATGACTAACTGACAAGGATCAGTCAATTCCATTTCTGCCTCTGTGTGTGCGTGCGTGCATGTGTTTGCGTGTGCACGCACGTACGTACGCGTGGGGGGAGTGGATGCATGGACGGATGGCCAGAAGCAATAGCACTTTAATGTATTCCATTAAAAGTTTGCATTCAGTATGTTACTTGGTTCACAAGAAATTTCCCAAGCGCTCCCCAAGGTTGCGTTTATTTGTGTTATTAGCATCTGAGTGGGGAGCGCTTGCTTCTATACTGGCTAGAGATGTGAGCCTTTAGACCGTCGAGTTTGAGCTTTAATAGATCTTTTGCCTCCTTTAAAATGAAAAAATAATAAAATAAACACTAAGCCAGACTGTTGTGGAACCATCTGTGGTGCTCAGTGCCTCAAAGGAACCCTATCCTTGACAAAAAGTATTATAATACCTTCTCCCAGCCATGAGTGCAGCTAGACAAATGTACAGTAAATGCCACAACGTCAAACGGACACACGGTACACTGATCAACAAAACAGCTTTTCTGCTTGCATCTTGCATCTGTGGCTAAGGAGGATGCTGGCAGGCAGCATACCCGCAGGTGGAGGTACAAGTGTGTGTGGGCTACAGCTAGGTGCGTGTAAGCTGGCCTTAAATAAAATATTAACCTGCAAGTCCCTAGTGTGTTATGAGTTGGCCATGTAGACAGCCAGGCAGTCATGGAGACAGGCATGCACGGAGGCAGGCGGGCGGGTGTGTGGGGAGCAGGGGAGGCACTCAGAGGTGGCATTTCATCTGGCTGAAGTCAACCAGGGTGACAGACGAAGCTGGAGTGCCTGTGCCCGCCCGTGCTCGCCAAGGCCTCACGCCACACTGGCGTCATCGGACCTGACAGGAGCGGGTCCACAGGAAGAAGACAGGAAGCTGAGGACCTGTCTGTCTTTCTCCTATACCTCCACTGAGGCTCAGGTGTTCACACCTTGTCTACACACATTCTCAGGTTATCCGGCACGCACGCACGCACGCACGCACGCACGCACGCACGCACACAAATTACAGTACTTTTACTATCCGTAAATGTACTGTTTACGATAGTCATTCATATTTCATACAGTCTGACTGTTTTCTCGCCATCAGTTAATTCTTCATTTGACTTAATATGAAAGTCTATGGGAATTCAAAATGGTGGAACCAGGTAGGATGTGTAAATTACGTCAGACTTCGGTGCTCTGTGTTAAAACAATATTGGTTGGTACCTGTAGAGGCAGTCTGACTGTTTTCTCGCCATCAGTTAATTCTTCATTTGACTTAATATGAAAGTCTATGGGAATTCAAAATGGTGGAACCAGGTAGGATGTGTAAATTACGTCAGACTTCGGTGCTCTGTGTTAATACAATATTGGTTGGTACCTGTAGAGGCAGCTCCAGTAGCTGTAGAGGGCGCTCCGCCACCCGTTGGTTGTGCTAAAAAAAGGCAAAAAAAACGGGATAAAAAAACGCACCCGAGCTACGGCACCTAAGAATTTAGAAATTAAGCACTGTGTAGGACCACAACTGGATGACAATTAGCACAATTAGGCCAGGCATTCTGAACAGCATTCTGTCTTAACTCAGCAGTTTGTTTTCAGCAGAATTCTTTCCTCGCGCTGGATACCCAGGTTAAAACCCTGGTTAACCTTAAGGTCTGTGTCTGTCCACACCGCTCAATGACTGTATGTCTCTCCAAGCAAAATACATGTATTTACAGCAGCATAAAGTGCATGAACAATGTTTTCAGATTCTTCAATTTGGAGCATCTAAAGTGAGTTGCGAGCCCCCTCCTTTCGTTTTATGATTTTGCCGCTTTTGCAGTGTGGCTCAGTGCCAAAGACGGAGGATGTGCGTTATTTGTTGTCTTTGAATGTGTCTCTCCAGCCCTCTGCGTAGTAAAGTGATATTGATTGTTGTCAAGGTTCTCTATTACCTTAGAGAGAACTCACGTATAGGTGAGTTAATAAGGGGTGAGGATCTGTCAAAATCATTTGAATCCTAGTATTTCACAGATAGTTTATTAGTTTCTTTCTTCCATGCACTACTGCACTTCTCTTCATTGCGACAGTAGGTCGCAGATCACTATGAAAACCTGCAAAACCTGTCAGTCAGTCAGTCCGTCCATCACATGGGTGGCCCTCGTGACACGCTTCATATGGCCGTCTCCATATGAAGATCATGACACTGACCTCATCAAACCCTGGATAGCCATACATGGAGAAGACTGGATCATCATCTAGATCTGCATATATGGAGCCGGCCAGCAACTCTACATCTGACCTCAAACCTCAAACCTTTAGATCTCCATATATGGAGCTGACCTGTTCTGACATTCCATATGTTGATCCTGTCCCCACCTGTCCTTCCTCTTTGATGTCTCCCTTTTGACTGATACCTGTCCATTCAAACTCTAGACGGGCCTGCCCCAAAGTTATTAGTGCAGCCGGACACGGCAGCCGTCGAAAACTAGAGTTCTCAAAATTAAGGCCCAGCCCTACCTGGGCCCTCATCAAACCCTGTACACTCAAGACACTGCCCTCAGGTGCACGGTGGCACAGTCGGTAGTGCTGTTGCCTCACAGCTAGAAGGTCCTGGGTTCGATTCCCGCTGGGGACACTGTGGGCACTGGGGGGCGTGTTCCCTCTCCGCGTCAGTGCTCATACCCGAGGTGGGGTTGGCGAAAGGGCCTTTCTGTGTGGAATTTGCATGTTCTCCCTGTGTCCCCTAGGGTAAGTAGTAAGTAACCTCACAAAAACATGCAGTAATCCTGGTCTCTAAAACTACCTCCCCCTGGCCAGCCGGGGCGCCTGATGGAGGGGAAAGGAACTGGTCGGAATAAAGTGTTCCTTCCACGCACTACGTCCGGCCAGGGAAATTCCCCCATGTCAGGTGAAAAGAAGCAGCTTGGACTCCTCATGCATAGAAGGAGGCATGAGGTCAGTCTGCTGCCCCCCCAGGTTGGCAGAGGAAGTGTAGCGCCCAGGATTACATTAGATAATTGGCACTGGGTGAAAAAACTGGGTTGCAAAATCGTGAGATAAAAATTATATATATTAAAAAAAAAGACACTGCCCCCACTGCCACCCTTAGATCTCCATATATGGAGCTGACCTGTTATGACATTCCATATGTTGATCTGACCTCATCAAACTCCTGTACAATACTCAATACACTCAATACACGCTCCATATATGGCCAGTACAGAATTCATTCCATATGTTGATCTGACCCCCCATGCCAAAGCGCCAGCGCTCGCCCAGCAGTCTGCCGTCACCCAGGCAGATGCGTGCGGATACGCTTCTCAGGGCATCTCAGGGTGTCTCAGGGTGTCTTACTAGTTATACGCTGGTTAATATAAGGCGATGTGACGTCACGCTTCCAAGCTGGGCCTTGTTTCCTTGTCAACATTGATGATCAGCACTCCTCTCTCGAACGTTTAACAATTTTCAGTTTGAGGCGCCCAGGGCGCTCCGACAAAGAAAGATGGACGCTGAGAGTGCTGAAACATGATGCTCATCACTACAGTAGGAAGATGAGCGTCTATGTCTACCATAGAAGAAATGCATGGCAGCATGGCGCTGACAGCTAAAAACTAAAATGTTCCATGGTCACAGCCCCTTAAGCTATAAACTATTTTAAAGTATATTGTGGTTAAAAATAGGTTTTGTAAATGAGAAAATGTATTTCTTAAACTTTGCTCTACTACAGGGTGAGGTGAACAATTAAATTCAAACAGTGCGGCTATAAAATGTATATGTCCTGCAGAAGACTAGATTATTCCAAGCAGTGGTAAACAATCTTCAAAAGCCGCCACAGTCTATGCCAAGATTTGTGAATTGCGCGGCCAATCATTTCAATGAAAGTTAGCCGACGCTGTGGCTCTGGCTTGAAGCCCAGTCTGGTATCTGTCTGTCCTGTCCTGTTAGCCAACCAAATCTCAGTAAAAATGTGGATTAGTCCAAAGGGCATCTCGTATAACACCTCCAATTATTGAAAGTGGACTACTAGTAGGCTAGTGGTAGGACATGTGTGCTGCCACTTGGAGGAATAATAAACTAGCATGGTAACTAGACCTAGGGGCTGGAAATTCCAGAAGAGATCTGGAGCACAAGCATCTCTGTAATCAACTCATCATTCTGCATGAGACAAAATCTGATACGATTTAAAATATTCCACAGACTGCACTATTCCCCTGAAAAATTGGCAAAAATGTACCCATGCTGCATGCTGTGAATTAAATGAACACTGAGTTTGTTTTGTTTTGTTTTTTACTCTGAATAAGACCTAAGATAAAAAGGGATGCAGGTGCATACCTGCCAAAATACCCGCCTCCATCTTATTTTCCCTATTAAAGTTCAATACAGGAAAACGAAAAGAATGCTTTAATTATAACAAGCAAACAAGTAAATATAAAATACACACAGAAAACTGAACTGTAACCATTGACTTACAGTAAACTAGGTCATAGATCATAGCTTGGCCACTTTCACCTCTCTCCTAGAACAGTAGTACCACCACACATATTAGTACCACCACACACCACACACCACCACACACCACCGCACACCACCACACATTACTGCACGCACGCACGCACGCACGCACGCACGCACGCACGCACGCACGCACGCACGCACGAGGAAGACCTCTCTGCGTTTTTCAACTCGGGGAGGTAGCGGTGCTTTGTTAGCCTAAAAGTTTGCACGAGGAAATTGCACCCATGGGAGAGCAACGCCGGCGTATACACTATGGGGGGAGACAGAGGCAGGGCAGGATTTATTTATAACCACTCTTTGAGTGGATGCTAAGTCATCAGAGAGACCTTGTAGCGCGGCGGAGCAGAATAGTACCCTAAATGGTGTCGGGAGTGAGGGAACAAATGCTTCTCTTTCTCCCCTCTCACTCTCTCTCTCTCTCCTACATTTAGGGCCCCATGGCAGGTTTGCAACAATTTGGTCTGTTTTTAAACTCTCTCCAAATATCCGCTGTTAGCTTGGTTCCTCTGTCTGGCTGTGAAATCACACTGGAGGGACAAAATTGGGCGGAGAGATAAAGATGATGATGGCAGTAGTGAGAGCATTTGTGTCCCTGTGGTTGACGTGTGTATTTCTGTACACACACCGGCACTCATTATCCTGGTAGGATGTGACTCTCAAGCCCTATTTTGAGGCCCATTATAGGGAAGGAGAAGGGATGGTCATACAAAGCTGTAGAAATAGACTTTGTAGAGCAGAGCAGTATTGGAGTAGAATGGGTTCACCATTCATCTCTGGAATATAGCTCAAATTGCCAATGTTATTAGCACTTGGGTTATATTAAATCCATTGTTCTTTTTTAATTCTGGCAATTAAGTTAATCATGTGTTACATTAACCATGGTATCCCTATTTTGGACATTTCGAAAATGTTCCAAAACATTCCAATAATAATTTTTAAAAAAAACGTTATTTTTCATAATTAGTGAAAATAGAAGATTTACAAGCCTACAATGCCTCACGATGCGACATGTAGTGAGTTTGTAGATTCTTGTAGATAGCTTGTATTTTGGCTGTTCGTCATATGACAAAGTAGTATATGGCATACAAGTGGTTAATGATGGCATATACTGTACACGTACTGTATGCACTGTATGCAAGGCGTTGGAGTATGTGTGTGCGCCCGCACAATATCCCAGAATGCCAGAGTGTTGTGGGGCGACTGCCCATCTGCCCGCTGCTCTCTTTAATGAGATTATCAGGAGAGGAGTGTCAGTAAGTAGGAGCTAAAATGAAAGCCGTTATGGGGCATTATCAGAGAGCGGCACCCCCTCATCCATCTGCTGTATGGCCACCCACACAGCCACTAGCCCCCTGACTAAGGCCACGATTAGCACATAGAAGTGCTGCTTAATTCAAACACCTCTAGAGAACATGTGGAGCTTTTGCTGCTGCAGTGATGAGCTACAGCATTTGAGCACACATTGGAGGCTAGCGTTGGATTCTACTCCAGGCACTGAAACCTTGCATGCACTTCAGTCATTTTTTTTGGAACAGCTCCAAATTGTATTTGACCCGGGGCGTGCATAATCCTGTGCCAGCCCAGTCATACCCGATTTACCTCTTTGAACTTCTGTGTTATGTCTGTGAAAATATGTAAACATAACATTCTTGCATGTGTAAATTTGCACTAGTAACATTTCTTTCAGACCACAGGCTGCAGACAAACTGTAGTCTGTGTGATGCATCTGCATGGACAATATTATGCAGTATGCACAATGCAATCATGCAGAGACACAGGCCATCCAGGTAATTGTGGGCTACAGCACACTCTCTCCGAAAGTGTTAAAAGGAAACTTAGCTGATTTTCATCCTAAATCCTGCTGTTCTCATAATGTGGTAAAGTAGTGTGGCATTCTTTTTTTTTAATAATAATAACATTATCGGATGTATGGAGATGCGTTTCACATCATATCCCGACCCCAACATTTCACAGAGAAATTACGGTATTTTTTGCCACACTATATTATTGATATCCTCACATCGGATCAAATTATTTAAGTTGAAAATTGGCAACGTTTCCCTTAAAATCAACACGGAGGATTTTACCGACTGTACAATATAAATGGCTTAATTGTCATACCTGTGATCTTGTCGCGAACCAGCTTGCAGGACTCAATCTCGCCGATGCTGCCGAACAGGCTGCGGAACTCCTCCTGGGTCATGTTCTGGGGCAGGTAGTTGACGATGAGGTTAGTCTTGCTGTCGTCCGTGACGCCGGTCTGCATGGGCGAAGGGCAGCCGCGGCTGTTGCTGGTCGGCCCGTTGGCTGTCGTGCCCCCGCCGCTGGGGCCATTTGTCACCGGGGCCTCCATGTTACTGATGATCTGGGGGGAGGAGGAGAGATGGGGGATGGGGAGGGGACAACGGAGGAGGGAGCGTTTATGGGAAAGGGCTACTTTGTTTGGGAATACAGCATATATGAAAATGTATTGCCACTTAACCACAAAAACGTTCCAAATTATTTAAATAATAGCAGCACTACAAGCTCACAAGGCGTTGTGGTGCAACACGTTGTGAGCTTGTAAATCTGATATTTCTCAAAATATATATTTTCACCAATAATGCTCAAAATCGGGACACCAGGGTTAAAGTAGTCACAATAAGTGCAAGACTTTAAATCTATTTTTATTCTTATCATAGATCAAAGACATTTTTGCATTGGAGAGGACCTCCTACAGTATACTGCATGTGCGTGCGTGCGTGCGTGCGTGCGTGCGTGCGTGCGTGCGTGCGTGCAGTAATGTGTGGTGGTACTACTGTTCTAGGAGAGAGGTGAAAGTGGCCAAGCTATGATCCCACCACCTAGTGTACTGTAAGTCAATGGTTACAGTTCAGTTTTCTAGTATTTTATATTTACTTGTTTGCTTGTTCATTGTATAATTAAAGCATTCTTTTCATTTTCCTGTATTGAACTTTAATAAAACATTTGTATACCAAAAGTTATTTATAGGTTTTGTTTCTGATTTGATTAACTTATAAGTTAAATGTTCTCAAATAGAAACTTAAATCTTCACATTGATTTTAAGATTATGCACTGTTTCCCCCTTTTATTGATTCCTTTATTTTTGTTTATACAAAATATCGGTAAAAAATGTGGTACTATAATCAGTGATCTAGGACCACGGTTCTCAAAGTGGGTCCCCTGGGGGTCTGCAACGCATAGCCAGGGGGTCAGTAATCAGTAATCCTTAATCATATTGCATCATTCAAGGGCTTTTGGATAGAAATGAAACAGACTCCAGTCGTTAGAGCACTGCAGAGGCTGCGTGCATGTGACAGCTGATGGTTGTTGACACTCGTTAATGCATCAACGAAGGCAATTATGTTTCTGCACTGTAAAATAGGTCTACATCTGTTCTAAAGTAGCATCTTAATTAAAAGTTGTGAAAATGTGATGTGATTGAAAAGTTGAAATACAAATAGTTCCAATGGCATATAAATGTAAGGCTGTAAGTATATGTGACCGTTTCTGACCAAGGCTAAGTCTATTTTTCGTTCAGAGAATCATAGCTTCAAATTGACATTTTGGTTGTTCAGTTTGACCCACCAGTTTTGGAGATATGGCTTATAGAGTAGTAATGTCTTGCAGAAAACAGCGAGTTGAGAAAACAGGCTTGAAAGGTTCACTTCTGTGGACTCTAACATTACACCTAGCTACATGTTTAAGCATTTATTTCATATTTACATGTTGATTTCAGCTCTGACATTTATTTCAGACATGCTCTAGTATGTGAAGAGTCTGCCTGTGCTATTAACTCATTTTGGATAAAAATGTATCCCTTCCAAGGGGTACCTTGCAAAATATGTTTGAGAACCCCTGATCTAGGACCCAAAAATCAGGCATCAGCCGGGCTCTAACAAACCTCATATATCAGCTACACTGACTCCACTGAGTCTACCAGCACACCACTGCTCTCATTTTCATACCCGACTAAATTACAAGAACAATAAATGGCAACACAACATTTCTCTCAGGACAACACAATGTCGCAAAGTAAATACACACGGTACACAGTAGTCACAATTCTAAACACCCATAAATACCACAAAAAGATACACAGAGAAGATAAACAGCTAAATATTCATGCACACGTTGAGATGCAGTCCTCTTCTGCTTTGATACTGTAGGTGCAGACACTTCTGGGAGGTAGCAACCACATCTAACTGACTGACTTTTTTAGACAGACAGACAGACAGACAGACAGACAGACAGACAGACAGACAGACAGACAGACAGACAGACAGACAGACAGACAGACAGACAGAAGTAGGAGAATGACTAGCCCCTCTCGGAACCCCCGTAAAGGTTTCTGACATTTGGATGTTTATGTCTTTACGGAGGGTCCCTCCCCATCTCTCCCACGCTAAATGGAAATTATGGAATACAGACGTACATAGCTTCGGAAATGGCCGTGCTGCGCTTTTTTGATGGGGGTTAGATGTTTCAAAAGAAGCATATAGGAGCTATAGGAGACAATGGAAACGTCAGAGAATCTTCCTTTGGCGCAGAAGCCGTTACTTTGTTTGACCGTTTTGGCAGCTCTGAAATTCTCTCTTCCTTCCTTCCTTGACTTCCTTATTGACATCCCACTGTACCGCCTCCAGCACCGACACTGGTTAGCTGCGACAGAGCAGATCAGAGGCAGGAACGTAGGGACGCGCAGCTAGCCACTTAGCCAGTGTCGGTGCTGGTGGCGGTACAATGGGATGTCAATAAGGAAGTCAAGGAAGGAAGGAAGAGAGAATTTCAGAGCTGCCAAAACGGTCAAACAAAGATTAAAAATACTTAACGGCTTCTGCGCCAAAGGAAAATTCTCTGACGTTTCCATTGTCTCCTATAGCTCCTATATGCTTCTTTTGAAACATCTAACCCCCATCAAAAAAGCGCAGCACGGCCATTTCCGAAGCTATGTACGTCTGTATTCCATAATTTCCATTTAGCGTGGGAGAGATGGGGAGGGACCCTCCGTAAAGACATAAACATCCAAATGTCAGAAACCTTTACGGGGGTTCCGAGAGGGGCTATAGAGAATGACATGGGGCAGGCTGAAGAGAGTTCTACTACATTTTTAAATAAATCCCCATTTCCCTTCAATGCTTACTGGTACGTGTACATTGTATTCATCCACTTGCATATGTTTGATCAAATTATCGGGTTTTGTTTCAGGCTGTCGTTCTAGTTAGATGAGAAAGCAGAGCATTAAGAGCTTTAAGCAAGGGTGCTGCGTGTTTGTGTGTTTCTCTGATTCTGGCTGGGGGTTATATTCTGTTTAATATCAGTGGGCCCCAGATGGAAAGAGCAGACACATCTAAATCTAATCACAACAGGGGTAAGATGGAGTGGCTTTTGAAACATATAAGAACATAGAGACATTGCTACAATGGTACAGGAAGACATTTGTCCTACTGTTCATGCTGCCTGACCAAAAGGTATCCCTGTTGCCCCATATTCAGTGGAATATACACAGCATGTAGTACTGAAAAGTATTTATAGTCTGTCACGTTTCCCTAACTATATATATAAAGTGTCCCTAACTCTGTTGTTTATCTTGCATTCCATGTGATGCATTTAGTACTGTACTCTGAGTAATACGTTATGATGTAAGTTGTTGTTACTGTATGCGTCTGCCTATCAACACCGCCAACATACAGTAAGTTGCATAGGCCTACTGTACATAGGGCCCTATCTTGAGCCACCCCTTACCCCTTATCCCTAAAGTTGTCTGCCATTTTGTACTATTTTGAAAAACATTTTTAAACAGTTCAACTAGCCGATCTACATCGACACGGTGTGAGCTTGTAGATCGGCTATTTGAACTATTTTAAAAATAGTAAAACATGGTAAATAAGTTTAGGGTTAAGGGGAAGGGGTGGCACAAGATATAGCCCATAATATACTTATTGCTGTGCCTGTTATGCTGTGTTGAACAAAACAATATGTGTTTTATTCACAAACTAGAAACACTGACGTATGAAAGAAAAATATGATCCTTTTTTAAGAGTTCAGAATCTTGCCTAAAATCAAACGCAGTAGTTAACGTGAATTTCTTCTGACTAAATCAAATGATCACTTTTTTTCTTCGTTTTTATTTATCTAAATACACGTACACAGCCAGAATGTAGAAGAATGTAGTTTGAGCTAAAATAACTACCAAAAACAACTACTATTTCTGAATTATCAAAAGGTTGGACTATTTTTTTTTTTTAAAGCTAAGAAACCTTTTGGTTGTACAATTTGTGGCAAAAGCTTGTAAATAGCCAAGACCACATAAGAAAACCCTTTACCTGTTATTTTTGTGGTAAATGTGATCAAACTTATTTCTTTCTTCTCCTACCTTGTCCCCCCCCCCCCCCCCCTCTCTCTTCTTCCCTTTCTTTGTTTGTTGTTGTTCTTGAACTACTACACAATTTCAGCCACTTTTTTTACCTGTAAAACTGTGATAAATTCTGATTCTGATATAGCACAATGCTAATTTCATGCACTTTCCAATGCTTCTCAATGTTTTTTTTAAATCTGTTATACATACATATCTAAAATACATTTTATCATTATTTTTGTTTAAATTATTTTATGATAAGCCCCCTGACATGCAGCATCTTGTTTTCGAGGGTTTCCTCAAAGCACGACACACTCACACAACAAGATCCAACAACAAACTAAAACATATCAAAAAGGACATAAACATAAAGGCTATCCGTCTCACTACATCAGTTACTTACTATCATCTGAATATATAATTCTGAAAATGGCAAACTTTCCCATAAGGTGCATTTGTTGTAAATCTCTTTAATGCTTCAACTTTTCTGTTATTTTTTTTCCATTGTATTCTCATCCTCTACCCCATTGTGGCTGGACAAAGTCCACACATTTCCAGGAGAGAGTACAAGCCACATGTCCACCTTGCGTCTGCTTCATTCCTCGCAAATTGTCCTTTTGACAGTATCCTTCTTCACTCACTCATCGCTATCACAACAGAGAGAGAGAGAGCGAGAGACAGAGAGAGAGAGAGCGAGAGACAGAGAGAGAGAGAGAGAGAGAGAGAGAGAGAGAGAGAGAGAGAGAGAGAGAGACAGAGAGAGAGAGAGCGAGAGACAGAGAGAGAGAGAGAGAGAGAGAGAGAGAGAGAGAGAGACAGAGAGAGAGAGAGAGACAGAGAGAGAGAGATAGAGAGAGAGAGAGAGACAGAGAGAGAGAGAGAGAGAGAGCCATAGCAGAGCTGATTGGAGAGAGGGCCTTATTAAATCTGTTTACGTTTCCCGCTGCGCTCCATTCTGTCAGAGAGACTTTCAACTCTGTGGGACGTATTCTGAGGAGTTTTCACACCAAAATGGCCACCGCTAATTAACAGGGACCTGCCGAGTCCCGACGGCCAATTATATTCCTCTCCTTGTCCCTGCCCACCAGCGCAAGCACAGCTCAGCGGCCCACTTGGCTTTGGTGGTGGTCTCTCTGGCTCTCCCTACCCTCCTACTGAGGAGCCCGGCGATATGGACGTTTCTCACTGCATGTCCCCTGATTAGGCACAACACAACATATCTCTGCTTAGCTGTAGGGAACATGAGTCACCCTCAAGACACAAGCTATTTTCTCACAAAACATAAAACTGACTGACTAGTGGACAGAACTAACCAGCATTGAGGGCTTTGATGCTAACATTGGCAATCCTTTGTGAGCAGCAAGCTGAATTGTGAGACATTGCTGGCTAGCCTCAAGAGCAAAATGGTACAGAACGCAAGCTAACCAATGGTCGTTCTTAAACCCAGCATGTTGAGAATGATGACTTGGAATGTCCTTAACTGTAACAGAGGTAAATCTCCTCTGTGCTTATTAATAGTAGCTTAAATGCTCATGCAGTGCAAGAGAGAGAGAGAGAGAGAGAGAGAGAGAGAGAATAAAGAAAAACCTCAAAGGGCCATGCGCCTTGGGCTTAGCGCCTTCCTGAGCATTATTGATTTGTAACAGTTTTCTTAACTATATTCATATTATATTCGCAGTTTTTTTCCCCTGCTAGGGCTAGGGTTTGCTTTCTTCTTGCTTTTTACTTGCTTCAAAGTTCACTATTTATTTACCATCTGAATGGAACAGGAGAATACCTGCTTTCTCTGCACAACCTCTGCACAATTCACAATTCTCTCTCCTCTCTACACTCATTCCATCAACATCACCCCATCCATGCTCCAGCTGTCTCAGTCAGCAGCATCACCTCCACACATACAGTATAGATGTAGGCTGTGTGTGTGTGTGTGTGTGTGTGTGTGTGTGTGTGTGTGTGTGTGTGTGCGTGTGTGCGTGCGTGCGTGCGTGCGTGCGTGCGTGCGTGCGTGCGTGCGTGCGTGCGTGCGTGCGTGCGTGCGTGCGTGCGTGCGTGCAGTATCAGATCATATTACTTCATGGTGTGTAAAATGGCTGGAGCCATCCATTTGGCATGCAGCAGTCTCCTTACCATCTTTGGCTGTGTCAGCAGTCCCTTCTCTGCCCAGCCCTGGAGCTGTGGGAGCTCTGCCTGACGCCACTGTGTCTCTGTCGACCCCTATGGAGCGGAGCACAGGGAGGGGGGGGAGGGACGCAGGGCCCATTGGTCAACATCACACACTCACTTTACAGAGGGGTATTTAAGGGGAGGGGTGGGTGGGGTGGGGGGGAAGGGGGGCAGGGCGGGGCTGGGGTCAGGATCGAGGGAGGTGGTTCATTACAGAAACCCCGCCGACTTTGCATTGCGAGCGGCGACTAACCGCAAATCAAGCAACAGAAGCAACAGGGGGAAGTGGAGCCTCCAGTGGAGTCCACTTCCTTCTGGCGTGTTGGATTTACGGCTCCTGCAAATGGCCAATTAACCCCTATTTTACACTTTGTGCCCTATTTTACACTTTGTGCCCTATTTTACACTTTGTGTAAAATGTATGCTATTTTAAAGGATGCCAGGTTGAAAGTGGTTAAAGAAAACCTTGAAGTGCCTTCTGCTTTCCTCAGCTGTCATGTCACCCCTCAAAGTACAAAGTGGCCTGAGCTTTGATACAGTAGACACCTTGGTAGTAACCCCACCAGTCACACTAAAACAAAGATAGGTGTTTTTTTTATTTTTGTTGCGTTAGTAAACCATGGCCAATATAGAAAGAAATTTCTTGGCATTATTGAATTTTGAACTAACTTTTTCTTAAAAACAACAAGAAGAAAAATAGGATTAGTCAAACTGATGGTCAATAATATTGTATACAATGGTCAAGATACTGTAAAGGTACTGTCTATTTCTTCTCTGTACGTTCCTAATATATACAGTAGGCTACTAGTAGCCTTAAGTGTCTATCATTTCAACAGCTTCACCGAGAGCTTCACTATACAGTAACTCTATAACACTATAACACTATATAACTGTGTGCGTGCGTGGGTGCGTGGGTGTGTGCGTGCGTGTGAGTGACTGAGTGACTGAGTGCGTGCGTGCGAGTGAGTGAGTGTGCATGCGTGCATGTGTCTGCTGTAGCAGGCAGACTTGTGCGGCGACTAAAGTGACCTTGGCAGAGTTTATAATGAGGGTTTCCCTCTCATTCTCTGTGGGTAAACAAGCCGCTGGTTGTTGAGACAGAAGCACCACAAATGAGGAGGAAGTCTGTTCTCTGGCTCTCCTGAGCGAGCGAGGGCTCAAACGCCTGTATCTGGCTGCAGCCACTATGAGCAACCAATTTAGCCGGAGTGGAGACCGAGAGGAGGGCTGACCTCTGCTTTCGTTTACTCCTTCACAGAGACAGAGGGAGGCAGCGAGAGATCAGACGGAAAGGAGAGGAGCGCAGGAAGAGAAGAGACGAAGGGTTGAGTAATGGGGAAGAAGATACTTCCAATACTTCAAAGGGAGGGAGAGATGGCAGAAGGAGAACAAGGACGGAGGGAGAGGGAGCGAGACTCTGCATGTTCTGTTGTCAATGTGTCTTGTAAACTTAAGCAAGGATGCATAATGGGGGTCTAAATGAGAGTGAACTGTCAGCTCGAAAAGGAAGAGCAGGATACAGAAGGGCAGAGAGGTTAAGTGAAGAGAGAGGTTTCACAGTGTTGTGTCCTCTGCTGACAGGTTATATACAGTACTGTGAAAATATAGTAGTGATATTGTATTTTTTATTTCTTTATTTTTTTTGTCCACCTTTGCCACCTTTGTTTTGTGCTATTCTTTTATTTGTATTTATTTATTTGTCCACCTTTGTTTTAGTCTGCGTGAAGGCCAAAGGGTTACTGTACACTGTACATAATGTATATAAAAAGGCCAAACTGGCTGTATATAATGCACACTCATACTGTAGTGTAATGAAAATCCCAATGGCGTCACATTTTTGCCCATAAGAATGCTACATTTTTCCAGATGTATTTTACAAAGCGTTTAATGTGCTTAGACCACCTCAATGTTAAAGTAGGCATAACCGGTGTGAGCCGGATTATAACTATTTGAAGCAGGCCAGGAGGAGTGGACAGTACCCAGGACAGCTATAGTACACCCAGGGACACCAGGCTTAATGTTGTTAACATACATTTTAGTTAAATTGTTACATTTATCAACCATGAATATCAGACTGACCAGAAGCAGGGGTAAACTGTCTATATCCCAACTGGTGATTTTTTGAAAGAAATGGAGGGGGGAGAGGGGGATATCAAAAGTGCAGAGACATGGATTTACATCCCCCACGGCCCCCAGCAAATTGAAGCCTAAACCCATACGGACAGGGCAACAATGTGAAGCCACCAGATAATGACCATATTCACACAGGAGCCACCCCGATGGGTTGGGGCTTCCCACTCCCACATAATGCCAAAATGGCCGCTCTGCGAATAATAGTCTATTGTGGACCAATATTCTTTTTACTGCAGAGGGCAGAGGACTATATATAGCCTGCATTATACACCTGGCCACTGTTTTTCATTGACTTTAAAATGTCACTTGAAAATCTAACCCTGAAAAAAAGGAAACGTTAGGCAGAGGTGAAACAACAAAAGCATTTTTCACCCATTCTGCACATCGACTACAGACTGTGTCAGAGCAAAAACGCAATGGTGTGCTGCAGCAAGCAGCCAGGGCAGTGTTATTGTGGCATGTTCAAAATATGGTGATACAAATGCAAGAAGCAGCAAGCAGATGCATATGGGTTTCCATTTCAAACAGCTAACGAGCAGTGCAAAGGAGCGTTATGTCTGCAAGAGGAAAATGACTGTGTTTACGAGTCTCTGAATTCCATTTTCCAAACGCTTTGTTCAAAACGCAGTGCTCAACCATTCACTAACTGCATAGTACACAGACATATGCACGCGCACACATACACACATACATACATACTGTACATACACACATACTAGCAAGATAAAGCATGCACAATCGCACTCTCACAATCTCGAACACACACACGCACTCGCACACACTCACACACACACACACACACACACACACACACACACACACACACACACACACACACACACACACACACACACACACACACACACACACACACACACACACACACACACACAAACTCGTCTTTCTTTATTTCCGCTCTGTCTAGGAGGTTATCACATGAACACACATGTGAGTGTGCTGATGAAATCCCAAATAACACCAGAATATAGACGCAATGCAATTACATTCACAAACCATTGGGATGAAAAACCGCTCATGGATGCATTTTCAATTATTCAGGGAATACATTTCAGTCGGCGCTCAGATGCTGGGGAGACTTATTATATAATCAATACACTCTATAGAACCATTAATATTTGATGCCACAAAGTGCTTCCTGTCTCCTCAGGCTCCCCGCCAGTGGTTTCTGGGTAGTGCAGTCAAATAGGACGTGCGGCGTGTCCTGCCTATACAGAGACGTATTGTATACAGTACTGTACACTGTACAGTACAGCGCTGTGTTCTAACAGGCTGCCATGCCACAGACGACAAATTCATGGCTTTAATCTAGGTTTTTACCTATACACTCCACCTTGCGATCAGCCAGAATATCTCTCCCCTCTCTCTCTCTCTCTCTCTCTCTCTCTCTCTCTCTCTCTCTCTCTCCACAGCCTTGTAAAGTCAACCTTTACATGGCCAGATTTACATGACTGAGAAGTAATTTAATTTCCTGTCCCTTGCACCTTGCTCGTTTCTTTTCTCCTCCCCACTCCTCTGCCATTGTGACACCATAAAACTACCACCTTTATTACTGGCCTGATGCCACCCTATTCCACCCCCCCCCCTCTCCTCTCCTCCCAGCTCCTACAGAGCATAGACCATCAATTTGACCTGACTTTGGCTGGATGGGTGGAGGCTGTAGACTGCAGAGGAGGAACTCTACTGTGGACACATATTCAATTACGGGCACACTGTGAATAGCAGCAATTATCAAACTTTTTTAATTTCAAGGACCCCCAGTTAGATCTGCATTTGATACACTAGATCCTCCAACAAAATTGCGTCATATGCAGCCAAGTCTAGAGTACTTTAAACAAACAGAGTACAGCCAAGTCTATGGACTTTTAGGGCTCTAACATATGCCATGCCTTAGAAGAAAAAAAAGAAACTGCAGTCACGCGCAACTTGCAGCGTAAGTGGTGCCCACGCTGCAAGTTGCAGCCACGCGCAAGCTTCATTTTCCATCCACCAGCTGTTTAAAAACCAGGAAGTGACTCTTGCTCTTGCATCTTCGTGACGCGACTGTCTGCTGGGAGTACTGAAACTGGTTGCTTCTTTTGGGCTTGTTTTCATAGACCTGGTCGCTTGTTTCACTCACAGAATCTGGCAACCTCTCTGTATCCCACAACGAAAACAAAACACAACTGGTAGCATTTTGCTAGCTGTGCTTTGGAGTTCATTGATTGGTATAAGAATTGAGAGTTGAGATTGAGAATAATATGGTATCTAGTTCACACTACACCTGTAGTCAGCCCTGAAACATGACAAACAGATTCACTCTACAGTGGAATTACCCCCTCAACACAACAACATATATCATATATCGACGGCTCCCGAGGTCGGCAACCAACCGAACATGCTCGGTTCTTCATCAACGGGTTCCGACACGTCGGGAAGGCGATATTGACGGCAAGCGAGTCGGCAGGAGTCTCGTTACAGTTGCTTACTTCAACATCTTAGTGACCTTGTTTTCATCTGCTATTCAAATCTGTCTCTGCCAACTTCAGGATATAGCCAGTAAGATGAAGTGGGTGTGAAAACGTCAAGTGAACTGACAGTAAGAGTGTTCAATGCTGATTTAAATGAACACTGTAATTGCGAACGAAGTGAGCACTAACTATAGAAGCTGGCCAAAACTGTCTGTGTGTCAGTCTGTCTGTCTGTCTGTGTGTGTGTCACGCTGTAACACCACCCGCCCGCCACCAGAGGGCAACTGAAATTGGAACGATACAGAGGTCTCTCTGTGTGTGTGTGTGTGTGTGTGTGTGTGTGTGTGTGTGTGTGTGTGTGTGTGTCAGACTGCCACAACAGCTCTGTTCGCTTCCCGCGTTTACGCGTCTTACTTGTACTGTATGGTCCACAGTGAAATATCCATTTGTAACTGATAGTGTGCAAATGCAAATGTTTTGTATCTCCAGTTCAATTGAAACTCTGGACTTTAGACTTTGGTGAAATTAATTTAGACGTGTGTGTGACACTGTGACCTCGTGTTCTTCTGTCTTATGGGTCCACTCCACACCCACTGCCACTAAACTCATTCCAAACTCCTACCAAGTCACACCACAGTGAGAAACTATCAAACCACGGAGACACAAAGAGATTAATACCACTTTACTATCTGAACTCCTGGCCACAGAAGTTCCCTTAATGCTGTCTGCTCTATTGATTTTTATTTTTCTCTCTCCCTTCTCTTCCTGCTCCCCTCTCTCTCTCTCTGTCTCCCTCCCTCGCCCAGTGTCTTCCGGGCTCTGAAACGTCCTGCAGGTCAGACAGATGCTGCGCTGGATCAATCAGGGAAAGTAATCTGGGACACCTCATGCCCGCACGCAGCAGAGCAGACACACACCAGCTCACATACACCAACACTACACACATGCATGCGTGCACACACACACACCAACATACAACGCACGAGTGCATACATATTAACTCGCGCACACGCCTCCTCCCCATGCACTCTGGCCGGCCTGCCTCCACCCTCATCGATCCGCATCTACTTTACCAAATGGATTCTCCCTGCTCCCCTCCTCTCTCTCTCCTCCGCTGCCTCCTTCCTCTCTGTGACTCAGAATAATAAATGTTCCAGACCTCACCAGACGTCTGCGGAAGCAATTTTTCATTTCACTTTGGCTTGACTTTCTTTCTTTTCTTTTTGGCATCTCTCTCTCTCTCTCTCCCTCTCTCTCTCTCTCTCTCTCTCTCTTGATGCTTGTGTGTTTCTGCAGGATCGATACAGATTTCCCACACACACATCCCAACCCCCTTCTCGGCCCTTGGGTAATCCACGCACACTTACATGGGGTCAGAGGTCATGAGATGACAGGGTACCGCTGCTGCCTCTAATTGCCAGAGGGGGAGAAAGTCAGACTGGCTCTTTATAGATACCTTCTATTGACTTTCAACAACATTTATACAAGAGAGAGGCAGCCTGGCTCTCACACAGGGAAAACGCATGTGTTCTTTTAAAGTTTGCAAATGTAACCAGATGGACCAAAATCAATCCATTTGGTTATATTTGTACACTCTCTGGGTTACAAATGGATGAATTAACATTTATTAATATGAGGACAGAGCCATATTCACAATTATACAACAGGTCGTTTCGAGGAAGCAATCCGATTGGTTGAAACAGCTTCTAGCCGTTCCTTAAACCCGAGGTTCCTCCCAGAGCGCAGCAGACTCGGTGGCTAGGCTAGCTAGTTTCTTGGGACATTTGTGGTCGTAGTGACTATATCTGTCATTAAAAAATATATGATTTTTCGACGATTATCTTAGTTTTAAGGGTAACTGTTGTATTATTGCAATATTACACGAGAGGGTGTTCTTTATCGTCATTAATGCACTTCTGCGATACCTTTCGGAACCGCAGGCGTGCATAAATGACGATAAAGAACACCCTCTCGTGTAATATCGCTTAATTAAAATTCCTATGGTAATGTTATGTGTCATTTGAAACTCAAAGAGCAGCATCGCATTTTACTTAACTTTATTCTACAATTATATCGGCAGTCAAAATACTGAACAGTCTGCATGACAAATACCCCCCCCCCCCAACCCCCCAAACACAGACACACACACACACACACACACACCGCAGTCCCCTTTGCTCAGCCAAACTGTAGGCGGAGAGCTGGAGCCATTTGTCCACTGGCCGAGTTCCAGCTCTGCACCAACGCATGCAGAAAATTGGTGAGCATCTTGACTCTGGAGATGACACTTCAATTTGTGCAGCTCCAGTGGCTGGTGCTCCGTGGTCCCTCCCCTGTGGGGGTGTGAGACCAGCTGGACACCTGCCTATAGCTGCTTGGCTGAGGCTTGCAGCACAAGGCCTGCATGGGGGTCTGGGAATTGGAGGCCACTGCCTTGCCTGTCCAAGTCGCCGTCCCTCATTTCTCTCCTTTTCCTCTCAGGTCCATTTCCCCGGCTCCCAGCTCCATTCGTTACCTGACTGACCCCCCCCCCCCCCCCCCCCCCCCCCCACCCACACACACACACACACACACACACACACACACACACACACACACAACTCCAATCTCAACCCTGTAGCGCTGCAACTCTAGCCTTCACCCTTGAACTGCATCAAATACCCAATCGACAGCCCCATGGCAGCGCTCGGCTTGCACAGCGCCAGAGCTGGAAGCAACCAGTACCCAGACAGGCACCCAGCTAAGTCAAATCAGTGAGATGACTTGACTGTGTATCGCTGCATGTCCTGCTGTAATCCCCTGGGCTTGACAGGCGGCTGCGATCACTGTCATGTTTTAGCGAGGACTTCATGGTGGATTAAAACGGCTAAAGCCTTGGTGGGATTCCCTCTTCAATTAAATGTCATCAAAGTGTTTAAAGGTTTTAGAGAAGTTTATACCTATCCTGGCTATCCATATGTGTGTTGTGTGAGAGAAGAGAGGGGTTTAGAGATGGATGGAGAGAGAAAGAAAGAAAGTAACTCTAACATGTGACTCTGTCTGTCTGTCTGTCTGTCTGTCTGTCTGTCTGTCTGTCTGTCTGTCTGTCTGTCTGTCTGTCTGTAATAAGTATAATAAGTATAGTATAGTAAATATAAAAAGTATAGTTTCACCGCTCAGTTCACACGGGTCTGATTTTTTCCCACTACAAACACATTGACAGAAAAGGTCATTGCTAATAATTAAGGTCTAACCTAACTGGTTGACTTCCACAAATGTTTATGTTTGGTTGATTGATTTTGTCTCCGCGTGACTGTAAGTGACATTTCAGCATCATCCTTCAAACTCAACTAGCATTATTACATCAATACATTTCCTCCATAGCCCTGGGTGTGGTCTGGGATCTGTTTTCTGCATTTCTAGGGGTTGAGTGAGTTTGAAGTAATTTGTAAATGTAATCCATCTGGAACAGACGACCGGGGCTGGACAAACAAACGTAAGAAACGGCAGACAGCAGGAGAGGCAGGCGTGTTCCTTTAGAGTCAGCACCAGGTGTCGTGAGTGAGGACACAGCCTCCACAAGTAGCTGGCAGCTGAGAGCAGCTTCGCACCTGCGCAAGAAACCACCAATTTGAGGCTGCCTGTTCTATATGCTCTAACACACGCAAACACACTATAGGAATACATATGTGTCCCCTTGTAAAGCGGGTCAGAGAGTAGCAATTCAACAAAGGTGTCATCTCACTGTTGCCGACTATAGCTAAAACTAACGTTCCTTTTTGCTGCTTTCCTGTATAGCTAAAACTAACATTCCTGTTTGCTGTGATCCTACTGTACACCTGAGCAAACAGCCTTGTGGACTGATGTAGAATTCCCGACTAAAACTACCTCCGCTCAAGCAGGTAGGTAGGCCTACTAAGTATATTTCACAGCTGAAAAGGAAACATGAAACTCTTCCATTCATCGGCAATCTTCACAACCTTTTCACAGAGTTTTAATTAAAGCCGGGGTGTGGCCTGCAGACGAGTAATATAAGCTTTTTGGAACAAGTTCTTAAAGTGGTACAAACATCCTGCCTGTACGGTATAAGTGCAAAACCTAAAGCACAGCAAAGATTTGTCAGGATAAGGATACACGCACGCACGCACGCACGCACGCACGCACGCACGCACGCACGCACGCAAACACACACACACACACACACACAAACACACACAAACACACACGGCTAGAGGTTTCTGAGCAGAGGCAGAGCTCCTCCTAATCTAATCATTGTTTCGTGTGTGTGTGTGTGTGTGTGTGTGTGTGTGTGTGTGTGTGTGTGTGTGTGTGTGTGTGCGTGCGTGCGTGCGTGCGTGCGTGCATGCGTGCATGCGTGCGTGCGTGCGTGCGTGCGTGCGTGCGTGCATGTGTGTGCGTGCGTGCGTGCGTGCATGTGTGTGCATGCCTTGCAGCGGAGGCAGAGAGCTAAATCACATAGACACTAACCAACTGCTGTACTTGAGAATTGATTCCACATCCCAAGGTGCTGTGTGTGTGAGTTTGCGTGTATAACCATGTGTGTTGTGTGTTGTGTGCATGTGTGCGCGTGTGTGGGGGTCTTGGAGCTAATTTGGTTATTGATTCAGCCCTGAACCGGAGCTCATAATCAAATAGCTGCAAGAGCAAAGGACAGCCGTCCATATTTCTAAATGAGTAAATAGTTTGATGGAAATGCTGAATAACTAGGAACTACAGCAGATGGAAAGAACATTGCTAATTCACTGTTGGGGGACTGCTGAACAACAACAGTACATCTATCTAGACATCTACTAGCCTCATGGCCACACAATTCTTATAATGGATACAGCAGCATACATTTGTTCCTCCTTAGTGGCAATATATTTTTCATGCACCAAAGATTATTTCCAGTATTTGCAATACAGAAACAGTTATCAATCACCTACAGTACTGTATGTAGAGTCAATGTCAATGCAGCGGTTGCGAATATTTCCCTTTTGATTGTGAGTGTGCTGATATTTTCATAAACAATATCAAGCATTGTGTACAAAGCTGCAACAAAGTTAGTACACCAGTGGACACACAGCAAATGCATTTTATGCTGATTACGCATCTTCTGTGAAAATCGGTTTCCAGTGCAACTTAATGACAGACTGGTGCAATTCTAAATGGCTTCTACTGCGGCAGGAGGAGAGAGGGGAGTAAGACACAAAAGCCTAAATGTATACTCGTGCAGCTAAACAGATAGGCCTGCGGCATACCAACTAAACCGTCGAGTGTGGCGTGCATTCAAACGAGCAGATTAATCCCCCCTACTGCCTTACAGTGCAGAGTAATTGAAAATACCCGCAGGAGACTATCTATGCTCATATACCGTAGCATGTGCCAGCGAGGCAACGTACGTATAGAAGGCGCGGGGGCTGATTGCCATAGAAAATTCTGGAACGGCGTTTAAGTTCGACAGCGCACGGTGGGGTGCCGTGCATCTGAGAGATAGAGTAGATCTATCTCACTGTCGTTCCCATTTTCTTTCTCTCTCTCTCTCTCTCTCTCTCTCTCTCCCTTTGTCTTCCCCCCGCTCTTTGCCTACCCGTCTCACTCGCTCCGTGCTCACTCGCCTCCCCTGATAGCGACTTGACGGGTGCTTTTCGAGCCCGCCACTGACGTTTATCAGTCTTGATAAGCATCTGAAGTCACATTTCCTCCATTTCCATCTAGTTATGCTGCAGGAAGGGGAATGTTCCAGTCAATTTGATGGGAATATGCATTTACTGCTGGAATACACATCCCTTATGGGACAACTGCCTTCACTATCAATATTACAATCTCAAACTACTGTCGATAGCTACTGATGGGACTGACTGCTATAGCCTACCTCTGTCTCTTGTGAACAACGTTACACGCACGCACGCACGTACGCACGCACGCACACACGCACGCACGCACGCACGCACGCACGCACGCACACACACACACACACACACACACACACACACACACACACACACACACACACACACACACACACACACACACACACACACACACACACAGTGAGTGACAAGAGCAAATAGGCAGGCAGTATGACGGTACTTGCCACTTGCTTGTTTTCTAATAATTCATAAGGTATAGCTTTTCCTTTTATTTACGTAGAAGTGGGGAAAGGTTCTAGAATTATGATCTTATTTTACCAACCAAGGCACCTATATTTATGTGTCAGTGGCCAAATGGACCTCTTGTCTCTACCAACACATAGAGACCCACCCATCCTCCATCTCTTGCTACAGTATATATCACATACTACAGTGGGACCGTTTTCAACGTTGCTGTTGATGTGTTGAAACAGGCCCCACTTGGCCCTGGGAAGACTAAGTGGACAGCTGGTTGTGTATACCCCTAAATATGTCTATTATCCAACCTCAATGGTGCCACTTTGTAGCATGTTCAGTTGCGTGTTCGATCTATAATTCATCCGGTTACAGAAATATATAAATGTTTAATATGCCGGGAGTCAGTGAGGAAGTCCTTCACCCTGTCGAAACTGTGACCTTGAAACGTCCTTTAAACATCACACAGCCACGGCACTGGGGCCAGTGAAGCTGCCAGAACCAAAAAACAGGCAACACGCACACGCACACGCACCCACACACACGCACACATATACAGTATATGCGCATGCAAACACACATATAGCGTAAAGACACACGCAGTGCCTGCCTGCCCGCTGATGCTTTCGGCTGCTTTCTGTTCTCTTTTTTTCCGGGTATGCAAAATGCAGATGAGACGACTCAGCCGCTTGTGCACAGTCTCTGGAGAAACTGTCACTCAAATACAAACGTCAGTATGAATACTAAAACACACAGTGTACAGCAAAGGATGAGAGGCAGAGGAAGAGAGGGAAGGAGAGGGGGAAGGAGAGGGGGGAGAAGTGGGTAAGAGAGAGAGAGAGAGAGAGAGAGAGAGAGAGAGAGAGAGACACACAGACAGACAGACAGACAGACAGACAGACAGACAGACAGACAGACAGACAGACAGACAGACAGACAGACAGACAGACAGACAGACAGACAGACAGACAGACAGACAGACAGACAGACAGACAGACAGACAGACAGACAGACAGAGGGAGGTTAGAGAGAGAGAGAGAGAGAGAGAGAGAGAGAGAGAGCAGCAGAAGTAGATAAGAACAGTGTTCCTCAATCCTTGTGCATCTTTGATGGAACAAAGAGTTATGCACATGAATATCTCTTTCCTCCCACTGTATTTTCCATCGGGATATTTATTCTGAAAAGCAGCGAGGCACAACAAGAGCTTGGGCCTGTGTTTGCTAGCGGGTTGAGAAGCTAACAGTCCCCAGCTGACTACAAGTCTGTCTGTGCATGGCAATCTGAGCTGTTGCCAAGGAATTAGGTCTAGTATTTCTGAATCCTACTCCCCTCACCAGATTTCTAGCTTTCTAAAGGGGGGGGGGGGGGCAACATTTTAAATAAATGAAGGAAATCACTGTGGAAGCCTATTAAATTTTCAACGTGACCGTTTTGTGAATCTTCATGTGTGTTTAAGGCTCACACAAAAGGAATATTTAAAAACCACGGCATGTTAATTGGGGCAGAGACTGTTACAGAGCCTTCTTACTCAAACAGGCTTTTGGCTCATTAACCACTTGCATTCAGCTTTTATTTAAAGGAAATTGGAGAAGACATTTAAAACCTACAAAATATTGTATTGTCAGTGCATCCCGCCAAAATATTGAACAGAATACATGTTAAAAGAAAATAAGGCAATGGCATTATACTCACATTGCTTGCTGTTTAATTGCTAACAACACATTATGCTTTGTCCGCATTAAACCAATACATAGTCAGATCAATGATGTTATCATTTTTGTTTTGTGCTAAATGTTCAGTATGTATTTTAATTTCATGTCATCATCACATTAAATAGATTTTATGTTAAACTCAACCAATGATTGCTTAATAAAATGTTTTAGTTTGTAGTTAATTGTGAAGTGCAATTGTAGTCTACTATATATATTATATTATATACACTGTGACATACAGTAGACTATTGTGCTCCGCAGTGGGGAGACAGCCCCAAGTGGAAGAGATCTTGATGAGGTGCAATAATCGACGAAAATAGTCTTGAGCTCATTTCTCTGGCTTCTATATTATCACCTGCTAATTTAACCAGGAATCCAGTACTGAACCTCATTATAGTCTGTGGGCCTAACACAGTAAACATCTAATTATCTAACTGGCAACTGTCTCTGTGTCTCATCTCGAGTCAAGCCAACCATTCATAAGCTACCAAGAGGGCACACACGCACGCACGCACGCATGCACGCACGCACGCACGCATGCACTATAGCCCATAACAACATGCAAGCAGACACACAGTCGGACACAAACACAACAACAGCAACTTGACATTTCCGCAATATCTGTAGATAATTACTGTGGATGTGCTAGGACTGCACGGCTGGAAATCCAGTGGGCAACCTATGCATGTCAACACAAACATCAGCAACATCAATGTTTGCACCACTGTGATTATACACAAATCACACACCACTAGAGTGCCAAAGGCACTTCACTCATCTGCCGTTTAGATGGCACACATCCACTATAGAACACGCCTTGTACACAATCATATAGGACATATTAGAGTACAGTAATTCCAGCAAAGCACTGTGCAAAAAATCACAACTTCAAGCCAAATTGACCACAAGGGAGATCATTTTGTAATAAGCTAACTAGCAAACTATAACCAACGTCGCCTTAAAAGTTGAGCTTTTCCAGCTGGAGCAAAGATACTTAGGCGATGGAACGCTTTGTCCGCATTTCTCCGTTCACGCTGCTCGTCGCACCAAGTCGCTTCTTTGCATTGAATTTGAATGTAATCGTGCTGCTCAAAATGAACCTTTCAATGTTAACAAATTAACCTTAATGTTACTATAATGGAAGAACAGCACCATTGAACAGCAAGGTACAGCAAGGCGTACTTGCTTGTTCTGGCAGTTAACCCATTTTGGACTGAGGCCGATTCTAAGAACGCCTTCTAAATCCTGACCTAAGTTTTCTAAAAAACTTCAAATATTTATATAGCAGCATACTTTTTTATTTTTTTATTTTTGAATACTGTACATACTGTACAGAACCCCTTTTGGGGTTCCTGTCCAGAAGGGTTACAACACCAAAAGGGGTTCTGTCACAGCAGAAAAACTGTCAAATAAATGGAATGAATAGAAAACAAATGAATAGAAAACAAATTACTTTCATGGGAGTGCCCATTGTGTATCATTGTAATCATTATTTATTACCACCCTTGAAACTGTCGTACTGTATTACATTGATGAATCTGGTTGGCAGTGGAGATACAGTAGTTAAAGCATAAATTCCCCTTTCATGCTAATATAAAAGACCTAGCACTTCTGGCCAGTGTCAGCAAAGCAGATTGAAAATTAAATGCCCCTTTTTGCTGTCTGGGGTGTACAAACATACGGGTACGCCTCAGCCTGTCTCATGTACGCCTTACATTAAGGTTGTATAGGAAAGACCAAAGACAATAATTATTCTGTCCCTCTGTCTGTGTCATCATCCCCCTCTGTTCAGTCCCTCTCTTCATTTGTCTGCCGTTTAATCAGGCTCTAGTTAGCCATGTCACTCCATATCTAGACACACGTCAGTCACACTGCCCCCCACCATTACATAGGCTGATGCAAACTACTGCACCCCCCCTCCCCCCACACACCACACACACACCGCAACACAACACAACACAACACAACACAACACAACACAACACAGCACAACACAACACAACACAACACAACACAACACAACATAACATAACATAACATAACATAACATAACATAACATAACATAACATAACAACATACCACAACACAACACAACACAACACAACACAACACAACACAGCACAGCACAGCACAGCACAACATAACATAACGTTACATAACATAACATAACATAACATAACATAACATAACATAACATAACATAACATAGCATAGCATAGCATAGCATAGCATAGCATAGCATAGCATAGCATAGCATAACACACCGACTACACCGCAAGCGCTTGCTGTTGCTATACAATTTATATCATCTTTTGAGTTTACAAGTACATAATGAAGCAACAACTGCAGAGTCTGTGCATTCTGCTTAATGAATTCTTCACATCCCACTCTGTTTAAGCATTGATGTGTAACCTTGGAGCTTGACAGTGGAAGCTTGACAGGAAAGCATGGTATTCTGCCTAAGGGTAACTATATGGCACAGTGTGTACTGTATGTGTAGTTTATATTATTATGTGTGGGTGTACACATGTGTGTGTGTAGTGTTATAAATATGATGGCCAGTCCCAGAGCCCAGGACCCCCACCAGCATCTCACCATAGGAGGCCGCAGAGGTGTGGATCACACTCACATCTAATATTGGCCCTATTAGTATACTCAATATACTCTCTCTCTTTCTTTTGCTTTACAGTCCCTTTGTAATCCTTCTCTTTCTGCCCTTCTGTCACACCATCTCCAGTCTTATTATTTATCATTCTCTATCTGTATCTATGTCTCCCTATCCCACTTCAAATATATGCATTCACGCACACATACAAACTCACAGGCTATTTGGATGCAGTCTCTGCCAAGCCCCTGTATCTACGCAACACTAGGCTGCAAGCCCTGAGTGTCCAGGGAGACTGGGTGATAGCTACAGTGCCGCCGCCAGCCCTGTCGGCAAGCTAGGGAATTGCCTTCTTTTCAATTAGCATTTTGATTGCATGTGAGGGACAGAAGCCATCATGCAAACAATCAAACATTTACTTGCTGACAAATGAGAATGATGACGCCACCATTGTTGATGCTAATATAAGTGACTCACGCACAGTGAGTCACTTATGATGGGAAGAGAACCATTTTGAACACATATGGGGTTGTGCTAGAATGCACAACTGTGGTTTTAATACTGGTGGTTAAATCCCAAGCAGTACTAGGTAGTGTGTGAAATGTATGAGTAGAGGTTTGGGGAAAGAGCCTCCGTCTTATGGCTGGACAGCAGAGAATAAATATTGTGGTTGTGAGTTGTTTTTTAGTCAGCAGCCTTGTATCTTGGCAGCTGTTATGGAGGCATAGATGACTAGATGGAAGGCTGTGTGGATGAACGCAAAGTTGAAGGAAGTCTGTGCCAGCTTACAATAATCTCTCTCATTTCACACACACGTGCATGCGCACGCACGCACGCACGCACGCACGCACGCACGCACGCACACACACACACACACACACACAGAGGCTCAGCTTGAGGTTTTGAGATGACACAGGCACAGCATTAACATTCGAGCATGCGCATAGAGCAAGCACACCTACTCTGGCTCTGGCACCAGCATGTACACAAACACACACTGGCGCTGTGTGTACACAAAACAGCGTGACAAATAACGTCTACTCATATGAGTAATATGCCGCACTTTGCATACATGAATATCAATGAAGCCAAAAGTCCAATGTCTCTCCTGTTCACAGCACATTCAGCATCAACAATGTTGCCTTGTCCCACTACATATACAGGTGAGTACAAGACTGGTGCAAAGGCAAGAAAGGAGGTGATTCCTACACCCACGTCATTACCATAAAATGGGAGCTGTTCACCGATTACCTCCCACCCTCCCTCATTCCCTTCCCCACGTTTTCTGCCTCCCCCTATCGCTCCTTACCTCTAACGCTAGAGCTACACCTCTCCCATTAGCATGGTTTCTGGCTCCATCCTGCTCTCCCTCTCTGGTTCTGCCCACTAGCCATGGCCACGCTAGCCCTCTCTACTCTGCCCATGCATATAGCTATATCAACATAATGCCCAGGAACTCTGGCATCACAGAGTGCAACTATTAAACAAAGTACCAGAATAGAATATAGTAGACTAGAAGAGAAAGGAATAGAGAATTAATACTACTATGACTGATCTAATGCTGTGTATACTGCTGGCTGTATAAATTAAAAGCGAGGCTAACAATGTAGAGTGGAGTATAGTGACAGGCTGCCTGCAGCCTTCATCCTTACCATCTTAAACCCATTCCACTCCATTTGGGAGCCGCCAGCCGTTGTGTCTCTCTCTCTCTCTCTCTCTCTCTCTCTCTCTCTCTCTCTCTCTCTCTTTCTCTCTACACACACACACACACACACACACACACACACACACACACACACAACAGCAACGCCTGGGTGAAAAAATAAAAACAAGAAACAATCCCCTATTCTCTCTCTCTCTCTTACTCTCCTCCAGAGCTTTCTGTTTATTATTTTCGGTCTCTTTGTCTCTGTGGCTTCCCCGGTGTTTGTGTCTGAGTTTTAGCAGCGAGTAGACAGCAAGGTGCTAGTGGCGTAGAGAGCAGGCATCGCCTTCTTCCATAGACGCTGAGAGGAGAATGGTGCGCTTGGAGTGGGGAGTGTGTTGGGCTGCAGTGATGCTCCCTCCCTTCTCTAGCCCTCCCTCTCTCCTCCCCACAGCCACCCGCCCAGTCGCCTCCTCAGCTGGAAGGTCAGAGACCGCCCCCCACCCCACCCACCACTTTTTGTCAGAGTGCATGATTGGCTAAACAGCCTGCCTGTTGGCCCACAGACTCTCCTGCCCCTCCCTCAGTGTTAACACCTTCAATATCTGGCTGGCTGTTAGCCCTCATCGGCACACGCCAGCCCCAGCCCGGCTTGGCAGAGAAAAGGCTTTCTGAATCCCAGCAAAGCAATCAATCGCTGCTGAGGTCTCTGCTTGAGTGCGCTGGGCAGAGCAGTGCAGAGCAGTGCAGAGCAGAGCACTAGGAGAATGATTGCAGCCTCAGGCACTATGGTAATAGGATGCCTGCGCAGCACTATGTATATAAATTAGCTATTACTGGGTGCATGTTAAAATCCCCTGTACATTTACAACACTGTGTATACAGATTACCCCCCTCCCCTCACTTTTTAGCTTTTTCTTTCTCTTGCCATCTCTCATGCTGCTCTTTCTCTGTCTGTCTGTCTGTCTGTCTGTCTGTCTGTCTGTCTGTCTGTCTGTCTGTCTGTCTGTCTGTCTGTCTGTCTGTCTGTCTAACTCACTCACTCACTCACTCACTCATTATACTCACTCACTCACGCATGCCCGCCATGTGCACACGCACCAACGCACGTGCGCGCACACACACACACACACACACACACACACACACACACACACACACACACACACACACACTCTATTATTATTATTATTATTATTACCATTATTATTATTATTATTATGCCTCTTTCAAATATCCATATAAATCATTTACATTTATCAAAGTAAAAAAGCACACTACATCAGGCCTACTGCTGTATCTGAAGACAAGAGTGAGTTGAATGTTTTCCTCTGCTGACAACGGCTCAACTATACTTGGATGGATGTCCACTCAGGAGCTGGTGCTACAAGTACAAACGCGCATGCACACATTAAAGTCGCACAGCTGCGCAGGCAGGTGTAGCCTGCTCTGTATACTAACTACACAGCTGTGCATTTTCTTTGTTTTTACAAATCGATTGAAATAAGAAAACAAGTGCAGGCTACTGCCCTTCTTCTAGGCTAAAGAAACCCTACTGAGTCTGACTGAGGCAGAAGGATGCTCAACGAGCTACCTGTCTGCGTGCTGCATGCGGTGTGGCGATAGATAGATGAGACTAGCATTCGGTGGGTATAAATGAATATAAAAATGAAAACAACACAGAGCAAAAATAAATATTCCCTATGCTTCAGAGTTCAGACTCACCATGACCATTCTCGTTTCGAGCTGGTGGTGATAGGAAGGGTGGTGGAACGTGTGTCTGGCAGAGAGATGCGTGGTTCCGATGGACAGGTATACAGCCTATAGTCGCGTGGTGTTGGAGATAATAGTGGAATTGAATGAACCGATGTGGTGAGTCTCGCAAGGACAGCGGAGCCGTGGGAGAAGAAGAAGGAGCAGATCTATAATATAATCTATCTATCTATCTCGGTGGAATGCGCATACAGACACGGGCGCTCAGAAAAAAAATAACAAAACTAACTACCGAAATGGGATAAAAATCACAAGAAACGAAAAGGACAGAGAGCGAGCACGGTGCACCCCGCTTCCGTGAGAAGACTTATATGGAATAGCCGAGCTCTTATTGGCTGCGGGAGGCGGGGATGGGGCGGTGTGCTCACGGAGGAGACAGAGTGGCGGAGGGAGGCGAGGCGAGGCGGCCACTGTGTGTTGATGTGGTCCACGGAGGAAAGAACGGAGGGGATTCAGGAGAATATGTTATTAAAGGTGCACCAGCAACCAGGAACCTCACAGTTATAAGGTTATATAACTCTAAGAAAGTACTATACAGACACACATATGACATATCACTATGTCGCTGTCGGACTCGGACGTAGACATGCACACATTTAAATCTGCACAGCATGCGAGTGTGAGAATCATTCTGTCTGAGACGAGTCTGACATCACCACACCTGATTATCATGCAGATAAATTAATCATTCACACATTCATTTATCTACAACGTTGCAGAAATGGTTACGTTTTCTTTCTTTCTTTCTTTCTTTCTTTCTTTCTTTCTTTCTTTCTGCAATTTGGTGGTACTATATAGCCTCTCGCAGTCTGACCCTTCAACCACATACCGGTATCATACCCATAAATTGTCCTCCCTCATCCTTGACAAAAACACACCTAATAGCCTATAGCCCTATATTTACAACCTAAAAAAGGGAAGCTCATTTTCTCCAGGTGGTCTGTTACTCTATCATAACAGACAAGAAGAGGGAGCCATTGCATCCTGTAACTCCTGTTACCTGGCAGCCAGCAGTCCAACGCCAAAACCCTTCTCACTAACACATGCACATACACTGACATAATAGGCAATGCACACACACACACACACACACACACACACACACACACACACACACACACACACACACACACACACACACACACACACACACACACACACACACACACACACACACACACACACACACACACACACACACACACACACACACACACAGCAGTGGATAAGGGGTAGAGTGACCGGATGACAACCGCAAGGTTCCCAGTTCGAACCCGGGCTCGGCAAGGCTTGGTGCCTTGCATGGTTTCCTCCGGCATTGGTGTGTAAATGGGTGAATGTAATGCACAATCTCTGTACAGCGCCTTGGATAAAGGCGCGATATAAATGCACTATTTACCATTTACCACACACACTAAACCTAATGCTCACTCTGTTCAGTTCTGTTTGCGCACACACACACACACACACACACAAATATAACACAGGATAAGAACAAATTTAAGGTTTATAATCGCTATTCTGCGATTATAATCCCCAATGAGGGATGTTCCTATCATAGTGATAGTTTAAATCACTAACATTTTATTACAGATTTGCTTATTTATACTGCTATTGTTTTTGTTTATTCCATGTTATTTTCATCACAGTTCTTTACATTTGTTTTATTTTAAAATAAATAGCCTACATTTCACTCTTCCTTTGCAAATGAAAAAACCCAATATTAGACCATTTGCATGCCGAAAATAGCCGATCTACAAGCTCATTGTGAGCTATTTTCGGTGTGTGAAACCGCCGTACGGCAAAGTATAAATCATGCTTATAGCATACAACCTCTCCACTTCACCTCTGCCCTCTCCACCTGTCTGTTGGAAGAGTACAGCGAGCTAGCATAGTGACAGCATGCCGGTGTAAGGCTGTGTGTGTGCCTGACATATTAATGAATCTTCGCTCTGCACTCAATTAGGCAGGCCTGAGCAGGATTCACGCGCGTGGACACGCATGGACACACGCACTCACCATACACACACACAGTCACACACACGTGCGTGCGCACACACACACACACACACACACACACACACACACACACACACACACACACACACACACACACGCGTGCACACACACACACACACACACACACACACACACACACACACACACACACACACACAAACACACACACACACACACATGCACACACACACAACACAAGGGAAATGCATGCACATACACTCACGAACACACAGGAGATGATGTGTTGAACAGGGTTTGCTATTGTTTGGGACAGAATAGAATTTGCTTGTCCTTGCAGTCTGGATGTGAATTAAGCTGGGGCTTTGTCTGAATATCTGAATTATATTGTATTAATTTGTATATAATGGGGCGTGGAAGTAAGTGCAGAATAAAAACATGCAGAAAACACAAAGAGAATGGCTTCAAAATAGTAGTGCGTCTTTGCTGATTTCCCTTACACTGGCCCTCGGTGTGTTGAAGCTGAATAGTACCATCTTCTACACACGCTCACTTCCCCATTACTCTTTTATTCTGCACTGACCTTTGAGTTTCACAAAACCTCTGGGTTGAAGCCCAGAGAAACCATTCTCCACCTCACTGCCTCCTGTATCCCCTCCCAACCACGCTTTAAATAATGGGAAATGAGGACAATGAGGATGAATGAATCATAAGGTATATAGTGCTGGTTTCGTTAAATGCCAGGAACTTAACTATTGATGTGATGACAGAAGGAGAAGCTGTGAAAAGGAGAGATAAAACAAACGTTTCCCAGTCTCCTGGAGGACAGTGAAGTGAGAAAACAGAGGTTGCTTTCTATCTCTATAAAATAATCCAAATAACTTTTTATTTGCAGTGTTGGGGGAGTTACTTTCACAATGTAATACATTACAGATATTACTTCTGTAATGAAAAATAATAATTACGTTACAAAATAACTGTTTGTGACAAGTAATGTGCTATATTACGTTTGCATTCCTTCACAGAACATTCTCAATTGAAGCATAGAACAAGGCCCTGTTTAATATTAAACAGAAGGGTAGGCTAAATTGAATAGAGAAACCATAATAATGTTATAGGTAGCCTTATGTTTTGCAGCCTAAAATGCAATGTCATGATGATACACAAACCACTCAGAAGCTGCAGCATCGGTGTAGAGGAAACATTAATAAAAGTCAAAATTGCAAATTGTAAACAAACTGCATTGTCATTAGTGTGCATGAATTTGTGAGAAGCATTACAAATGATAACAGAGTTTGTTTTAAAGTAATGCATTACTTGACAATTAACTCTAATACTATTATATTAGTTTGTTCTTCACGTATGTATGTAATGCTATATGCAATGTGTTACTTGTGAAATGTGTTGCACACCCATGAACTCTACACTCCAGTGAGTGATTTAGCTAAATTGTTTCATAGGACTATGGTTCATGTTAAAATAGAAAACAACACTCCAACTATGAAGGCAATGAATTTCGTGTGTGTGTGTGTGTGTGTGTGTGTGTGTGTGTGTGTGTGTGTGTGTGTGCGTGCGTGCGTGTGTGCGTGCGTGCGTGCGTGCGTGCGTGCGTGCGTGCGTGCGCGTGTGTGTGTGTGTGTGTGAACTGTTGTGTGGTCATGTACTAATAAGAGACATTTCATTAAAATGTATGGAAAGATGGAAGGAGTTGTTTGACTAGATGCTGTACAGCCTGGATGTGGTTAGAGATTACAGGGTGTTCTCTATACTGTGTAGACTACACAGCTAAATATGGATGCTTGTAGGTCGATTCGTACGCTCTTTCATATTTAAAGATGGAGTGCCGTGATTTTTGTCTTTTTTGTGTTTATGAGGTGACAGTACTACATTAGACCCCTTGGTGTGGTTGTTATGTGCAATGATGTCTTCCCTTTGTACTTAGGGTTTCCTCCTGGAGACTGAAACCTTGAGTCAAACGTGCCAATGAAAAAAACAGTGATATGGTGACATCACAATATCCACCTCCCCGTTTATCATACAACAACAGCTGTGGGTGCGGCTTCAGTTCAGGTGGATCACCACCCATCACCACCCACCAGGCAAACCAGGCATACTTAATGAACTGGTGGGAGTGTCCACATTTTAACAAATACTGTACACTTTTTTGAAAATAATCTTCCTCCTTATATAATAATACTAATGTGGAAAAAAATCACGGCACTCCATTCTTTAAATTAAAACAGTAAATGTACCTGTTCACAGTGCAGTACTGCATGTCACAATGTGCAATTATGTTTGTCTATGGGTTGGGTGAGTACATTTAACTTTTAAAAATGTCTATTTAAAAAATAGAAAATCAGTAAAGAACAAAAAACGCTAAGGGGGTGTTAAGGTATTATAGTAAACTGGTATTGTAATGTATATATATATATATATGGTATTATAGTAAACTGTTAAATCATCAGTGCTGATTCAACTCTGACAGTGAGCAAAATTTAACCAAACGGGCCCACTCAGAGTTAAACACTCAGTGTTTTATGATACATGTAGCTTGCAGAGTTAGTTCTGGCAGATTTACTCGAGGGGCTCATTCCATTCAGTGCTATGCAAGGCCCACATGTCATATGCTGTCGTGGCAATCAGCTGACCATTTGGGCGGGGTACTTTAATCTTCCTGCATTCCTTCTGTTCCGTTCCTGGTTGTCGTTAATCGTTATGAGCTGTTTGCTCCCACCGCCACCCCAGCACCACCGGTGGGCGCTTCTATTCGTGAGTTATCTGACAGAAGCTTAGTAATAACTTAGAAAGTTCTGCTTCTCGATTGACTTGATAAATTTCATTGCCGTTTTGTATGACATTGCTTGGAAATGAAACTGTATGGGCGTGAATACATTTGGCTTTTTTGTTGATGACTGATGCATTTTTTCAGTGGATAAATGATACAGTATATTTCTTCACTGGTCTTCAGTTTTGAAAGTTAAAAAGCTTTTGTGGCTGAAACCCAGGACTGCCAGCCATACAGTCAGCAATGTGAAACCCCATCTCATTGATTGGCTCTGGCTCACACACACGCGCGCACGCACGCACGTACGCACACACACAGAGTATGGGCGCATGGTCTTACACACATGAATGCACGCACGCATGCACGCACGCACGCACGCACGCACGCACGCACGCACGCACGCACGCACGCACGCACGCACGCACGCACGCACGCAAACACACACACACACACACACACACACACACACACACACACACACACACACACACACACACACACACACACACACACACACACACACACACACACACACATTTCAGCTCCTGAAATGCCTTTTGGTCTGACACTGTGATGGCCGTAGAGCCAAGGCTTAAACGGCCAGGCCCCAGCAGTCTGCTTCAGCCTGTGCTTAGAGCCTGCTAATACACAGAGTAGAGAGCTGGCTAATTGTCATGAACTCCTTCTAACCCTCCACCCCTCCCTGCATCTCCACACCAAACCTGCACTCACTGCCCCTCGCGGATTAACTGCACGCTGCGGAGTTGATTCATTTATTTATTTATTTTCTGTTGATGCAAATTATCAGATTTCTTCAAAGGCTACTGACTGACTTGATTTTAAAGATCTCTGCTGTTAATACCTTCTGTCTTTTTTGGTTGCTGCTGTTTTACTCATTCTGCTTGCTTTTCCCTTCGATTAAAAAGTCTTGTTGCACAATAACAGATGCACACACACAAACTCACTAAGATCTATTCATGCCACTCCCTAAAAAAGATTTACTGTATAGCGTTTTGTGTTTGATCTAAACAAGGATACGGTAGGCTATACTTTAAAGTCATAGGAGTTATACACCATGTACTGAATATGTGTAGGCAGCAATGACTACACATTGTGAATAGTCATCACACACAATGTTACAGTGGTACATGTGTTATTATAGCAGTAACAGAAAAGTCAAGAATGAGCAGGCAAACAATATTGTGCAGTGTATAACACGTTTGAATATGCAGTGCACAGATGGAGTGATAATTGTGGTCGGTCTCAGTTTGAGTCTTGTTAACTGTCAGACACGACATCTTAACACCTGTCTCATGTTTCACTCTGCATAATAAGGTTTCTATTTAAAAGCGGAGAAGTGAAGATACCAGCCAAGGTGTCACCTGAGAGAGTGCCCAGAAAATTCCTTGATTATGGAAAAGAAGACGTCAAACATCATCTTGTGTTTCGTAGTGAAACTGGTTCCCTTGCTTGCAAACGCTCTAATCAAAATTGAAACAATCAAGAAGATAAAATGGTCTGAAATTCTGAATTGAATTATAGTTGTGCACTGTATTGTTTTACAAGTAGTATAAAAACAAATAAGAACAGCATGACAAAGGTAAAAGGAACAATACAACCCTTGTCAGGCAGGGCTGTTCTTACAGCACCATCTTACTCATAAGAACCTAATACATTTAATCGGCTGACTCGGCCCAGACTCTCCTCAGCATGCAAGTGCTTACTTGGGACTCCGTTTGATTTTGTCCTTGAAGGATCCATTTAGTTTCTGTATTGAAGTTCTGGCAGCAGCCTCATCGAGCTGCGCTACTCAGATTGATGATCACCTCTCCCCTGGCAGGTGTCCACCCTGCCTCCGTCGGTAACAATCAACAAATGGGTGTCAGAGCCTGTGACTCTCATGTCTTCCTGGCCAGGGACGAACCCCACATCACTTACTGTCTCCCAGACACCAGACAGCCATTAACACCATGCTACTGTATCCAGGAAGAGAGGCTGTAGTTTGCATTCAATAGACCTTTGGGAATGTTTTCAATAATACTGTAATGCTGAGATACTATAACGAGCAAACCTTGGAAGAACAAATATTGGTAGATTCAGAGATATTCCCATTAGTACTGCCAGTGGTAAAATATGCTGTACACATTCAGGGTAATTTGAGGCATTTTGGTATAAAAAACATCAATGAAACAGCTGTTAAAATGTATTAAATAAAGTATTCTGCTGAAATCTAGCAGTGTTACTTCTCTTTATGCCAAAAGGCATCCACGGTCATTTCAGCCCCATGTTAGTCCCTTCTCTCAGAAGACAACCCTTTCGGTACAGACATGAATTCTTCATGTTGATCCTGGAACACGGCGGCTCTGCATGTGTCACAGCATGCATGCCTTTCCATAACAACTGGAAGCTGTTTGCTGTGGATATAGTGCTGCAGACAGCAAAGATGTGACAGGAGCTGTCTGAAAGCTGAGGCCAGATTATCTGTCTCTAACTGTGAAATAGGAAGTGAGAGCTCGCTCAGGCTACTAAACTAAATCAAAATGATATAAGTAAAGATGAACAGTTTAGCATATGGGTGGAAAGTTCAGCAACATTCAAGATTCTTGTATCTTGAATTGCTGGTTTAAAAAAAAAGAAGAAAAAAAAAGACAATGAGTAGTAAAACAAATAAAATACAGTAGTATATTTCTTCCCGTTTTTGTTTTGTTGTCTCAACCATCTGATCTCAAGGAAAACATTAGGCAGAATCTTTATATTTTAGTTAAAGTTGTAGTAAACAGAATTATAAAGATGCACATAATTTTAAGGAACCAAACACACGTATTGACAAATTCACACGGCAGCCATTTTGCTCTTAATTCATACTCATGGGTGAGAAATGAGAGTAGTTGGTCCCAGGCTGAAGCCAGAAATGAAAGGAAGATTGCAGGAGTGCCCAGAGAGGCTTAGCTATGCATTGGCTGTTGGGCCTGGCAGGAATATTGGCACAGAGCATGTATTCTCAACAGGACTGTGGTGGATTAGAGTCCATTTGGACAGCAGAGGGGTCCACAGTTTGGGATGACATTCAACACCTCAGCCTGTATCTGCTTCTGTACGTATAATGATCATGGGATTCTGTTTTGTTTTTCAATGTTATCTGTTACAATAGTAACTGTTACAATAATTACAATTACATGATTGTAGATACAGATACATTGAACCGGAACCAGTGAATTTAATTAAGAGTAATTAATATTATGCTTAAAATATACAATCCGAGTCCCATAAAGTGGGTAATCGTTAATGTTTTATACTGAATTCTCTGATCTCTTTGTGAGATTAAGCAGTGGGCATATTGCAGTGTGGTGGGTCCTTCGGTCATGGAGTGCAGTGGGTGGGTTTTGGGGCTGTGGGGCGGTAGAGGTGGCGGCCTGTTTTACGTTTGATCCCTGTCGGGGAACAACCATGCTCGCAGGGTGACCACCGTGGTCCATCTGGTGGAGGCTTTAATCACGACACCCCCACCACACACATACACACGCACACACAGGCAAACACGCATGGACACACACACACACACACACACACACACACACACACACACACACACACACACACACACACACACACACGGCTGCTCATGGGAGAGGAGATTCTCTCGACCGTTGCTTATTGCCCTGGCCTTTCTGTCTTTCATGGGGATTGTTTCTTGGCTCAGGCGCTGTAGCACTCCAGAAGAGCATCTCCTTGATGCCCTCAATAAATCTGTGTAATAACACCACCTGATTTCTGCCAAGATGGAAAATAATATAGTTCTAACTCTCTCAGAATATGCCTAAATGGTCAAAGAAGGCTTTTTCTGTTTTGTTGGGAAAGAATGTTCTTTTTTGAATGAAGCACATGCAGGATTCTTCACAGGGCTGCTGCCCCACAGACACCGCTGTGGACTGAAACATGCCCACAGCGCTGTGGACTGAAACATGCCCACAGCGCTGTGGACTGAAACATGCCCACAGCGCTGTGGACTGAAACATGCCCACAGCGCTGTGGACTGAAACATGCCCACAGCGCTGTGGACTGAAAAATGCCCACAGCGCTGTGGACTGAAACATGCCCACAGCGCTGTGGACTGAAACATGCCCACAGCGCTGTGGACTGAAACATGCCCACAGCGCTGTGGACTGAAACATTGCCCACAGCGCTGTGGACTGAAACATGCCCACATCGCTGTGGACTGAAACATGCCCACAGCGCTGTGGACTGAAACATGCCCACAGCGCTGTGGACTGAAACATGCCCACATCGCTGTGGACTGAAACATGCCCACAGCGCTGTGGACTGAAACATGCCCACAGCGCTGTGGACTGAAACATGCCCACAGCACTGTGGACTGAAACATGCCCACAGCGCTGTGGACTGAAACATGCCCACAGCGCTGTGGACTGAAACATGCCCACAGCGCTGTGGACTGAAACATGCCCACAGCGCTGTGGACTGAAACATGCCCACACTGCGCAAATCCACTTCTCCAAATGTCACTTCATGCTTAACTGCTCTTTCTTATGCTTGACAAAAACCGAGTAAAAGCGAGTAGATCACAAAAAAACAATAACTCTGCTGCTTTTCAGTTTAAATGCGTACATGCTTGATAATTTATTTTATGTAACTTGCATCATCAAGCCATTTCATTGTTTGACGAAACATTATTATTTATTTATTTCATCATGGCTAATATTACTAATTTCATAATGAGGACAGTTTTACTTCTACCCTATTCAGACCCATTGGACCAATACTACCACGGTTGATTAAGTACATTGGAAAACGAATTGAAAGCAGGCAAAATACACACTGTATAAATGCATTTATATAGCGCTTTTCAATGTATACTTCACATTCACCCACACATTCACATTTCACACACCGACGGTGGAGGAAACCATTCATGCAAGGCACCAACCTGCTCATTTGGGAGCATTGGGGTTCAGTGTCTTGCTCATATGGGACACTTCAACACCAACTCTGGGGGAGCCCAGGTTCGAACGGGGAACCTTATGTTTCCCAAGTGGCCGCTCTACCTCTTGAGCCACTGCCGCCCCCATATGCAAGCCTTGATAGGTAAATGTAATGTGGCGATATGGGAGATGAGAACATATATACCACTAAAAATAATTACATTCCGCTGATATATTTCAGCACCTCTAATCATTAATTCATTCATTTTTCATTAATTTAAAACATTTGTCACAAATGCCTCAGCTCACGGCAGACTCCATGGTTAAACATTCAAAACTAAATGCTGCTGTTAGAATATATTCATTATTAATGGGACTGGATCGCTACTGGGTGATACCATTGCTGCATCTTATTCAGGGTTACATGGAGAGCTGTTCGCTGTTGGCAGCACCACTGGCAAAATCCTGAGCAAGCACTGTAACTCCAGACCTGATTATTATACAGCTAGATTGTATAGCTGTATAATAATAACTGTATAGCAATTTCCTACTGTAGCCTTTCTTAGCTTGATGTAGTAGTAGGGCTTATTATGTGAACAACCTCCTTTCTGACTAATCAATATACGGTACTGTTGGAAAAAGCTATTGGACCCCAAGTTTGGCAGATATTTAAAAACACTTAAGCAGCATATTTTATCCATGCAGGGTCTGTCTATTCCTTATATCTCTTTGGTGCTGCTAATGGCTATAGCTACAGCTGCCTGCAACTTCACTGGCCACTCCTTGGTGATAATATATGTCAACCACATATTATTTATTCGTGGCAGCAGCAGACACTTTACCCCCCCCCCCCCCCCCCCCCCACCCCACCCCAGCAATTAGTGAATCAATAAAAAGGCATCAGCGTAGAAACTATCACTTCTGAGTGGGGGAGAAATAGTGTTCCTTGTCATCATATAAGCTCACCATGATTCAAATATCATTTCCCATCACCAGTGTCAGACATGCTGTAGCCTAATTACTCCTGCTTTTAAAATGGCTCCCAAAAGACAAGAAATCCCTGCAAATAATGCAGTCTTGATGAAAGAAAATAAATGTATCTTTGTAATTAATTTACTAGCTGTCTCTGTTAAGAAAAAACTAGCTGCTCACAGGGATTTGAAGTTGGACTTAAAGAAGAACTGCAGGTGGAAAGATAATGTTTGTTTATTCAACCTTATGAACTTTACCTTGTGGTGAAACAGAGGTAGAGTCATGAGGTGGCCATAAATCCTCCAACAATGCATATATTAATATGCGTTATATAATAATAATAATAATAATAATAAAACACTTATTTACACAGCCATGCACTTCTCTAATGTAATGTAAGACTGTGTGTCACAACAACGCATTCAGTGGGTGACCAGACTAGAATAGTTGCACGTGAGTATCGCGCACCGAAAAGAGTGCAATGCAATGAAAAGAGTTGTGAGCTTGTGGATCGGCTATTTTCTGTGTGTGACAGCGGCACGCAACTACGTATAAATCAGACGCTTCACAGTTAGCGTGTCGGGGGAAACGCTGAAGCTGCGAGTTCTGCTGCCCTGCTCCCTCTGTTATACGGATGAAATTACAGGTCATTACTTCCAGGTCAAGGTGATCAAACATGACCTTTAGCTGGGTGTGGGTGTTTGTGTTGGCTGTAGCTGGGTCTTCAAAGGACAGAATATCATTTATAATAATAATAATAACAATAATAGCTCGGATTTATATAGCGCTTTTCTAAATACCCAAAGCGCTTTACATAAGAACACTAGGAACAGACTTTATTAAGAAAAAAACATGTATGGATCTCTTCCACACCCATCTTTCTATCGCAGTATATGGGCCATTAACCGTTATAAAACATAACTAATGATAAAGAAAATGGTAATTTTGAAACCCACACCGAAATGCATCCTGTAGTGTAGAACATTGGTTCCCAACCTATTTATAATGAAGTACCACCTCCGAAAACATTTGGCTCTCCAAGTACCACCATAATAACTGTTAAAATACAGGAGCGTATACCTGTCCTTTTTGTTCCATTCCTAAGCCAATAACGCTGCTGCTCTGACAAAACTCTGTCTAATCACTAATCAGCACAACTGATGATATTTCTAATGTGATTAATCGGTTCTCAAATCTCCTATTAACGGCTAGGTGTGCTGTCGTGCTCATTTCAGCACGGCTGGATAGCCTATTTCAACCAATTGCTTGGTCAGAAGAACTACCCGTAGTAATATAAATATTTCATTCCACTTTTGTCTTTTTTCTTCTTTTTTGGGCGACTCCTCTGTGTATAAGAGGGGGGCTCAAGTGCCACCAGTGGTACTGGTACCAGTGGTTGAGAACCCCTGCTGTAGACAGCGTAAATTATAGGGTTGTTATGTGATAAAAAAGGACTCATCGCATGCTGCAAAACTGAGACAGACAGCAAGTTTGTTGTTTTGTGTGTTTGTCTGAACGTGCATGCATGTGTGCGCTCGTGTGTGTGTGTGTGTGTGTGTGTGTGTGTGTGTGTGTGTGCGCGCGTGTGTTTGCAGACACCTGCTCCACTCAACAGTGACGGCTCCCAGCGGGGCACCGGCTCAGCTGCTGATCACTAGGCCCTCCCTGCAGCACTGGTAGTCCAACACACACACACACACACACACACACACACACACACACACACACACACACACACACACACACACACACACACACACACACACACACACACACACACACACACACACACACACACACACACACACACACACACACACACACACACACACACACACACACACACACACACACACACACACACACACACTGGCCGAGTGGCCGTATAGCTTTTCCAACAAATCTGAAGCCCTCAGGCCATCCTTGCAGTATCCCTCAGCCTTTCTTTGCCCCCTGTAACTGACACACCACATGTGCTCATATCCAGCACGGCGCACGCACACACGCACGCACACACACACACACACACACACACACACACACACACACACACACACACACACGCACACACACACACAATAATAATGCCTATAGGTATATAATAACACATTTTTCTTTCAACAAATATAACTGCGCCCCTTCCAGTTTCAGATGCAATAGGTTTAAATGGACAAATAGCATAAAAGCTACAGTAAATAATTTAATCTAAATTATGTGCTGTGCCCTAATAGCCAAGGAGAGAACAAACTGCATAAGACACTGATGATAGAAACTCTGAAAATGAATGCAAAATCACCCTAAAAGTTGATATGAGTTAACAGTGACAACTGACACAATGAATGATGTGGTAGGGTTTAGACAACCGTGTTGTTTGTTTTACTTTGTTTCTTTGAGCTGATGATTTTGTTGAAAGTTAGCTAAGCCATACATCATGTACAACAAATATCGAAGAGCCAATCTACAAGTTCCCAACGAGTCACATTGCGATGTGTTGTGAGCTTGTACATATTTTTGATGGGGGACATTTGTTTTTGTACATTTTGAAATTATTATCTTTTAAAATATCCCCCAAAATAGGGACGTCAGGATTAGAGTAACTAATTTGTAATTATTTTCTACACTCTCCATCTTCTTTTCTCCCACTGTGACTCTGTTTTTCCTTCTGTATTATTGTTAAGTGTGCTGCACCTGTTTGTGCCGTGGCGGCGGCATACATGGTGCATAAATGGTCCAATTTCCTACTTATACACAACAGTATAATCAAGGAAGGGGGAAATGCTGCGAGCGGCAGATGGAAGGAGCTAATCATTGTTGTGAAATAGAGATGACCCCTAACTGTCTCCTGGCTTTCCATACAGCTACATACATTTGCCAGATACCCACTCTTTTCATCGCAGGCTGATGGTGACTGGTGAACCCCCTGGGATGAGTTTGAAGGGAAACATTTAAAAATAGGAGGGAAAAAAAGAAAGAAAAATGTTGAAAAAGACACTGGAGTTGCCAAAACAAAACCCAGTGTCATGCACATACAGAGCAGCAGCTGCCGGCAGTAGGTAATCAGTGGAAATTCTCTAGAAATGAACAGCATTCAGCTCTGCAGCACGGCAGGCGCACTGCAGGTTCTAAGATATGGGCTTGGAAAAATTACATCTCAGTGACAGAATTAGGAAGTCATTTGCGATTCGTCTGCCTTGCATGTTCTTTAAAATCCCACCCACTCCCTATCTGAGATGGTACGGCTAAGATCTCGCCATCCTCCTCTGACAAAACTGCCCTGACACTGCAGATGCTCATTTTGAACAAAGCAACATCAGTTTGCTTCCAAGTCACAGGCTTTGTGCACTCTGTACCGCTCTGCCTTGCTCTAGCTTCTGATGGAGATCAGTACATATCAAAGATTTGTTTTAAAAGTACCTTTTAAGCACACTTTTATCCATCTAACATACACAGCAAGATATTCAAAATAATACAAGAACACACACATAACAAAACCACAAATATACGCCTAAAAGCACACGGTACACGGTGACGCACACACGCACGCATGCACACACACGCACGCGCGCACACACACACACACACACACACACACACACACACACACACACACAGTATGCAGGTATGCACGTCGTGCATATACATTTATGTACATTTGCAAACATACTATATACGCAAAACTACTCAACGCTCAGAGAGCGTAAACTGTAAACTTGGCTTGTGATGAAGGATGAAAACGTTATATAGGTATTTATTCATGCAGTGCATGGTCCATCATTCACAATAACATGTTGTCTCTTAAAAGACGTGATTTATTTCAGTTGAGCGTTACACCTAAGTGCATTAACTGTAGATCCTTGTTTAGCCTATTATTAATGATATATTTTAGCTGGAGATTCACAGATTCAGCGTTCACAGATTTGGATACAGTCACAGAAGCATGGCAGTCTTATTTTTTCTTTCGATATCAACAAGCCTTTCAAGGCTTTACAAGCCAAAATCACCAGAATCTTCCAGCACATTTATCTAATGTATGCAAATGATCTTGCTGTGCTTAATGAAGGTACCATTAATCACCATAACGATGGTCTCTGTTTTAACCAGGGAAATCACACACACAGAGACAGGCACATGTGTACGCACTCACATTCTCTCTTTCTCTCTCACACACGTCGCAAACGCTCACGCACACGTGTGCGTGCGCTCACACACACACACACACACGCACGCACGCACGCACGCACGCACGCACGCACGCACGCACGCACGCACGCACGCACGCACGCACGCACGCACACACACACACACACACACACACGGTCACACCTCATCACCAGCCACATACATTAATTACATAATGGGCAAAACAACTAAACAAAAATACATGTTACGTACCATCATTTCTTGTATTATAAAGGCGTATTTAGAGGAGGTCTTAGTAACAGTAATATACCATATTTATGCAACCCAATGTAACCTTTGCTCAGGATTTGTTTTTCGTTTACATGCTGTACTTTGCCAGTTAGTACATTTATTATAATTTGATTATGCATGGCACAAACTGGAATGGATTGGACCATTTTAAGTAAGATCATCCAATTCTGTAATTCAGTCAACAACAGCGCTGATAAAAATTAATCTAAATACCTTGTCACAATCTCAATCTCACATTCATATAATAACCTCGGTTAATTATTAGGACCGGTTTCAACAAATGATTTGCAGTCTGACAGCTTCGGGCAAGAAGCAGATAAGAATATTCTCGGTCGGAAAATGGCCTCTGCAATGAGATATCATTCTGCGTGGCGCACAAGACAGAACATGGTGGCAGACAGACGTCTTTGAACTCTTGTGAGAATTCAAAGCTGGATATGAAAATGAAGAAAATGAAAATGTGAAAGGTTTTCACAGATTTAGCCCAACACCCCCTACCTCGAGCATTTGCATAAAGCATACAGTAAAGGCCCTCAGTGACAATTTATTCATTTGTAACTCGTGTGTACAAATGTATCCAAAGGGACCCATGAGGGTCCATTTGGATATAAACTCTCAGAGTTAAATTATCACTGAGGATTTAATAACGTACAGTCAGCAGCATGACTGAGGTGGGATGAAGGCTCCTGAGAGGCTGTGGGTGGGGGATCTGAGACACGTTTTGAAGGACAAACGAACCAATGAAGCGCCTACAGCAGATTAGACACCCACAGCTTCATGACGCTTTAACGCAGCGACTCAGGGATTTTTCTCACAACGCTTTGCCTAAAATGCACAGGGGTTTCCACGTCATGACCATTGCAATGCCTTCGCTTCCCTTTGAATTCATCTTTACTGCAGAGTAACGTTGAGACAAATGCAAAATATCCCAGTTATCAATATGTACCTGCTTCCCCTGCTGACTCCACCTGACAGATGATTCCATCCATTTCGTTAAATAAATACACACGGTTGTTGGACTGACATGAAAGTGAAAGTGTTGCAACAGCTCCTTAGTTTATTGAGAACAGCAGTCTTTTTATTCCGTATATGTACTAGCTATTTGTCCTCAACGTTCACATGTGCAGTATGTGCAACACCTTTTATTAATTTAGCAGAGAAATAAAATCCATGTCAGGAGGAGGAAAATACGAGTGCAAACACTCTACCTTAATGCATACACTGCAGACACTGACTAACTACACAGTACAACTAACTACACATTGTCTACACAAACAACTGCTCACACGCACACGCACGCACACACACACACACACACACACACACACACACACACACACACACACACACACACACACACACACAGTCGCACATGCATGCACACACAAATGCACGCACACGCATATGGGGTGAATCGTGCATGCATACACACACACACACACACACACACACACACACACACACACACACACACACACACACACACACACACACACACACACACACACACACACACACACACACACACACACACACACACACACACCAATTCCCATGATACCAAACTGACTGGCAGAGGCTAAAGACAGAGTAGGCGGCCATAATTGAACAAACATAAAAACATAAATATTTACTAATACAATCCGCTGGGAATACAGTCAGGATCCCACAATTGATTTGTTCTCTTCCTGCCTCTCTCTCTCTCTCTCTCTCTGTCTCTGTCTTCCTTAAACACACACAATGTATCCCTTGGTCTTGTTCTCGTTACGCTCGCCCGTGTGTTGATTAAAGAAATGGAGATATAAATATATATATATATATTGGTCTGTCTATCCTCTTACCAGGGGTGACCTGTAGCCCAGCTGGGCCGACGATGACAGGAGATCCCTAGGAAATAGCGGCGAGTGCGTCTCAGGGACGGAGCCTGTGCCACTGGCTGCTAGTCCCGAGAGCTGCCCGTACCTCGCCATCATCCTGAGATGCTGCTCACAGAACACACACAAACACACACACACACACACATACACACAAACAAACACACAAACACGCAGGCTCATACACAGACACAGGAGGAGTGGTGGAGGAGGAGAGGGAGGAGGAGGGAGAGAGCGGTGGAAGAACAGATAACAGCAGGTAGGAAGGACAGAGAGAGAATGGTAAAGGACAGAAAGGGGGGGGGGGTTGAGGAAGAAAGAGGAGGCAGAGGGGATTACAGAACACTATGCTCTCACACAAATGCTTGTGTGAACACGCACGTACGTACGTACACAAATACACACACACGCTCAAACTTGCACATACGTGTACATGGGTGCACACATACAATTTTAGCCCTGGGTGAAGCAATTTCACAAGCAAGCCTGTCGTTGATAGCTATGTTGCTTTTGTTCAAATATATGGGGGGACAAAGTAGTGAATGTCACATTGGAACAGCCTGGGTCCTATTAGCCTTTCATTGGTTACTGCAAGCCAGGATGAGAGTGAGAAGCGTATATAGCAATCCATTTTCTTAATTTGTTTTTGCGTCCGTGCCGTCCACTGCACCAGGGTGATGCACTAAAACCACTGCTGTTATCATTCAATCAGCCATTCTGTCTACTGGCTATTATGAGCATACATAAATGTGCGGACACACACACACACACACACACACACACACACACACACACACACACACACACACACACACACGCACACGCACACGCACACGCACACGCACACACACACACACGCGCGCACACACGCACACACACACGCGCGCGCGCACACACGCACACACGCACACACACCCGCAGACATACCGTACAATAGCACAAACATGACACAGAATGGTTGGCAGCAGACATGACACCGGTGAGGTGAAGAGAATGAACAAATCCAGATTTCTTTACCTCATTGCTTAACAAAGCGGCGTTGAGTGTTCGGCTTATTTCGAACATCTTCAAAATCAGTGCTGTTTCTTTTTTGCTCCTTATTTCTTTTTCTTTTTCAGATGGTCTCCCTTTCAGTTCTTTTCCTCCCTTTCTCTTTACTTGATGATAGTAGAATCAGTCCCAGGAACAAAAAAAAAAAAAAAAAAGAAAAGAAAGAAAGACAGAAAGAAAGAAAAAAATAATTAATTAATTGGAGAAAAAAATATATAGAGGGAATAAATCCTCTTAAATGTTCTGATTTTGCTCAGGTTTGGTCAGTCCCCTTTTTTCTTTTCGTTTCTTTCTCTCTCCCCGTCTATTGGCGCGCCTCTGTTGGCTGTAGCTGTAGTAGTGGCGTCTCTGCCCAGGGTCTCCGCACACGTCTGTGGAGTCAATATGTTGTGTTTTTTTTATCTCCCCAGAGTCAGCACATTAAAACAGGCAGTCAGGCAGTCGGTCGGTGGGTCGGGCTGACGGGCTGGCTGGCTCCCTTATCTGTCCCCCGCACACTGGCTCACACAATACGCTCCGATCCTCACACTGCTCACTGGCAGATTAGCCAGTCCCAAAACATAGCTCTTAGTTTAAAACTCTCCTCCCTCTCTCTCTCTCTCTCTCTCTCTTTCTCTATCACTCCCTCTCGCTCTCTCCTTCGCTCACCCTCCCTCTCTCGCTCTCTCTCACCCCTCTTTCTCATTCCATCCCTCCTCGTGTGGCTCTCTCTCTCCCTCTCTCTCTCCTCCGTGGCTCACGCATTGATGCAGCTACAGTTCGCTCTGTTACCACAAGGTGGGCAAACTGTTCTAGGAACAGTGACACCATCGCCACCACATCCCTTTCTTTCTGCCTCTCCTGTCTGTTACGTTCCACGCTTGTGTGTGTGTGTGTGTGTGTGTGTGTGTGTGTGTGTGTGTGTGTGTGTGTGTGTGTGTGTGTGTGTTCATCGTTCTGTACTCGTATGGAAAGACAATACATTTCCTTGAACCTTGATATACAGTTATTTATGGTACACAGTTATGTAAACAGCACATTTTACAGCAGTGCACTCTATTATCTCACCAGGATTTGAGATTTAAAACAATATTGTACAGTAAATAATATTGTACAGTTGTGGAAAAAGACTGTGTTGCAGTGACTTGACTAATTCATTAACTAATTGCTTGGTTATGAAATTTGGGCCCTAACAGAATCAAGTTGTGGATTGATCTGTAGAAATGTAGTGTTCAGCTCTAGAGCTGCATTATATAGGCTACTCACTGAAACGTTATATACTGTAGCTCAGTTTAACATAATGTACAATATTAAGAGAGGAGTCTGGAAGCGAGGGTACACAGTGACATCCTCAGAGTGCACAGATGTAACCTAATTGAGCCTTATGCGTCCATTAGTTCACTCTCAGAGTTACATTAAAACAAAGGATGTCCCAGTGATATTGGGCAGAGGTAGAGAACATTACTGAGATGATGTGTGCACCACCAAGGTCAGCTGACTGTCCTTCTCTCAGCCTGTCAAAAGCAGGGTGTGGCACAGAGGTGACGAAGCAGCTCGTCGCTACAGTTGCATGGCTGGGGTTCCCAACAAAGGAAGGAATGAGCGGGATGGGACAGCCATGTCATGATGAGATCACTGGCAATGTCCAGTGGTGGAAAAAGTACTCAAATGTTTTACTTTAAGTAAAAGTATCAATATTGCAATATAGTACTCTGTTACAAGTAAAGGTCAGGAATTCTAAATTCTAAATGTATTTACATTTCCAAATGTAAAACTACTAATTGTGCAGAATGTCCAATTTAAAGTTTTAAAATCTATATAATAATCTTTTGAAAATAGCAGATAAGCTCACAATGTGTCACATCGCGACACATTGTGAGCTTGTAGATCGACTATTTTCAAATGGCCGAAATGTATATAGGGCTGAAGTGGTTAATGTATGCTTTGTAATAATAATCAAAATCTGTTGTCCTGAGCCGATCACGTGATCGGAAATCGGGGCCGATCATGTCATTTTCAAATGATTGGAATCGGATCGGGAGCAAAAAAATCAGGACATCACTAGTATATTACATGCATATCATGATATTCGACTGGATATTGTCTGTAATTTTGGATATTGTAGTATTGTGATATGGCATAAGTGTTCTATAAAAATATCGGATCTGGATACTCAAAATCAAGTGATCGAAATCAGATCGGGAGCAAAAAAACGTGATCGGGACATGATAAGTAACTATAGTAACTAACGTTGACTTAATAATTGTAGTGGAGTAAAAGTAATTGCCTCTGAAATGTAGTGGAGTAGAAGTAAAAGTGCATTACTTAAGTACTTAACTGCACCACTGCAAAGGAACGAATGAGCGGGAGGGGACAGCCATGTCATGATGAGATCACTGGCAATACCATATATCCTGTGTGCATCATAACAGTCCATCACATCTATTTAAGACTGATGATTCCCAGTGTAGGCTGTGTTTGTCTGCCCGTATCGGTTGAATTGCCATTTTGGCAAAATGTGTCACATTTATGGATATTTTCTTGAAGATCAACAGAGGTGAAATAGTTTATGAATATGAACCTTCTTTAAGACCGACAGATAACAATCTCATCGTCTTCAGTGATTGATGTAGGCCTACTATACGTATAGCTCACAGTTTGGTGTTTCTACACAGCACAGTGTTATAAATGACTGTACAGGCCCTTACAATTGCATGCTTATACTCTAAGGGTAAAGCCAACACTTAAGGTTTTGCTGTGTAGGACCCTCAGTGGCACTGGTGCTATTTTATCCTAGTGCTTTGGACGTGTTTGTCTTCCCTTGGCCCAGAGAGGGACGAGTGGCCAGTTAATAGCAGCCTATTGACACCGAACCATCTGCTGTGGTGGACCATCGCCAACACAGAGAGAGAGAGAGAGAGGAGAGAGAGAGAGAGAGAGAGAGAGAGAGAGAGAGAGAGAGAGAGAGAGAGAGAGAGAGAGAGAGAGAGAGAGGGAGGGGGGGGGGGTGTGGGGTGGTTTAAAGGATAGCGAAGGAACGTAAATGCTATATTTCTTAAGTACAGTAAAAGCAATGAGGGAACCATCATTTTGACAAATAACCTTTGGTACTGTTTGTAGTGATAGCCATTTACATGTCTCCCACCCCCCTCACCAGTATGAATCAAGAGCAAAATGGCTGCTGTGTGAATATGGTCAATAAACCAATAAACGCCATCTGCAAGAACATGAATATCGACGGTGTCGTGTGGAAACCTTGTATGTCCAAAACTGGTACTTTTCAGGAAATGGAAAAATGTATTCCAATGGATCTAATGAAGTTATTTAGTCACAAGCTCTTCTACTTTTCATTGGTTCAATAAAACCCACAGACTTAACCACTTTAACTTTAAAAAAGGCAAAGATCTATACAATGCATTGTAAATTTGTAGATCTGCTATTTTTGCTACAATTACAATTTAGACATTTATCAGATGACCGATCATCCAGAGTGACTTACAATAAGCAAGGGGTAATCACATACAACACATATACAGTGCCTCAAGAAAGGATCCCGGGTAAACAGGGATTCTCAGCATGCTTTTCACCATACCTTTCTATATCCTGCACCCCAACACAAGGCCGCTAGCCACATCCCTGTTCCTCACAGGGGTGGTTGGTCCAGCAGAGCCCTGGGGGGGAGCTGTCAGTCGAATCATCCACAGTGAGTGCTGATTCCTCAGTCAGCTGCCTCTCAAGTCCTTCCTCTCTGACCCGCCCTCGTTCCCCAGAGCCCCCTGACTGCTGTCACCATAGTGATTCTCTGTGTCCCGCTGCCTCGCGTCTCCGTCGCACTCCTCTCCAGCCATCTCCAGCTTCGCCGTTGCCTGTGCCCAGTCTCCTTATTTGTGCATTACGTGTGCATTACATGTGGATGTCGTCCTTACATGGCCAGAGTAAAAAGGGTTTCCCTGTACCTGCAGAGACACATATACACACACACACACACACACACACACACACACACACACACACACACACACACACACACACACACACACACACACACACACACACAAGCACGAAAGAATGAATGCATGAGCACACACATGTCCCACCCAAACAAACACATACAGTATAGCCACATGCCCGGAAAGAAAACAGAGACATTTTCTGTTCCAGTTTTTACATTTTCTTTGCAGTTGTGGTTCCTACTGTAGGTACCAGCGCTGACTTTTAGTTTGATCACTTCACAGTTTAAAAGAAAGAACGTCATTCAATAACAGTTAAAAGAAGGGTTTGAAAACGTCTTTTTAGTAGTGAAGCTACGCTTCCTTCCCCGAGGGATTTATATTATGTTCAGCTAGCGGTGTGTCCTCCATGTGAACAATCCATACTAAAAATAACCACAGAAGATAAACTTACAGATACAGTATTTCACTGTGACAGGGATGTCTACATTTGAAGCACATATTATGTTCACAACAATTCACTAGAGGTCAACAGTGTATTCATAGGAAGAGAAAAAATGCATTCTCCTGAGAGGTAATTAGAATGTGAGGGATCATGGTATGATTCTTTTGTTTTCCATTGACAGATGTGTTCATTAAATCATTCCTGCAGTCTGCAGACTTCATGACAAGAGGTATGTAGGCTAACACACACATGTAGATTTTAATTTATTCCAAGAAAGACAGAGATGTGGTTGGAAGCTACGTCTTTTCCATCTTCTCTCATGTTTGACTGTAAGAGGGACACACCCAGTAAACAAGGATTCTATTCATAAATAGTTGAAAGCAACTTTTAGATAGCTATACCATACCACCATGATCAATAGAATGTGCATACCAAATAGCAACTCGTTGAATACTATAACAGTAATCCAGCACTCCAAAACAATACACTGGACTCGCATGAATTTAACTGGACACTAATTCTCAAAAGTAAAAATTCAGATTGTATTAGTAGTTCGTTTTTCAGTTCTGTATAGGATAAGAACTGCAAAACATGGGAAACATATAGCGTAGCTAATTCATTCTTCTCATGCCTCATAATTCAATTTCAATCTACCCCCTTGAAAATGAATGATTGTACCACGATGGAGCTCTTTAATTGGCCCAATGTTAAAGGAATAACATACCATGAAGGACAGATTTTCAATTTTAACAACATATTACACTGCAGCACAGTATTCTCTTCCTGTCATCCGAAAAATAATCAGGCTGACCTATCTGCTCAGCGGCCTGTTGATGCTTGCTATCAAATACAGATCACACGGAGAGAAAAATCATTGCCCTCCCCCTGGTCTTATTCATTTGCGCCTGTTACACACAGCTTATAACCTGTAAATTAGCAGCAGGCTGCTGTATGCCTCTTGCTGCAGGAGTCGTGAGGCTGCTCATTTGATGCAGTTAATCAGGTGCAGCCGTTGTAATGGGAAAGGAATAGGGCCAGGCTTGATTGGCCTTGATGACATCTATGCTCCAATTGTCTAGAAATCCCCCAGCTTTAATGGATCTGTGGGTTAATTCACAGGCTATGGTCTAGCTGATTTGTACTCGTACTACAGTGTCGGACACCAAAAATAGCTGATCTACAACAAGCTCACAATGGGTCGCATGGTGACATTTGGAGTGTGACACCATAGTACAAAATGAAGCATGTGCTGCTTGTGTTAGAGTCTAACACAAGCACCAACATGCAGCAACACAAGCAACACAAGCAACATGCAGCACATGCACATCAAGTGACTTTTTGACCAATGTGGCCCTCGCCCCAAAGTTAGTCCGACACCTCTGTGTTAGACATTTATTCACAGAAAATATCAGAAAAGATAGGTACAGTATGTATGGCTGCAATGAAACTCAGGCATCAGTATATTGGTTTCAGACAAAGGAATGTGATCAATTGTATGCTACTGTGACATTTATAAGTTATTCTCACAGTATACCATGTGCTTACATCAGCAACTTTGTTGTAAATAATATTAATTCTGTATATCGCTGGAAAACTGTCAGCCAGGTTTTGAAGGATGTAAAATGATTCCACAGCAAAAGTGCCACATTACATGTCTTGATTTGTTTTGAGTGTCAAATTGATAACTCAAGCCAGTGGACATAGAATAATGAAAAATAACTTACACTTCATGAAACTCAAAAACTTGACTGGCGATTATGTATAGCATTCTGGTTATCTCTTTTATTACAGAAAATACCTCTGATCTTCATATTTTAAATTAACTTCAAATAAGAAGTTGCACTTGGACCTTGATCACACGCACACACATCCCTCTCTCTCTACTTCTCTCCTCATTTATCTCGTCTGCACATACACAACACACACATCCCTCTCTCTCTACTTCTCTCCTCATCTATCTCGTCTGCACATACACAACACACACATCCCTCTCTCTCTACTTCTCTCCTCATCTATCTCGTCTGCACATACACAACACACACATCCCTCTCTCTCTACTTCTCTCCTCATCTATCTCGTCTGCACATACACAACACAAACACATAGCGTAGGAGTCTCTGACTGTCCACAAAAACGGAACACTCACCACAAAATACACTCGCCCCAATTTAATATTAGCGAACCGCTCGCACCCAGCGGCGGACTACTCATCCCACTAAAGTTAGGAACTAGTTAGGCAAAAAACATTTACAATGACATCCCCCCCAACCCCCTCTCCCAGTCTTGGTACCTCTGAGACATCAAGTGTGACTAAGTAGGTTCTAGTGGCCAGAGATATCTCCGAGATATCTTCCGACTGTTCCGAGCTTGCTCGGCGGTGCCTCTCGTGACTCAAGTCTGCCTCCTACTTAACTACTTCCTAACTTTATCGGGGCTAGTCTGTTCTCACCAAGTGGGGTGAGTATTCCGCACCGGCGGGGGAGTGACTAGTGAGTGTTCCGGGCGAGGGGCACCCTTGGGTGAGTTATGCTCAAGCGGGGCGAATGGTTTGCCGCTCAAAATATGGAGGCGAGAGTGTTTTGGGGCGAGAGTTACGGTTACCCATGTTAGCTCAGTGGAAGGGAAAGGCCATAATGATGCTACACTAATTTGAGTGCCGTGATTTTTTTTAACCCCTGAAACATGATAATCAGGTATTATGATTATACTAGGAGGAAGATTTCATTCAAAAAAGTGTACAGAAACTGTTAAAATTATGTTTTTATTTGGCCACACCCACCAGTTCATTAAGTAAACATGGTTTTCACTTTAGCACCATCCCAACTGAACTTAAGCCTCGCCCACAGCTGTTGTTGTATGATAATGTGGGAAGGGTTAGGGTTAATGTCACTAAAATTGTGTTAATTTTTGACTCAAAGGCTTTCAGCTTTCAGGAAGAAACCAAAATCTTAAAGGATTTCCTCAGTAAGAATACTTTGAAGTTTGAACACTAACAGGAGAATTCGTTAAAGGTTTCTTCAACTATGAATGCACTCATGGTACCACCACAAAGGCCCTAAAACAAGGCTCCAGGCATCCCAAAACAAACTGGTCAGGCTACTGCTTAGCTACAACTCATCTCACTCCTGCTCATTTTGATAGGTTGGGATGACCCCGGGTAGACAGAATACATCAACTTGCAATGGGCCTGGTCTACACGATATGCTACACCACAAAGACACCAGACACGTATGTACCTGTCAACTCAGATTTGGCTCAAACAAGGGGTTAAATTAATTTCGCCCGTATATGCCACACAACTGTGGAACGCCCTACCATCAGTCGTAAAGGAATGTGAATCCCTAGGCTATACTCCTCTCCACACCGCTCTCAAAGAGCACTTGCAGGAGGCTGCAATTCAAAACTGGCCCCAGTAAAAAGTCAAAGTCCCCCCTCCCCTGTACATAAACCGTTTACATGATGTTTTTGCATAGTAATTTATGGGCCTATGTCATTAAAATGTTCATCAATGTTCATCTCCCCCACCCACCCCTTTTCCCCCTCACTGTATGTTTTTTTCCCCTTTTTGATTTCCTGTTTTTGATTCAATCAATCAATTCATTTGAACCCCAATGGAAACACACCATAAAGGCTTTCGTGAGTTTTAAATCAACTTTCAGACTGCAAACTGTAAATAGGCATATAGTATTCAATCAATCAATCAATCAAACTAAATGCCTGGCGTACCTATTGAGCACATTCTCAAAATGTAGCATATTTATTTGTTGTACTTTGTACAGAACTACAGATGAAAACGCTAAAGACTAAGCTCGCAACGGTGGGTTGCATTACTTGCATATCGCGCCACGCCTTGCAATATATTTACACTATTTAATTGAGTAGGACAAGTAAAGTAAATATCGGGCTTCATTAGTATCATTGGTAACACTTGTGACAGAAGTAGCAGGTCTATAGTTGTTTTCCTTACTGGTTGTCAGCCGGCCGAGCCAGCCGGTCATCCTCACAAATGGAGCCTGGAGGTGAGCGAGTGAGTGAGTGATAGTTGTCCAAATGTGCGTGTATCTCGAGCACCCACGACGCACGCACGCCACGCCACTACGTCAGGAGCTTCTTCCTCGTGTGCGTTGCCGTGGCAACACTCTGCCCGCGTCGACTCCAGTGAACACAAACGGAACGGAAGATGGAGGAGAATCAGAATATTAGGGACATCGACACTGGTGTGTAAATGTGTGACTGCTTGCACACAGGAGAGAGCGAATGCATGATGATGTTTGGGGTGTTTCAGAGACAGCTGTTGCACGTCTCTTCAACGCGGTGTTTTTCTGTTGAAAACGAACATGACCAGCTGCATTATTACTAGCATGCTAGCGAGGAGCAGGTGCATGATGTAAACAGAGCCCCCCTGTTCGGGTCACTGTTGTTATTATGAGGGAACGTACTAGCATGTGTGGCTAGCGTATGTACTAGACTCGCTGATGCACTGGACCAGGGCTAGCGTAGGTAGTGCAACCATTGATACTGGAAATGGCACATGCCCGACATGTCTCTAGTCTGCTGCTGCAGTAGCACTGTACCCACTGTAGGCTGACCATGTCTCTCTTATGAATAGGTTTAGGTTGTATAAACCGTAACTGAAAATACATTTCTCAATAAATGCCTGCTGCTGGCTTGCTCTTCATAGTATACCCGGCTACGTTGTAAAATCATGGGTGTTCCAGATATGCACCCTCCGTCCCCTACTCCCCTTGGTTTCATTTCTACTCATAATAAGGAATGAACATTCAGGATTTGACGATTTAATATAATTTGAAGTGACAGCTAATCGTGCAGCGTCGTTCTCTTTTTGAATGACACGTTAATGCATGGTTCCATGTTGGCTGGCTGTCTCAACGCCTTAAGTTAACTTAATTGCTTCCTTTCCTTGTACGTTCTAAATGTCAAAGTGCTGACCAAGCCATCAAAAGCTAATTAATGAGATAGATAAACAACATGTTTGCTGGGTTCAAGGTGGTGAAGGGCTTCCCCATGAAATAAATCCTCAGTGTGGTGGTATGTTTGTATAGTTCATATTGTGTGCTTGCACTTGGGTGGCCAGTGGTTCTGAAAGTGGGGTCAGTGGTCCTCCTTGGGTGGCTTCCAGGCCGGGGGTCCCCGGTAGAAGTAGTTAATACAGCATCGCGATCATTTTAACCACTATCCATTTATATGTTTGACAGAGGCGTATTCACAATAAGGCCAGGCCAGGCCGCCAGGCCAAGTCCCGACCTCGTCTCTCCTTGAAAACTAAATCGAGAGACAAAATGGGACAGCATGTTGCTTGTCCATTGGCTCCTCGCCAATTCACGGGCTAGTCCTAGCCCTGAAACATGACTGTCATGATTATCATGATGATTATTTTTATCCGAGCGCCCCGGCTACTTTTCTCAAACGGGGTTCGTTTGGGAAATTCACAGCTGAACACCGGGAGCGCACTCGCCTATTAGTCTGTATTGGCAGTGCGGTGCCTATATGATCGAACACACCGAGTGCCACACTCCTCCCGACCGATAGGGGCGCATAGTTGAAAGCCAATGGCAAAAAAACAGCTCGGATAAAAATGCTTTTTATTAAACAACGCGGGATGCAGCAATGCTAATCGCTGTCCCAGCAAATTTCTAACACCCGTGGCACATGTGGCGAGTACTTTATATTTGGAATCTGAATGTTTATGTACACGTTTACAATGTAAATGTAGCGATCGCGTAAAACAGGCGGAAGTTAAGCCATGACGCTCGTGAAGTACGAGCGTCATGTGAACCATGGCTAGGGCTAGTCCATTCCGTGGCGCGACCCTCCCATAGACATGCAAATGTTTGCACCTTTGTGTTCATCGAGCTAGGGTGGGGGTCTGGGGGATACCTGTACTAGTTTGCACGCCTGTTTTCTAGTGTACAAAGAAGAAAAATCACACCCGTGTGAACTGAGTGGTGCAAGGTCTTATATAGCCTGATCAGCTGTGGTCTGACGTAATGTCAGTGACCATAGTAACCATGCTCACCTGTGCACGGACACGTACACAGGTGCACAGACACGTATACAGGTACACAAACATACAGACAAAGCTGGTTATTGGAGTGGTTTGCACCACTCAAAAAGTGCACGCAAAACAACAATGACAACCTCTGTCTCCTAGCGTTTGAGAGAGAGATTTAAGGTCTGAACTACGATTCTGTTATAATGGTTTTCAAGCAAAAGCCCTGTCGTCTCATTTTCTGAGACATCACTATAAGCGTGAACAATTTTGCTGTTAATGCTTTCAAGTGTCGACAATGACTCACTAATTTGTGCTGGTGTCATGTTCGCCTTATCTGTAATGCTGCATACTGTGCTTTTTTGAGAATAAAAACATACATTGCATACATTGAATATACTTGCATTGCATATTATCTTTATTTTATATACAAATGTATAATTTGTAGTGTTTTATTGGATTATTGGCCATAATCAACATTATACTTATAATATAAGTATCCTATAATCGTAGTAGTAAGTAGTAAGTAGCCTAGCTAGTTAACCAAGATTGAAAATATTAAATTAGGTGTAATTTACAATGTTTTCACAATTTTGCGGAACAACTCCCTTCAAAGTTGCGGTCTATAAATTATGCTGTAAGTGTAAGTGCATGATATGAATGCTACATCTGCTTTCTTAAACCCATTATAAATATTCCTCCTATTTATTCATTTTATTTTATTTAGCCAGTTCATGCTGAAAGAAAGAAAGTAAGAACCCACCCTTTCTGTTCAGCAAGTTATTATTACAGTCAGTAGACAAAGGTGACAATTACTGGAGAATGTATTCTGATGTATTGTGGTGTGATCTGCGTATTGATGTGACACAAAAGTGACGCAAAGAAAACAAATCTGTGTTAATTTGTCCATTTGTAACAATGAAAGTCTACCAAAGGACTTTGCTTCTTTTACACTATGTGTATTTGTGTTCCAGGCAGTGAGGCTGGGGGAGAGGATGTCTTGGTGGGTAATGTGAACAAACTACTGATGACCCCACCAGGTTACCAAGGACCTCAGCGGAAAGGACACCTGCTCTTCGATGCTTGCTTTGAGAGTGGTGAGTACTAACCTAACCTAAAGTTACACACTGTAAACGCCTTGTTCCTAAATATTAATTTAACTCTGAGATAGTGAAAAAATTGAACTAAAATGGACTCAGAGTTACAGGTTCCATTTGTACACTCTCTCTTTTTGCAATTTGAAAGCCACTCTTCATGAAGGTCCAGAGGGACCGAAACATCTGTCAATTTGAATGAAAACTGATGCTGCTGAGCAAGGGTAGTGTGCAGAATTTTTGTTCATGAAATACTTGTTTCATTGCTGCAGTTGTCACTGTCCAACGCACCTGCATCTGAAATAAGTGGATGTGCGGATATTTCCTTTGCATGCACTCTTGAGTTAAATTGACCCTTTTGAGTTGCATTGACAAGTACATTCAGCTTCCTTAAGGGCTGTCCACACCAAGAATGATGACTATAATAACTATAAATAAACGGTCTTAACTCAAATAGAGTAGTCCACCACAACTATAACGACGACAGACAGTGGTGTAAGAAACGCTGACAGAGCCAATCAAAATCTATCCGAATTTACAGGGTGTCACGTTCAACACATCACTCATGATCAAAATGTTTACAGAGCGTTATCGTTCATCAGTTTGATGATCAGTGTGATTTAAAAACATAGACCTTGCACCTACTGTACAGTGTCATAATGTTGTAGTTATCTGCTGTAGATATTCTGCTAAATTAAATGTCATTTAGGCCTATATCAACTTTTAGGTTTATAGTTTATATAAGATATGTTATTATAGTTTTTCCTTATAAGATATGCTTTTATAGTAGACAGCAGTCAAATAGCGCAGAATGAAATCAATACAGTTGAATGAATGAAATGTGCCCTTGATATTCCACTCAAAGTCAAAACAGAGTCTTGTTGAACCATCTGGCTTTTATGCCAGATAATACAGGCCACTCCAGAAAAGGGTGAAATAAATCTAATAGCTTTACTTTATGGGAGTAATTGCCCTGTTACATTACCTTGTGCATATATTTTGTTGACATTGTGCTTGAAACAAAGCCAATGTGTTCAAGAGGCCTTTTCAATGCCCCGAATGGAAACGCACGCACGCACGCACACACATGCACACGCATGGCCATACTCGTGGCGTGCGCAAGGAATCAGCAGGTCTCGTTGGGACTGCATCAATGTGTGGAGAAGATTAGGTTCAGATGGGGCTCAGATTTCTTATTTCTCACAGACAGATCATTTTATCTTCTTTAGATTGAGATGATCTTGAACTTCACCCTGTTCCTTTCTTTTTAACGTCTAGCCCAGCTGTCACCAAAATGTTATCCTCTGAAGTGGATTTTTATTTTTACCCGTTCCAAATAATATGGATTTCACCTTGGTCCAAATATCACTAAGCCTGTCTGGTCTTTTTAAATTATAAACTTGTTTTTCAATGACCTAGACCTCAAAGAAGAAAGGTACATTTTGCCTGAAAGCCAGATTTATCTTGAATTTAGTTTTAAGCTCCAATCATAATTAGTTTAAATTCATATAGTTTTAGGAAAAAATGTGTGTGGTGGAAGGAAGATGGTAACACAATATGGTGTACTCATGGTGCCATTTAGAACTTCCTATTTTCCACCATGTAATATGACAGAATTTAAAGCAAAACTGCCCTGAATTAGTCATGGGTGTGTTTAGGGCGTCACCTCCATCAACCCAATCAGCTTGGCGGGTGCCATTCCCTTTAACAGTCAGCTGATCTCCGGTATGATATGAGCAAATTAAGCTTTGCTTAATAGTGTGTGAGTGGTATAGCCACTTTTTTCATTTTTTCCCCCACACACAATCATGTACACATAATGACAATATACTCATGTTGCGCCATTTTATGTCTGCACGCAGGCACCAGACATGACATGACATTTGTGTTAACTTGCAGTGTTGGAAAGTCATGACGGCATAGCAGCGATAGCGAGGGAGGGAGAGCACACACATCACTTCATTTGTTTCTGTTCTAAGCATGGGAAAACAGCCATGACAATCTTTGAAATGCCACCTACCTTTCAGATCGGAATGGAACTGCGAGCATATAGGCCCTACGCAGCATAGGCTGTCAACATGCGTAATGTTCCCAGAATCGTCTAACCCGAACATACAATTTCGCTTGATATATTGTTTAACTGGATAACAATCGAATAATGTATCATACAGCGAATGAAAGCAAGATTCCTAAGGAATATGGAGATTTTTACATTTTAAAAAACGGTTGAGAAATGAGAGAATAAGCTTCACCTGCAGTCACTGCAGTGCGTAATGGCATGACATTGGGGGATGTCCGATGTTATGGTCTTCACTTATAGCGTTTGACTGAATAAGAATACAATCGGGTGTGATACAGCGAATAAAAGCAAACTTCCCAAGAATTATGGAGATGTTTAAATTTAAAAAAAAAGGTTGAGAAATGAGAGAACTATGGCCGTTTCAAATCTCAACTTTTTACCATGGAAAGCCGCAACAGGCAATCTTTTGCCATGTCTCAGAGAAATAAGTAAATATGTCTATACAAAATAATCCCAAAAGAAGCGCCTATATACCAGGGGCCATGTTTTTATTTTCTAGATAGTCAGTGTGCCATATCAAGATTAATTTTAATGACACCACATTACAATTTCATGTTTTGATTGTCCACAAATATAAAGTTCTTCCTTCTTTTGTTATTATGATCATTATAATATATCCCCATGCAGTCAGAGTTCATAGTTTTAAATGAATGTATAGAATGTGCTGTGCAGAATGTTATTTGACTATATGTTTAAACCGACAATACTCAGTTGTCACCCTCCTTTGTGCCAATGTGGCACTGGTGCCCATTTACAAGCTCACAACGCGTCGCAATGTGATGCATTGTGAGCTGGTAGATCTGCTATTTTCAAAAGGAATCTTGGAAAAAAGTGACAATTGTGGAATATTTTTGAAACATTTTATTGAAACATTTAAAAACACAAATCTGTCATGGGGGTCACTGCCCAAAATATTTTTGGATTAGGGTCCTTAGTTGGGCAAATGCATTCATCTGGGGGTTTAAACAACATTAGGAGAAAAGCCCAAATAATATATAAAATAAGCACTTTAGAAACAAGAAAAGCAACCACAACTACCAATAGTTACAAGCAGTGTTGTACCGGAACGCGTTCTTTGAACGATAGTTCACGAACTATTTCGGCTGAACGTGAACTGAACGTACTGTATTTCTGCCTGATGGACGTCATTGTGAACGCGTTCATTTCTGGCATGTGTGAACGTCACTTTCTCACGTTCAACTTCGTTCAAAAGTGAGTGAGCCTTCCAGGCGAAACCCCCGCTAAAACACACCCTAACCAGTCCTTAATATCTAGCGGAAAACCCACCAATAAGCCCTTATCCAATACAAATTAACTAATCTTTCTCAAGCCGCACAATTTCACTGGAGCGTGCAGCGCGCACATCGCAGACACATACAGTCCTACATGTCCCGACCCAAACACTGAGGAGGTAAAGTAAACTTGTTTATAATGTGCCAAGAAAAATAGATTCCAATTGCTTGTTATTTTTGCGTCGATGAAGTATGTCGTATGTCTGTGTCCAACTGTCCATACATGATCGCCTCGTTCGGCCAACAAAATATATCCCCCTCCCTCCACAGAAGCGCAGCCAGTGATGTCTGATTTATTCTTCGTCGTACACGTGTTCCATGCTGAAAATAGCTGATCTACAAGCTCACAACGTGTTGCGTCCGCAGCGCGTTGTGAGCTTGTAGGCTGTGGCTGTGAGGCTGTGAGCTTGCAGGGTGCAGGCTGTAAGAACGGAGAGCGCCGGCCCTGAGCAATTTGGTGCCCTAGGCAGGATTTTTCGTGATGCCCCCTTGAAAAATGACCATGGCCCCCTTGTGTTCTAAAGCACTGTATTTTGTTTTTTTTGCTTGGTGGATGCCCCCCCTCCCCTCATGATGCCCTAGGCAACTGCCTGTTCTGCCTGATGGAAGGGCCGGCCCATTAAGCATGCAGCTTTCACAAGTTGGCCCATAATAAAGACAAGGAAAAGGGTTAAGAATTCGGTGGCATTTCACATTGCAAAGATTTTTTTCCCCAAAATGTAAAAATATAATAAGGAATTAATTTGGATAATGGTAATGGAGATATTGTAAAAGTTGTCACTTTATTAATCCCCAAGGTTTTTTTTTATTCTGCGGTTCTATATGGCTATGGGCTGTGGCAATAATAATAATTTAAAAAAAAAAGAACGAAAAATAACAAAAATAGTACATTTTTTGGAACCACGAACTTTAGTTCAAAATGTTGAATTGGGAACTATGAACTGAACTAGTTCCTTTTTAAATTTCTGAACTGTGAACTGAACTAGTTCATAAAATAAATGAACTTTCCCAACACTGGTTACAAGCAACTTTACAGAAAAAGAAGCCCGAAGTCACTTATAATAAACAGACATGACAACACTGCTGAGCTGCGCACAGATCGCTCTTGTGTAAAATCAAACAATGCTTTTTGCATTTAAGAGGTGGTCAGACCCAGGTGTAATCGGCATGCCCTGATTCTTAATAGCAAATTGCGCAAATCAAATATAATGAACATATGGACACTCCCCCAATGCTAAAATATGCAGGGAAGTAGTGTGTCATATGTGTGTGCGTTCAGCACGGCTTCCATAATATGAAAGGGCGCATAACGAGGCCATGGGTTGAGCAAATTCTGTAATACCCCCTGATTTTAAGAGGTTCTACATGGCAGCCAATGTCTCCATACTCAACGTCAACGCCATTTTCACACTGCTGGATACCAATGGATACCAATGTATATTCTCTGCCATCTTTGCTGTAGGCCGAACATCATTTCAATAACCTCTCACTGCTGAAGAGGGAGACAAACATACAGAAAGCCCAGATTAGAGCTTTAAATGCACCATTAAATGTCTCTATGTCCAGTATTTCAATGAGAACGCAAAAATACAGCAACTACATTCAGAGACACTGAAACTATACAACCACTGAAGGTGAAAGCATAAAGATATAGCCTAATAATGCAGGTAAATATATAAATATGTTAAATAATGAGGGTTATGCTACCGATATCATGATATCAAAATGGTGATTGGCCTTGTTATAAATTGGTGTATTTTCCCAGATGACATGGCCAGAGGAGCTCAGACATTGATTAATGTGTATTGAGCTCCAGCACTCAGATCAGCTAACATACCAGTGTCTCTGGCCCCGGATGCATCTCCTGAATGATTTATGGAATTGATATTAATCTCTTTCCAGTAAATGCATTACTAAAGTTGGAATGGGAGCTGAATTGATGTTTGCATGCTAATGCCAAATTAATGTCTTGTTGACGTCTCAACAAAATGCAACACGTTGGTCTCACTTACTGTAGAGGTGGGGACAATTAGTTGCATTTTCCTTATGATATTGATAATTATTATTTTGCAAAAATTACAGCAATTGAAACCTTTTATACAACAGTATACTCAGTACTCAGTATGTAACTGAGTAATAGTAATAATAAATAGGGATTATCGTCACCTTCTGTAATATTTTACTAATTATTCAGGAACTGTTCCTTATAATTTGTCCAATTTAAATTGAACATCATTGCATATCAACAATATAGCAACACTCTTGCTACTCCAAAAATGCCACACTTAGCCCATATTCACGTCATAAATTAACAATGTTTCAATCCAGGCGCCATAAAAAAAGTATTACTTCAAAGTAATAGCTCACTATGTGAACAAAAAAACAGCAGTGTGGTCGCCGGTCGGTGGCAGTGTTTCAATAGTGGTGCTTTAGCGCAATAACATATTGTGCCATTAAACCCTGCCCACTCTAAGCATTAAAACAATGCTGCTGTTTTCATTATTGCTACTAAGTAGTCCACTTACTGGATATTAGAACCATGCAGAAATAGCAACAGCATGGTTCTTGAAAAGATGATTGGCAGTCTCTGAATACTTAGTATACATTTTCAAACGGTCTAAAAGCATCGTATAAAGTTTGAAGTAATGTAGCCGCTGCATGTTTATCCCAGTTACAGTATGTTTAGTAGATAATGTGCTCACTCGAATAACTTGCTTCTGTAGTAATCTTGTTTCTTTGTGCTGGGTCCCAAGGAAATCCACAAATCTCTATAAAACAGAGTGCTCTCATGACAACTCAGTACTTTAATTTCTTTTATATTTTCAAGATGATGTGACAAACAAAAAAGAAAAAAAACTGCCAGTGGTACATTTTATATACCGGTACGTTTTAAATTGAGTTATGGAATATATTAAAATAGTATAGTACTGTAAGTCAAACATGTTTGAATATAAATTGAAGTGGAAATGGCTATACCATGTCACTTATTGTCCTTGTGACTTATGGGGCATAGCAGTAATGGCCATTTTGTGGTGCCACAGAACTCCCAATAGCGATTGCCGAAAATATTTATATAAATTATTTGAAGCCTGGAACCAAGCTATTCATGCTCCTGGTGAATGATTAACTTGTCACATTTGATTCTGTGACTGTGTGAAGAAATATTTTAATATTTAATTATACTAGAGCGGTGCCCGTTGGGCACTAGCCTACCTGGAACGATGCAAGTTAGAAATGCATTCCCCACCCAGCTATTATGTCTGTGTACCTTTTATGCCCATATATGGAGATCTAGGGGTGATCAGGTGTGATGGCTAATTTGGGCCCTGTCCAGAGCCTGGGCAGAGCCTTTTGTGGTGGTTCTATACAACCGTGCATCTGACCGACTCAAAGCCGGGCACTGCCCTCCCTGTGGTGGTGTGAAACGTGTGTGTCTGTGGGGTAAACGATGCTCGAGTTACATGGATTACAGACGTACACACAGATGTACACATACTGTACTGAGACGTGGTTCATTTATAGATGGATAGATACTATTTACGAAATACCCCTTTTTATTATATTCAGCTATTAGTGTTGTTTTTTGTCTTACACAAATTGACAATGAATGGAGAATTTTACGTCATAGTGTCTGAGCAAATGGAATCTTTTTGTATTATACAAACATTACATTTCCATTCACAATAAATGGAGAATTTTTGGTCATAGTGTCAGAGCAAATTGGCTTGTCCTACTTTTGAGGGGCGCTAGCCCCTCCTATATACAGGTTTAATGTTTGTCTTTAGTTCAATGTTTGTTTAATAAACGCCATTGACAATCAAGGAAAAACTTACGTAATTTTGTAACTCATTACGTCATATTGTCTCTTTATTGTAAATGGCATTTAATATTTGTGTTGGCACCGTTTGTTTTACATCACCATTACATCACCTAATCAACATGCGTTAAACTTTAATATATTAGCGCCCCTCACTTCACACGGTTTGATTTTTGTCTTACACAAACATTAAATTCCCATTGATAATGAATGGAGAATTTTATGTCATAGTGTGAGCAAATAGGGATATTGTCTGTTTTACGTCATGATGACGTCACTTCTTGTAAAACTGGCTAGTTATTTACAGTACTGTACATATGATGTTGTGATAAAGGTTGTCCTGATTGTTTACTGATGTGAAGTGGATTTTAAAACAGCACAACTTTCTGGTCCCTATAAGCAAGGCCAGTCCTTACTGTAGGAATAGTGTTGAAATGCCATAAGATAGGACAACATTGATATGCATAGGATCATACATGGCTATAAATCCTATTGGTATTTTCCATACAGTCAATCTGATATCTGTGATATCTCAAGTTTCCAATGCATATTACTGATGACAGAAAGGCAATTGGAGAAGACTCCAATATTATTGACTTGTGCTGTATGCTGTATGCTGCATGTATTACATTCAGCATGTGTGCCTACTCCTCTCAGATGTGGAAATGGTCTTTCATGACAGCATACGTCCATTTTACTCTCTTCAACACCAATTTAATAGCTGAAAACACAGTTAATTTGAAATTCATGCAAAGGTATAACTCAATGAGCTTTTCTGTTTGGGCCAGCACCTTTTCCCCCTCACTTTGGTTGACAGCTGTCAATGGTCCATGTACATTTTCTGAGAGCAGAGATCTTATTTTGTTGCCATAGTATCCCATGTAATAAAATCTAATTGGTTTATTAAGATAGACATTGGTTATGTAAGCTGTTTACCAAAGGTATAAAACCCCTCATTTACATTTAGATGAGGTGTAATTCACTTTCTTGTCAGCCCTATGCAGATTAAGTCACTGGTAGCCTATATCTTTGCATAGGTGACTGGGGTACTGGTCTCGTCTTAGGGAGTCATTCTGCACCAACAACAGCCCTATTCCCCTTTGTGCTTTAAAGATAACATAAGAAAATGACCTCCATTATGCAGTCTTTGGTAGAGCTGGGACATAATGACTATTTCTTGAAAACGTCATTAAAGGTCTTATTGATGGCCCTGCGGACAGTGTGGCATAAGGAATAATATGCAAATGTGCAAATTGAGTTTTACCACTTCTGATTATCCATGTATGCTACTTTGTTCAGTTATAGTTATGGAAGAATAATGGTGGAAAATGAAGGATTTTGTCAGTAGTAGAGATTCACAACAATGATAAGAGTTGCTTATTTGTTATTTGCAGCTAGTGCAATGCAAATAACACCCTTATCTTGTTTTGTCACACTTGCATTGTCACTCTGTCAGATTATTGACATTTTCAGCTGAATTCCAAATCCTTTTGTGAGTGTCTTCACAATGTACAGTGGGATTGCTGACTACAGTGCTGTCTTTATCTACAATGGATGACACTGACAGCGTGTGGACATATTGTTTTACTGAATCTGTGGACCGTACAGCACAAGTAATTAAGCAGCCATTGATTAGTCTGACTGCTGTCTGCTGACAATGACTTGCATGGTCAAAAGAAGCCCCCCTGGGGTGGCAGGTGTTTAATGGGGTCTGATGATAAGCTTACCCTACAGCACAACTCATACTCATCCTGCTCTACAGTCATTTCAAATCAATTCAATTTAACCCCAATGGCAGAAATACTACTCTAGATGGACTATACATATCTCATCAAGACCTGTTGTAGATGCTGTAGATGTAGAGCCTGATTTCTAAAATGGATACTTACAGTCCCTGATTATGATTGGCTGAGTCCTGTTGTAAAATACCCCATATGCAGTATGCACCATAAGATTCTATGTATTACCGTTCACACTTTTTGCCTATGACAAGGAAAGGTTTCATTTTCTGTACATTGTGCAATGTTTTAACAAATCACTTTAAAAGTAGGGTAGTGATATTTTTTGGTTAAAACAAAACTTTGTTTTTAAAGGTTAAATCACTACCTAGCAAGCCAAATTACGTCATGATGACGTCCTCCGGTGTTTCCGGTGACGTTCAGGATTAGGCACAGCCCATATGGGGATGATCTTTACATCATTTCCAGGACTGTTCACCTGTTGAAATAATATAGCTTATTCTGGGCCAGATCTGACTAGTTATGATATGACTTAAGTTGATCTGGTCTCGAACGGACTCTCTGATTCATCCAGGGACTTCCGTCTTAGTGCTGGGCAGAATTTATGTTGATTGAAGTCAGGTGATATTCTGGGCCAGATCCATGGGCGGAGTTAATGGGGGTGCAGGGGGGGCACCGCACCCCCTGGCAAAAAAGAAAACAAAAACATTTTTTTTTGTGGTGTGCTTCTGAGTTCTGACTGTAGTTTGTAATCATCTCTCTTAACATGACTCGCTGTACGGCTGTAGTGTGTGTGTGTGTGTGTGTGTGTGTGTGTGTGTGTGTGTGTGTGTGTGTGTGTGTGTGTGTGTGTGTGTGTGTGTGTGTGTGTGTGTGTGTGTGTGTGTGTGTGTGTGTGTGTGTGTGTGTGTGTGTGTGTGTGCTGCTGTCCATAAATAATGCGCGCAGGATTCCCCCCAGACATTCGCACCCCCTGGGGTCAAGTTCAAGCTACACCCATGGCCAGATCTGACTACTCTTGGTTTGACTTGATCTGGCCCCAATCGAGACGTCACTAATTCATCCAGGTCCTGACCGTGCTTGCTGGGTAATTCTGATAGTAATCATTGCTATAGAGCAGGGGTATTCATCTAGATTAGGCCGGGGGCCACAACTGTAGAATGATTGTGTGTGTGGGGCCGCACAGTGGCCGCACACATTTGTGGGTTCTCAAAATGCATTTTGTGCTCAAACACGAAGACGTATGTATATATATAATACATTTGTGCACATTAATGAGCAGGAAAATATATGTATATACAGTTATATGCTGAGTGTTTGTTCAGTATTAGGGGTCTCCTTGTCTCTCCAGCTCTTTAACACATTGAGAGCCCACGCAAAACTGCCCAAAATCACTTTCACCTAGAAAATCCATTTTTTATAATTCAGCTGACTGTGGAGACACATGCTGGAACTTTTTACTTTGAAATGTTTGATAGTTTCTGAGTTATTTAATTTAAACGCCAAATGCATTCTCAATGGCGAAAACACAAACTTTGGCACCACGTGTTAAAAAAAAAAAAAAAAATGTTTTTTTTTGTTGATTTTTCTGATTTTTTTTAATAAAAAAAATAAATAAAACGTCCACAGACGTCTTGGGCTATGCACGTGCGGTAATACCCAGGACGTCCACAGACGTTTTGGGCACAACATGTGTTTAAACAGAAAATACATTTTCACGTAGGTGACAAAATTTAAGCCTATCAGAAGAAAGTAGCCACTTACAATTCCGCTTTCCGTTTAATCTGTATTCTGACTGAGTTCTCTATTCTGATTGGATAAAATTGGTATCCCGACCTGAAAATGCATTTTCACACTTTTTTTTGCCCAAGATGTCCCCAATTCACCCTGTAGAAGGCCCAAGGCGTCTGGAGATGTTTTTATGTCCTTTTCAATGGTATAAAACCAGATAGCTAACATCTATTTTTTGACAGCGGCCGTTGCTATGCAACGCCTTGTTCAGAGCTCCCGGGCATGTTTTGTGCATGCGCACAGCCATTCACTTCCTTGTGAACTTGCTATTATCTCTGAATCTATGGCACTCTCCATTGTTTTGATCAGAACGCCGATGTTCTGTCCTAATTTCTGACTTAACCAAGCATCTCGTTTGGAATATTAACGCTTCTGAAGAGAGACCAGACTTATTAGCGTGACGTAGTAATGGAACATTAAAATTCCGGGGCATAAAAATATAGTTAATAAAAAGCTGGAGAGACATGGAGACTCCTATTACTGATCATACAATCTATATCAATGAGTACTATCACAATATAGAGCTTTTTAACACTTATTTGAACCAAAGAAAATCACTTACCCTACCTTTTAAATAATGCAGATACTATGATGCATTAGTCAAAGACTACTTAAAACTCTCATATTGCAACAAACAGACTAGCATTTTTTATCTGCACAAAGACAGTCTGCCGATGAGTCTGCGACTCTTTCAAACTGGCCGACAGCCGACCATCGGCGCAATGTGGAGGTAGCTTTACACGGGCGCGTCAGCGTGGCGTCTCCGTCACCGTCAGGGAATGTTCCTTTTTTAATCAATGAAGGGTGGCTCCACTGCCCGCGTTGCGTTGCGTTGCGTTGCCCCGGTTCGTTTTTTGACGCACGCGACGGAGACGCAACGCGTCTGTTGGAGCCCCGGCGTTAGCCTTGCAGCCAAGAATCTAGCACATGTCTTCCCCCCATCTCTCTCCCCTTTTCCTGTAAGCCTACTGTCTGTCCCTCCATAAAAAAATATAAAATAAAGGCGAAAGCCACAAAAAAAACATTTTAAGAATCGATGGTTTGCGAAAGATGGGGAGCACTAACACAAGCCCCGCCCAAAGCCCCTCAGTCACTCGCCATCCCACACAGGAAGTTCTTGCCCTGTACGGCCAGCGCTTCGTTCAGCTACAAATACGCTGGGTCTTTGTTTAAACAAATAACGCACCTGTGATTGATCTAAGGAGTAGATTATAGATGTTTTATCACCTCTACTAAACAGAAACTAACCAATCAGAATCAAGGAATGGGACTAGGGCCGTTTTAGGATCCACAGTACACCACGGCCTATTGACTTGTTGCTTATTGCTTTATTATACTTTGTCATAACCCGGTACAGCATGCTGCAAATAGCTAATATACAAGCTAACCACAATACACATCTAATCAAGACCTGCTGATTGGACAGGCCAACTACTGTGTTTGTGTGACCTACTTTTCTCTCTTTTCTTGACTTGTGAGTTGTCAACTTGACTCGTTATCTTGACACAGCTTGGTCAACCGAGAGAATTAATGATAAAACCGCATGCAGTGGAAAAACAGTGACAGTAGCGAACACGAGTCCTCAATTCACAGCTCAGGAATGTGGCCATTTATCTTATCTGAACAGTTGGTGTTTTTTCTTGATTCAGTGTGCTGGCAAAGTTATTTAATTATTTTATATATGACCCTGTGCAGATACTGTGCTCATCTCCACCTCATCCAGCTACACTAATAGAAAAGGAGTATGTCATTTATCCGTGTGCCTTCTGCGAGAACACCAGTTTCAGTGGAATTGGGAAATCCAATGCACTACATTGCATGCTTTCAACTTGGATATTTACCGTACAATTTGTATTTGTATAAAACTACATTATTGCACAATACTTATTGCTCAATCCTTATTAGTGCTCTGACGCGAAATGTGTCACGTTTTTCCAGTTACAAAGCGCATGCATGGACACGAATAAGACGACAGCTGTGCTCACACGCACACACCAGAGAGAAAGTCAGATTTAAATGTTCAAACAGCCTTCTAGAAGCACGTTACAAAGTGCAAGTGTGATGAGCGTGTTGCTTGCGATGTATGAGAAATGAAGGCAAGACAACAGTTACGAAGGGCTGAACCATGTACAATGGATTGCGTTAACTAGAACGGTCCTCCTCATAGCCTTCTCAAACAATGTTAACTAATCTTCTTACAGAAGATTCTGAAAATGTCAAACCCTGTATATCCACTCATTTTGGGCCAACACAACAACTAGAAGGATACATTTTGGTCTGATGTACCAGTGTGCATGTTAAAATGCCCTGTATATATATATACAGGGCAAATATATTTTTTTCCCCCGCCACTAACAGGGCTATCATTATCATAATTCAATAAAAACTATATAAACTAAACTATATAAAACTACATAATACCATATAAACTGTGAATATATATGGTACAATATATTGACCCAAGCCCATGTCTTCTAATTCCGGTGCAATGCATGGTCGGTGGAAACAGTTGTGTAGAGACCATGGCTGTGTGTGTGCTCCTTCACCTTGCCCACAAGCTCCCGCAAATCAGTGGGGAAAAAAGGACCCACATGGACTCATTTGGGTAAACATTTACACTCTTAAGTTTAGTCAACACTGAATAGTGAATATATCATGTTATATATGCGTTAGAAGAGAAAACCTTTGCTTCTGGCCATAATATCATGCCATGCAAAATCAAAAGTAGGGCACGGTTTGTGTTTATGCTCAGTGATAGCATTCTCTCCACAGGCAAAATTAATGTTTCCGCCTGTGACATTATGGAATCTATGAAGCGTTTCTTTGGATTTGCTCTGTGGGTTTTAACCACCCAGCACAGTAATGATAATGGATGAAGAAATCTTTTCTCAGTCGGTGAACAAAAGACAATGGTAGAAATGGGGGGAGGGTTGTGCCTTGGGATTGGGAGACAGCTAATGAGGATAAACGTTACAGTGAATATCGCCACTGTTCGCTGCTGATGGATGTTTAATTGTTTTGGTTTTTCTCTCTCCACCACATCCCATCGCAGAGTGGTGTGCTGAAAGCACGGAGGATTATATATATATATATATATACTGTGTATATATATATATATAGAGAGAGAGCACACACAAGTGAACTGACCACTCCAGACTGAACACTTGGGTGGGTGTTGCGGGGGGTGAATGCAGTCAAGCTTGTCAGAAGATATTTATATACTCCAGAGTACCCATGAATCAGGACAGTTGAGTCTCCATTGATTAAAGAAGAGGGAAACGTTTTTACAATCAAGCCAGATGCTCAGAACGAGTGGCTTGGAGAGGCCCTGAGCCTTGTTGCAACAGCCTCACAGCATTCTTCTCTCTGATGACTTTAATTCCACACGTCCACCACGCTGCTGCACTGATTAAAATAAACCACATGGAGAGGCAGCCTAAAGCCTGATTTACACTTTGTCGTACAACTGTGTCTAGCGCTGAAAATAGCTGATTTACAAGATTTCACGTACTGGGTGCTTTAACTGTAAATGGAAAAGGACAGTAAATCATAATTGGGTCTATTTTGTTTCGTTGTTGCTTTCTCACAGCTGACAAAAGCGCTAAGCTAATAAAAAATGATCTTGTGGTATGCAACTGTATGTGAAGGTGCCGCTTTTCTTTGCTCACTTTGTTTTCGCTGTGTGTTTCAACCTTTGAGTTTCTCTTTCTCTTAAAGACGAGCCTTCCAAAAGAAGATCCATTGGTCTGAGTGGGAGGGAGCTCTCCTGACGGCTGATGTATTGAGAGGCACTCCCAGTCTCTCTGTCTCTCTTACATGTCCTTGGCACCGGAGAAGCTTCACTGCCCAAATCACTAAATGGCCTCTCTAGTTTTTTCCTCATAGCCGTTTTCCCCCTCCTCTCTCCTTCCTTTTAAGTCTGTAGAAGAGTATGGAGATAAATTTATGTTGTCTAGGGACCGTTGGCAACACTATTCGTTTTGATTTATGCTATTTATCAGCCATTTGTATCCATAAGAGATTAGTCTTTATTATTCTTGCATTGTTTTATGTCCATAGTTTCCTTTCTCTGGCTCTCCCTAGGCATTTGTTGTCAGTTTTACTTCCTTCGTTTTGCCATACCATGTCATGTGAATTGGGAGGTGTTATATTAGCTTGACCCCGAGGGAAGCATCTCAGCATAGAGGTGCCAGACATACTAAAGAGGCATACATTTTTTGTGAATCTCTTCAGTCAAGGCCAGACTAATCCACTTTACACTTCTTTCAGGTCTAAACACTTAAGCAAACTCTACAGATATACAAGTACATCTTGGCCACCGTTTCCTTGTTTCTCCTCCATCCTCATTTGCATGTTTATCTTCAAAGGTGGTCCATCTGAGAATGGCTAATATTTGCAGACAACAGCCTTCAGAGGCTTTATCACAGTGGTCTGTGGTGGCTTGCCAGGGAACCGTGCTACTGGATGTTAGGTGGGAAGTGATATCAGGAGATTTGTGCAAAATGCAGAGCAAATGAAATGGAGCGATAATCCTGTCTGACATTCGGGCCTGTCGGACATGGTTTCTGTCTAATCAGTGAGCGAACACATGGGCTCGTTTGCTCTGGTCTGAGATGCCTCCTCTGCCAGGAAGTAGTACAAACAACCTCAATGTTTTGTAAGTTAATTGTTGATGGCTCAGATACAAGCCATGCATAGGAGAACCCAGCTGGCTCCCCTTCTTCTCAAAATGTCACCAAATGCTAGCAGCAGTCAAGCTGCTTTAGAAAATTTGAGAATTAAAAAGGCTTTCGTTATCAACTGTATACAAGGTGTGGTTTTGTAAAGGTTGAGGGAAAATATTCATCTACTGGTCATATGAAGAGGCCTGAGTCATGATATACCCCCCCCCCCCATATTGTTCGTTCATTTTCAGCTAAAGATGGGATCGTAATTCAACCAGTATTAACTTTGTTGTTTTAAATTCCAGCTTGAGGCTATTTTCTGTTATGCCAATTGAAAGAATGTAGTGTGGAACATCACCATTCGTTGGCTCTATAGGTCTGCCTGCTGCATCTACAAGCATGTCTTAGTGAAAATGACTGCTACAAGACTTCTATATTGCACTAGTGGCTCCAATGATGGAGTCATTCATTTCCAAGCATTATTCCTGATGCCATAAACACAGTTTAAAACTAGATGTGCAATTATTTATCCCAAGCAAGAGGGTGCAGTTTGGGAAAATGGTGAGGATTTGTAACGCTTTACCAGTTCATGTTTTTTTTAAGCTGCCTGTGTTTATTCTTTTGGTTTATTTAGAGAGCCTCTCTCTGAGATGAGCGTCATTGATGTGGCAGGGTTTGTCTGATATCATGAATTCATGCATGCACAGAAAGTGTTTATAAAGTGAAGACTGGGATACTGACAGGACAGGAGCAGAATTTTGATATAATATATTCTGGTTTCAATCCAGAGTGCTATCTTGTATAAAGTAAACAGTACTGAAATGTACTCTTAAGGGGCCAATGTCAGGATCAGGAATCCTCTCTGAGGTTTCAAACAAGGCCACCTACTGATCACAGCGGAGAATGTGTTGCTACAGTAGTTTTCAGAAGCACACATCTGATTTTGTGAATAGCCTATAGGCTATATGTAAATGTATAATGTTAAGGGCTGACCTTCAAAGTTTATTTTTTGGACGTCAAAGCTCTGGAGCAATATAATTAATTTTGGGTGGAGGACTGAATAATAAGTCATGGAGCTCGAGCTGCGCTGCTCATGCAGCCTGTATGGCTCATATAACCTCTTAACGTAGCCACCAAAATTTAATTACATGACTAGCAAAAAATACATCATATAGAGTTGTTGAATAATTATTTTATATGAGAATGAATACGCTTTTAGGCAAGCTGTGTAACAGCACTGCTGTAAAGGAAGTAGTTGGATGTGCCAGCAGAAAGGTTGACTGACACACCCTGAGTGGATATTAGAATCCTTTAGAGATGTACAGTATATCTACCTACTACTGAATCTCGCTGCACAAGATCATGTGAGCTGCATGTCCTACACAACCGCAACTCTTTTCTCTGTCACTGTTTATGAGCCATGGCTTACGGTGGATAACGTACTCAACCCCAGTACTTCAAAGTACAGATACTTCTGGTCAAATATATTACTCAATACAAGTGAAAGTTGCGCTGTCAAATTTGTACTTGCCAAAGCTCACAGTGTCTCACATCGTGACACGTTGTGAGCTTGTAGATATGCTAATTTCACTATATTTGAAAATGTAGTGGAGTCAAAAGTTCAATATTTGTCTTTGAAATGTAGTGGCGTGAAAATATCCAAAAATACTTCAGTAAAGTACAGATACTAAAACCGTGGCCATACTTCATGTACATCATCATGTATGTATTTATCTTTGTTTACTGGTCCATAAAAAAACAAAACATTACTTGTACCGCAGAGAGGCACTCTGATGGCGGGACAGCCATAGTCCATGTGTGCGAGATCCTATGCACACCCCTGCGATATGTGCATGTGATGGGCCCACACATGTCTTTTCTGTCTGTGGACAAGTGGAAAGTCCTTGGGTCAATGGGTGCTTAAACAGACTACATGATCACTGCAGTTTGCATCTTGGCTGCCGGTTTCAGCCTTGCAATGCCAGTCTTGTCACGCAATGCAGCCAAGGTGTTAGAGAGCGAGAGATTGTGTCGCTGATTGCGAAGAAGGCAATACGAAAAGTACCCCCTCATCAAGCCCACGGCAGGTTTCCTTCAAGGTATTTTCTCCTATCTTGGACCTCGGCTCTCAATAGCTATTTGCGGGTGTACAAGTGCAGGATGATGTCAAGTGCCACCGTTTTACACATGGTGCATCCACGAGATTTCTTCAAATCAGTAGATCTCAAGGATGTATACTTTCACACAAGTCCTTGATTGCCCGGCTAACACAACATTATAGCATTCACATAGCAAATTATTTTGATGACTGTCTTACAGCCATAGTGCCGGAGAGTCTACCATCTACCTGCCCTTGTTTTTGTGATGAACAGGGACAAAAGCATGCTTGAGCCTGCACAGAGTGTCCACTTCATAGACATTCCCTTGAATTCAGTGGAATACAAGGCTAGCCTGACACCAGACACGAGAACCGCGTTTACCAACTGTCTGACACGGTCTCTGCCTGACTCTGCTTTCGGATGGCTAGCCTTATGGTGTCCACCATTGGGACTGGGAAGGCTTTGAATGATGCCTACAGAATAAAGTATCCATCCGCTGTGTTCATTTGGACCGCACGCAAGTGGTTATATACCTAAACCTAGCCTCGGTACCCAGGGTTTTATTTTTGTTCGCATTTGGCTCAAATGAAAAGCCTGGGGAAACCCATAGGAAAATTTGGCCCACTTCCTTGCAGCGGCATGTCGCTCCAAATTTGGTGACTTCAGTGTTTTCTACCGGGGAGGGGAGGAGGAGGGCGGTGCTCACTGCTCAGATCGGTGAACCAATAGGATCCACCGCTTGTTTTCGACCGGCAGCCACCCCTCTAGACCAGAAACCACACAGGCTGGGCCAGGCTAACCTAAACCTAACTCTAACCTTAACCTCACACAAAGTATGCCTAAACCTTACGTTAACCCTAATGTCACAAAAACTATGCCTAAACTTAACCTTAACCTATAACCATGAACAATACAAATTCTTAAAATGTAAAACAGGGGAGAGAAACAAATGAACCTTTTGAAAGCCCACTGAATTGAAACCTCTAAATGGCTCTCACTTCGAGGAGACTGATACTCCCAGGGCAATAGCATAAATACAAAGAGCCATTTAAATTAAAAAATCAGACCATCAGCGCCCACTGATGTACCCACTGGTGTAGATAAACATGCTTAATCCCCTCAAAGGTAATCACACTTGAAACATTTGACCTCCAGTAACCTCAGAGGTTACTAGATTAAAGAGACTAGATCTAAATATAATATTTAGAAACTGTTAGTTTGTAAATACATCGAAGATGCGAATGTAATCCATTCCTAATGGATGAAGCCTTGGCCTGGAAGAGAGGTCATCAGGTGGTCTCCAACCTTCTTAGAGTGTTTCAACCCTCAACCACTACACTCTCCAGTTGACGGGTCAGCAGTGATTGGCCAAGTCACTGCCCCTCTCCTCCAGGCTTCCAGCTATCGACAAGTCCACGGAGGGGCAGCCACCACCGAGGCGCAACCAGCACCGGGAGAGAGGGCCACACCTGGCCAACAGGGAAGTGAGAAACCTGCCGGCCAGGTGCAGCAAACCAGTGCTGACCACGCCCCAGTGACCGCCGCGCCCAGGGCACCCCCGCGGACCCGCCCACTGTCCTTTCTCTCCTGCCAGAACGAACAGGAAGCTCTCTCTGCCTTGTGCGTTCTTGGGGGATAGCAGGCACTGAGAGGTCTCTAGGACAATGGTTTGCCTCCTGCCTAGTGTCCTCCTACGTTTCACCAGACTGTTCGTCTGTGCGGTGTGCATGTATCCGTCCTTGTCCACACTTGGCCTTACTCTGATGTATTTGAGTCAAGGGAGCCTTCTCTGCGTCTGTGTCACTGTCGTAGTTGTTGTCGATGAATCTGTCCTATCGAGTCTCTCTTCCTCCCCTCCTCTTGGGAGACTCTGGGGTATTGCTCATTTGTACGGTCTGTAGCTTGCATGGTGCCCTCTTGCGAGTGCTGCAACAGACCCTGTTGCCCTGCCAGTCTTTCCTGGAGGTCAGCTGTCTCTCCAGAATCACCAACCTTCCTCGATGCCATCCAGACTTTCCTGGAGGTCACTGGTTGCCCAGGGAGTTCAGTTTGTAAATACATCGAATATGCAAATGTAATCCATTCCTAAATGGATGAAGCCTTGTAAGACTAAAAGTATATTTGCAATTTAGGCGTTACTTTTAGTAGCAAATTCTGATTTAAGCTCAGTCTTTGAACACACCATTGAACTTTAGGCCTAAAAAACAAAAAATAACACTGGCATAAAAGAAACTAAAACATAATTGCCCAGACTCTTCTTCAACAAAGATGGCGAAAGCAAACATGCTTTGTTCTGTAATCTGTACGTATACAATTGTATGGTACAAAACACTGAAGTCCTTAAACCAGAAACCTAACCTCACAAAAACTATGCCTAAACCTAAAATTAACCTAACCTTAATCTCACAAAAACGTACTTTATTGGCCAAAAAAGTAGTCCGTGGTTGTCGGAAAAATAGCCACCGAATTGGCTGCCAGAATAGGGTTTTCTGGCTGGGTAAGAATGTGAGAAAGCCCCGCCCGTGCGGGCGCCCCACTACTTCCTACTAATAGTAGCCGGCGGTGTAAAACAAGCGCTCCCTAAAAACTAAATATTAGCGTCCAGTATACAATATTATAAAGCTGTGTGAAGAATTAGCATAGAGATTGTATAAACTTTTGACACGTGCTATACTTACATGAACAACCTACATCAATACACAACATCCAACACTGAAACACACACACACCACCACATACGTGAGATTTTAGAGACGGGTTGTAAAGAACTGCGGTGAAGAAGGAGCTAACTTAATTTCTGGCATGATTATAGTGACTATGAAGGAGGGCCATGTAGGGGTTGGTTCTCTAATGAAAAGCAGTCGTTTCATCTGTCTTCTCAGCACCATGAGCTTGGCGCCATGCTGCACCTCCTGCTGTGCTGTAGAAACCTCCTCCATCCCCAAATTCTCCTTGTTCTCTCCTATCTCTGAAGTATAATGTCTAAATGAAATTGCCACATTATGTCTCTTAATCTCCCATTTCCGATGGTATAAATAGGGATTAATTTGTCATATGGTGGATTTGCCTTTATGGTATGGTCTATAAAGAAATGTGCTTTTTTTCTCCTATGTACTTTACTACTTTGTTACTTTGTCATATATTTATTGCTCTGTTACTTAATTTCTCTTAAGTAAATTGCACCATGGTTGGGTACAGTGCCTGGCGAAGTGATTGCACAAAAAAAAACCTTGATCTGCTGCCAAGCCTTTTGAATAGCTTTCAATGCAGCCTTTTCCCTGCTCTTTCATTTTCGTTCTCTCTCTCTCTCTCCCTCTCCCTCTCCCTCTCCCTTACCCTCTCTCTCTCTCTCTCTCTCTCTCTCTCTCTCTCTGTCTCTGTAAAGCTGGCATTGCATTGACAGTAGCAGCACTTAGTGTAATTCCCCAGATTGAAAAGCTGTTTCACAATGAGAGATTTCCTCTGCGTTAGTCCCGATGCTTGAAAAGCCACCCCGGGATTTGCAGACATCCTCTTTCCTGACTCGCTCGACTCCCAGATTCACTATACTGGTCCCGCTTTCCCCTTCACCTCTCAGCCCTGTTAAATGTGGCCCAATCCGATTAGCACACACAGTACCAGACAGGTCAAGCAAATAATATACAGAAAAAAGTAACTATTGGCAAAGTAAATTACAACAGGGATTCTGGACATCAGAGATGGGAATGAGCATTTTACGTCTGAGGTATCAGTGATTCTCTCTTGCTCCCAGTACGGCCTTCTCCAGGTCAAGAGCCATTTACTGGATGAACGCGGAAGTACCTCATTTGAGGAACTGCCACCTCTTTCGATTGGGGTGATTTGTTTGCTCTTTAATGGCAAGGCACAGGAGAGAAGAATGGCCGTAGCTTGTAGTGTTCAACCTCCTTGCTTTTCCCACTGAACAGCTTTTCTTGTTCTTACTTTTTTCATTGCTGACCTATTGGTTGTTGGCCACTGATTTCTAGTCTCCCTTGTTTCACTTCTTTTCTCCTGTTGGCTCCCCGTGTTCTTGAACTCATTACAGAGCAATCAGCCCCCGGCTCTGAAGTGTACACCCAGAGGGAGCAATAACTGTAAATAAGCAGTACTGCAGGCTCTCCGATAACATGTTACCAAGATGATAACAGCCCCTCCTTAGCAGGCCTGTTGACCTTCTCCTTGCCTTGGGCTCACCAAGGACCCCCTCAGCTGCCCAGCTTTTATCTCCAAACTCTCTCCTCCACCACTGGAGGTGCTGGAAAGATTAGAGAGAGAGAGAGAGAGAGAGAGAGAGAGGGAGAGAGAGAGAGAGAGAGAGAGAGAGAGGGAGAGAGAGAGGGAGAGAGAGAGAGAGAGAGAGAGAGAGAGAGAGAGAGAGAGAGAGAGAGAGAGAGAGAGAGAGAGAGGGGGGGGGGGGGAGAGAGAGGGAGAGAGAGAGAGAGAGAGGGGGGAGAGAGGGGTCAGGGCGAAGGAGGGAGGGAAATAGGAGAGGAAAGGAGAAGAGTGAGAAGGGACAGTGCTCAGAGGAGAAGAAAACAAAACAAGATAGAAGAACAAAGAGCAGACCTGGGTAGTTGCACCCTCCCGTTGCACTTTCTCTCTGTCCGTCTTTTTGGCAATATCCTTTGTAGGGCTCCACATCATTAACTTGTTAAAAGATAGCATGAAATTGGAACAGACTTGTATTTACTCTCAGAAGACACCACCAACACACAGGACACACCAAAAGATAAGGAGGGGGGAGAGAGAAAAAGGATGGCAGATTGGTTGGTAAATCTTTAGCCAGCCAGCTAACACACCCTTTTAGGCTTGAGAAGCAGATGAAAGTGAAGATGGCGAACCCTCACAGCACTCGCTGCCATGCTAATGCACAGCGGCTGACAGTAACGTGTCCAGAGCTGTGGGGCTGAGGTACTGTCTGGATGAGATTGATAATACAATTAAGGCAGTCCCAGTAAGAATGCATCACTATGACCCATTACTACACGGCTTCAGACCCAGTGTACCAGTCTAGCTTTAGGGCCCTTTTGGAGGGGAAAAAAGAGAGAAAAAAAACAAAAAACAAAACAATTATAAAGGTCTAGCTAGAAAATGTGTTCTCTCTGGAATCTCCAGGCAGGCCTGTACATCATCAGATATGTGTGGGCTGCCTGCATATCTGCCCACTATCCCTGCAGGCCCAGGCTTCTTCATCTATATCGAGACAAGCTCGGCCCAGTGGAGCATAGATGGGACATATAAACATGACTTTTACTTTATTGTTGCCTGTTATTGTCTCATTTCCTCTCATCGTGCTGCAAGAATTTTGTTTAGTTTTTTTCTGTAATAATAAAATGAAAAACTTTTTTTGGTGCTTTCGTGCATCATGGGCCTCAATTATCATGAGCTGAACAAATGTTATAGCAAATTGCTCGTAAATGCATTTATGCAAACAATGTCAGATTTATCAGTTTTCACTCGTCAGTTTGTTCCCCAAAGGTTTCACAAATGCTCTAAACCGTTCGTATTGGATGCGTAAATTATTAAAATATATAGAAACATAATGTCTTCGTTTTTATTATATTGAATGTTTGGTCGTACCCTTGCCTCAGTTCGGGGAGACCAGAAGAAACAGACCAAAGATAATATTCTTTATTGAATTGTTTAATCTAATGCGGTTCCTTTTGTCTTTTTACTGGACTCTGCAGATGATTAGGACACAGAGTTTAATATGTCGTTGTTGGACATATTTCTGCTCAGTTTTCTCACTCCACCATATCACCTATTCAATTTAAAATAATGCTAACAAGTGTGGATGTGTTTTTCTACCTGTCAGAGAGTTAGCTCGTGCAAACTTGGAGGTGACCTCTTTAATCTTGCCTGCAGATGAAGTGATAAGGCAAGTGGGGAGGTGTGTGTGTGTGTGTGTGTGTGTGGGGGGGTGCTTTAAGAAGTCATGAGGCAGGAGATTGATGTTACCTCTGTGACAACTTGCCTTAGAGAGAGAGAGAGAGAGAGAGAAGGCAGACATTTAGCTGTAGGTCTAAACTGAGACACCTTCACTATGGCTGCTGCTGCTGGCTGGAATCAATTCTCTCTTTATCAGTCCTCTTCTTCTGTGTCCAGGAATCCTCCTCACGATGCTGGGAAGCCGTGGGGGGAGAGAGCTGATGTGTTTTCCAATAATGAAATGGAGCACAGAGCAAAAATAAGTTTAAAAAGCGTGCCTGCATGCTCTCCCACAGCAGTACAGCACTCTTTTAATCTGAAGTCTTGCACTGCAAGACAGGTACGTGGGAGGCCTTGGCTTGCCTACACATGGCAAAAGAAGTGGGTTGTTTTATCTTTGCTGTGTGTGTGTGTGTGTGTGTGTGTGTGTGTGTGTGTGTGTGTGTGTGTGTGTGTGTGTGTGTGTGTGTGTGTGTGTGTGTGTGTGTGTGTGAGTGTGTGTGGTGAAGGGCAGTCTTAAATGTAGTCTGTGAATCTTTAATTGTACGTTGTGAATTTCCTGTGAATTACGCTATTTGGGCCAGCATTCATAATTGATTTTCAGTCCTGCTTACACTGCAGGTAATTGATTTAGTGGTGGTTAATTCTGCTGCAGCAGAAACTTAATGCTATTAGAAACACTATTCCATGCATTTGTCCTCATTTTACAAATGACATAGCTCAGGGAGGAGTTATGTCGAAAAACATGTGAAAAACATTATGAAATGTCACTACTGAATAGAAAACAATAAAGCCACACAGCCAGTTTTATTAGAAAACAACTGCCTACACAGTAAAATGATTAATTGAATTAGCCCATTTGTAACTCTCAGAGTTAGATAAACATGGAGGATTGTACTGTGTATTACCAAGGCGTGTGAGTCAGTTGCAGCTTGGGCCTCAGGCAGGCAGGTCTGCCACCATAGCATGATCCATCTGCATAGCAGCAACCATCCATCCAGTGGATGGCTACAGGCTGCAGGCCGGCCCATTGTGTGGGCTGAGCACTGTGACTGCTCCCTCTTGTACCTCCGTAATGGGATTACATTAGCCATGTTCTTCTGCTTTCCCTCTCCCTCCCTCCCTCCCTCTCACACACACACACACACACACACACACACACACACACACACACACACACACACACACACACACACACAGACAGAGTCCATGTGTGAATGAAACGCTCTCTGCCTGGACATTTCATGCCTCGCCACTTTAGCGTTTACACTGGACCGTGTGCCAGCATATCATAACTTTGTATGTCATAACGTTGCTTATTGGACAACTTTTCAACCAAGGTTCATGTTTTAGGTTGTTATTAGAGAAAGTAAAAGATGAGTGTACATTTCTTTTTCATTTGCTGCTATCTTTTGTTTGAACTATTTTAGCTATTTTTGACAAGTGGCTAAATATGTATTTTCTTTTACAAAGTTTTACTGCGATTTTGCAGATTTCTTTATTATTACTTATAGTCCTACTAGACCCCAGGAAATGTCATCTGGCCACAGTTGTTTTCTGTGTGTTTGAACGAACAACTTGACTACTAGGGGGCTGCCATACTGTGTGTCATAGGCTCAATATTTCAGTTTGTCACCTCCCCCTTCACATTTAATAGATCCCGTGATCTTTTGTGGCCAGATGTAATTTCCTGGGGTCTAGTAGGGCTATAGTAAATAATAATAAAGAAATCGCTGTAAAAGTTTGTAAAAAAAGTATATATATATTTAGCCACTTGTTTGAATGCCCCTGCCCCCCTGTCAACAATAGCTAAAATCGTTCAAACGAGAAAGCAGCACATTTTTAAATTAACACTCATCTTTTACTTTCTTTAATAACAACCTAAAACATGAATCTTCGTTGGAAAAAAAAGTTGTTTTTTAAATATTTTTTTCTAATATGTTGTCGTATTTCAATTTGGGGGGAGAGTTTTGTCGAGGCTCATCTTTTACTTTCTCTAATAACAACCTAAAACATGAATCTTCGTTGAAAAAAAAAGTTGTTTTTTAAATTATTTTTTCTAATATGTTGTCGTATTTCAATTTGGGGGGAGAGTTTTGTCGAGGCTCAGAGTTTGTCATGTGTAAATCTTGTTCAGAACCAGTGGTGTGTCTGGCTAGGCAGCACCACCACTACAGTACAGTTAAGCTGTTTGTTGAAAACCAATTTGTTAACGTCTAAATGCTGTACTAGTTTTCTCTCAAGGACAATGATTGATATTCAACATAACCTGCCAAGACACGACTGAGGCTGAATATAATATGTAGAATGACACCAACCACAAGAGGAATTATGCAACAGCTCTCAAGGACTGGAAATTTAAAGTCTCTTTTCCCCTTTACTTGTTTTCTTCATCTTTTCTGCCTCTGTAGTTCATTAGCCCTAATGTAGTCTGTCTGTTTTGCAGAGGAACAGAAATACAGATTTGCTAACGATGGATCTGGTTCGCTCGTCTTTGGGCTTCTTCCCCACATCATAAAGACCCCACAGTCACTAATCTTTGTTTTATCTAATGCAACTTTAATGCTTTTGGGGGGAGTGATTTTTACAGCGATCACTTGGCCATTTGCGTTAGTTAAATACTAAATGATATGGGATTGATTAAAAGAGGGCCAGGCTATAGCCTACTAGAGCGTTTGAATCTGGAGGTAGCCACCATAAAATTAAAACGGAGATCAATGGCGTGTCATATCTCGGCTACTCGGCGGGCTGAACATGTAATTCTAACCTTGAGGCTGGAGCCATCTCTCACGTCAGGCCCTATGGTATCGGGCTCAATAACCCAGCCGCCCATGGCTCCTAGCTGCCATTATTGTAACTGCTGCTGCTGCTGCTACTGCAGAATACCAGAATCAGGAAGATACCAGTCTGATCTCTATCTCAATTTGCTGTGCATCTGTTTTCTTCATTGACTTTTTATTTATTTTATCTATTTATTCATGCCCAGTTTCTCTTTTGTGTCGATTACAAATACCTTTAATAAACAAGTAAATAAATAGGATATTAATGTTAACACATTTCATAAAAGGCATTATAGATGGAAAAACTAACGATGTTAAATGTTTTTTCTCCACACAGCTTTGCTGTTTCATCCAAGAGTGATCACCCAGCATCATCCAATGACACTTGATGATGATTTTTCTGCTATCATTTAGTTTGCTGTGAACTGAACTTGATCATACCTCCACCCACTCCCTCCTCCATAAATAAACATTCACATACTGTCACACTCCCAGGCTCTCCATGGTGCTGTCCATGGTGCTGACAGTCTCAGCAGTAGAGCTGAGCTTCAGGTCCAGAGTGCCAGTGGCACGTAGCAGGGAGCATTCTTTTCTTTTCTTTTCTTTTCTTTTCTTTTCTTTTCTTTTCTTTTCTTTTCTTTTCTTTTCTTTTCTTTTCTTTTCCTTTCCTTTCCTTTCAGCGTTATATTTTGAATGTTTTTTGTAGGGAGAGGATTGGTTTTATGTGCCTAAGTATGAATATAATACTGTGACTTGTACAATTACATTCAGTGCACAGCAGCACATTGTGTCCTGGTGTGGTAATTATAATCTCTTTTATTTCCCATTTGCAATGAATGACTGTTGGTCAAACCTCTTTTCTTTGAAAACAAGTATGCAGAGGAAAAGAATAGTTTGTAGGCTTTTTGAAAATTAGTTTTTGGCACAATGGCAAATGTTGTTGCTAATCAGCATACTGTAGTTCTAAACATGTGTGACTAGAAGGAATCCTTCTGAGGAAGAGATTGATGAGCCTCAAACTGCATCTTCTTTTATGTCCAGTGTGGATGTGATTTTGAATTACCGCAGACAGGCTGCAGGAAGGCCAGAGGTATTTTTACAGCACAATTTAATTTATTAGTTCATGAGGATATTTTAGAGTCAGATGACAAAAAATGACATCATTCAGTAAATCAGTGCTTTCATCAAGTGATCGCCACTCAGAAGTGTGTGTGTGTGTGTGTGTGTGTGTGTGTGTGTGTGTGTGTGTGTGTGTGTGTGTGTGTGTGTGTGTGTGTGTGTGTGTGTGTGTGTGTGTGTGTGTGCGTGTGCGTGTGCGCATGCGTGCGTGCGTGTGTTCACAGTGTTTAGTGGATTGTCTGTGGAAATAGCATAGGCCTGATTTAGTTGGGCACCGGACAGTGTTGTGCATTGAACATAGCCGATTTGCAAGCTTTTATACCAGCTATTTTCGGTAAACACCCATGCTTATCTAATATAGCTCAGGCCTTATTGGTCGTAGTGAGTGATGATCGATTTTATGACACAGGTGCCTCTCTGCTCCCTTTTCTCACCACACTCTGTACTCCCTCTCTTTCTTTCTTCACTCTCCCTCTCTCCCTTTCTGTCACTGCTTGCTGCAGCTGGGCCTGGTTCAGCCTGCTTTTGGCTTTATCTGTGTTCAATGGCTGTGGATTGGGTTCAGCACGCTAGTTCCTGCCTGCCTGCCACTTGTGAGCCAGCCAACCAGGCGCTATGTGTGTACCATATGAGCTTTTTGTTAAGTATGCATTGGGCTGGACAACAAAAGTGTCTAACTAACCAGAATTATAGGAAGTACATGGCAACCGGGGGTGCCGTTAGGTATAGGCTGCTGGACACTGTGGACAGTCAAGATGTCGCCGTGTAAGTCCTGTACTTCGCCTAATAAGATGGAGATTAAACTTGGAACGATGTTAAGTATGTGTGGATAATAATCATTTATACAACACCTATCATAATAAAGTTATAAGTGATTTACATAAAACACAAGACATAAATCAAATTAGAAGACATAAAAAATCAAGCGAATCAAGCAATAACATTTTAAAATGTTAAATTATGGAAAGTTAAATTTGGGGAATGGAACAGGGTGGGTTGGAGAGGGGATGGAGAGAGAAGGGAAGGGATGGAAGATGGACAATGGACAGGGATGGACAAGTACACTACGTGCGTACACACACACACACACACACACACACACACACACACACACACACACACACACACCAATCTTCGGTTCATGTTATTTTGACAAAGTAAAGGTCATTTATCAACCTTTTCTTCTTGTGTCTGATAAGCTTTAGAATGTTCTCTCTCCCTGTCTGTTAGACAGACAGTCTGTCTGACACCATTTCTCTCAGACTGTAGATTATTATATAGATGTGGGGAATAGTGAGGTGTGTTTTCTAAAAGTATATACATATTCTAGTTTACAGCACAGCTTCAATCTAAAGCTGCGACTATTGATTATTTTTAGCAACTATTATCAATCAACAAAAAACATTGTTTAATTGATTGATTGATACAGTTTGCATAAAAAAGCCAAGAAAGCTTCCATTGCATGGGTTCTTCACACTCAGTTCATCGAAAAAGTGAAACTGTTAAAAGGATCCCTGGCTAATACGACAAATATGTCTTAAAACATTATAATTGCCCTCTATTACTAAAAATAAATAAATAAAAACACCTTAAATATTTTATTTCTTTCATAAATAGACAATCTTTCACTCAATAGGGACTGCTCCTGTCGCAAGTTGATGTCATATGTCCATGTGTGGTCCAGCCCTATGGAATTATGAAATGCATGTGCTATTAACTATTAACTTAGGAAGTATTAAGTTGTTTTTTATTAGCACGTGCATTCCATAATTCCATAGGGCTAGACCACACATGGGCATATGACATCATCAACTTGCGACGGGAGCAGTCCCTATTGAGTGAAAGATTCTATATTTATGAAAGAAATAAAATATTTATGGTGTTATTATTTTGTAATTTTAGTTATAGAGGGCAAGTATAATGTTTTAAGACATATTTGTTTTATTAGCCAGGGATCCTTTTAAAGGGATACGGTATTTCACTTTCAAAAATGTGTTGGGTAATTTTATCGTCTACTCAGGCTTTTGCACCCCAGACAGTTTATAAGTTAAGATTCAGTAATTAGATATTTTATATATTTTTTAAATCTCACACAAATCGGTGTCAATGCACCTATCCGATTAAACACCACAGGCAGACTTTCCACAGGCCGTATCGTTCGGCCGTAATCTGCTCCCAAAGTTAGTGGGAGGGGCCTATTTTACAAAAAATGCCACAAATCACAAACGGAATGTCCAATCCACCCCAAAGGAATTCCATTCTCATCCATAGGGTGCAAATGCATTTGTTGCAAAAACAAATTTAGGGGGATAAATCCCCTCCTAATTACTTACACATCATCACAGGGGTGACTTGACATTGTCAGTGGGAGGGGCCTATATGTCCGAAGGCGTCTGTGCCATCCAGCCAACCACACTTTGCAATTTCCCCAGAATTGCACCTTTCCACAAAGATGGCAAAAGAAAACATTCTTTGTTCTGTACTTATACATACAATTGTATGGTACAAAACACTGAAGTCCTTAAACCAGAAACCTAACCGCACGCGGATGACACGGGTGTTCCTGCAGCACACCGGTCATGTTTTATCCGGATTACTTCGGGAGCCAATGGTGTTTTTTAACCCAATCCGTGCTTTCCTCGAGATCTCTCGTGGAAAGTTATTAAGGTCATCTGGGCCATCCATGAGAAACACGAGATTTTTTAGCCTCTGTTAGCTTCCTCGGCTAGCATCCATAGGCCTCTATTAAATCGCATTACCCACAATGTACATAATATGGTGAAAGAACTAATTGTATTAACATACACTACCGAACAGATTGTATACATTTTATAATTGTACTAACATACATACTCTACTATACATACAGATTGGACAAAATTACATTTTGAGTGGTGTAAACCACTCCTACAACTGGCTTTTGTGTGCAGAAAAAAATGAGCATGGTTGCTATGTTCAAAATAATTTCTGACGTAATTAAATCACACCCGGGTGAACTGGATGACCGTAGCAACCATGCTCATTTTTTCTGCACAAAAAAAGCCAGTTGTGAAATCACATCCGGGTGTGATTTCATTACGTCAGACATTACGTCAGACCACAGCTGATCATGCTATATAAAACCTTACACCACTCAGTTCACACGGGTGTGATTTTTTAAATCACACCCGTGTGAAGTGAGTGCTCTTTCTTCATACATCATCACAAGTCACAACGGACAATCACAATTTGCGGCCTCACTTTTATCTTCAATATGTACTTTTCTCAGCCAATCAAATCATCACTATGGGGTGATCAGCCAATCACAAGCCAATGTTTGTGTTCACACAAACCCGGAAAGCGGGGTGACTTCATATTTGGGGTTGTTGAGAATTTGAGATAATTATATCAAGGTTCAATTTGCTAGTGACCCATCGTTTGGGTCACAGAACCAAAACAAGGGGTTGGACCCGGGTTTGTATACACCAAATCTAATTGCGTAAAATAGCCGATATACAAGCTGCGTCGCAACGCAACATGTTGCAAGCTTGTAGATCTGCTATGTTTGGCTATAATGCCCCCCCAGAATATGGACGCTGGGCTTCAAGTGTTTAAAGGAGGTTAGGCCGGTGCGTCGGCCTCGGAGCCTAGCTGTATCTGAACATGCGGCAAGTCTTGGATCTTCTCCCTCAGCCTCAGCTCCATCTCCTCCTGGCCTGCAGGAGCACTGCTGCGGTCCACGAGATGCTGCAGGAGCCCGGCGCCGAAGGCGTCCCCCTCCACGTTGACCATGGTGTTGACGCGGTCGACGATCCAGTCGACGGCCAAGATGAGAGAGATGTCCTTGGTGGGCAGCCCCACGGCCTCCAGGATCATGGCCAGGGTCAGCACGTGCCCGGCGGGGATGCCTGCTGCGCCCACGCTGGAGGCCGCCGCCATCACCAGGACGGTGAGCACCTGGGCCGAGCCGAGGGACACGCCGTTGAGCTGGGCGATGAACATGGTGGCCGTGCACTGGACCAGGGCCGCTCCGTCCATGTTGACGGTGGCGCCGATTGGCAGCACGAAGCGGCTGACGTGCTTGGACACGCCGTTCTGCTCCTCCACGCATTTCATCATGGTGGGCAGCGTGGCAGAGCTGGAGGCCGTCCCGAAGGCGGTGGCCAGGGCGGTCACTATCCCCCACAGGAAGGCGTATGGGTTCTTCCGGGTGAAGACCAAGTAGATGCCGGGCACTACCACGAGGCCATGGATGGCCAGGCCGAGCACGCAGCAGCCAACATACTTCCCCATGCTGACGAACAGGGTGCCAACATCTCCCATCTCTAGAATCTTACCCGCGATGAGGAACGCGATGCCGACGGGAGCGTACCACATGATCCAGGACACCAGGTGCATAGTGGCCTCGTTGAACTGACCGAAGAACTCGATGAGAATTCGTCCCTTCTCTCCGAGGTTCCTCAACACCACGCCAAACGCCATGGCAAACACCAGGAGACCCAGGATATTGGTGCTGTCCTGCTCTGTTCCGAAAGGCACCTTGTCGATGGCGGTGACTCCGTCTGTGCCGTTAGTGGCGATCAGTCTGTAGCTGGTGGCGTACGTCTGGAAGGCGGCGGACACCAGGTTGGAGGGAAAGATGTTTCTGAGCAGGTCTAAGAACGAGTCCACCGCTTCTCTGGCCTGCGGAAAGCCCTCGTCCAACGGGGGAGGCCTGACACCACCGGCAGTGACCGACCCGGGGCGGACAGCGGAGGCCAACGCCAGGCCGATGACGGAGGCGATAACAGTGGTGGACAGGAAGTAGAGCATGGCCCAGCCGCCCAGCTTGCCCAGGGCCTTGGGGTCGATGCTGGCTGCTCCGCTCACCAGGCTGCACACCACCAGTGGGATGATGATCAGCTTCAGCATGCGGATGAGCAGCTCTCCCGGGAAGCCCACGTAGACGACCTGGGCGTGGGTCAGCTGCATGTGGCGCGCACCCACGCCGATGCAGACCCCCGCCGTCACCCCCGCCACGGTCAGGATCACCAGCAGGTTGGCCAGCACTGTCCTCCGGAAGCGCTGTGCCAGCGACGCCGGTCGGTCGGGGCGCACGGCGTCGCTGTTGGATCTGATACCTTCCTCCATGGTGATCTTATCAGCCGTCACCGGGTTATCTTGCACAAATAATTTCTACACAAAAATCAAAAGGTAATAAATTGGAACAATGTGTATTTATTCATAATTGTCCCCAAAAATGTTACATCATACTGCTATGATGATGTCATATTGACATCATACTGATGATTAAACTGGTCCCATTTCAGTAAGTCCATTTTTGAGCACTTTGTTTTACACTTACTTCATCAGCAGGTTAATACAAAGTTTGACAATGTTTTATCATTGAATATAACAGTAAAAACAATCATGGCCATTTTAGCAGTTTTGGCAATTATATCGTTCTTCACAAAATACGTCAATATGTTAGAGGACTGTGACGATCCCTCAGGAACTGAAGCTTGCACTCTCTCGTCAAAAGACCTCTGACCTTTAGATCTCTCAATGAGTAAATTGTTATGATTTGCTCGATCCACTTTTCTGCCTTTTTTGGCCACGTCAAAGAAATCGCATTTCCATACATGCGAATAGTCTGACTATGGTTGTACCCGTCTGTGACCCTTTCATGGAGATCTCCGTATCTGTCCGCCTGCCCTGCTGGCTGGCCCTCTCATTTTTGAGGGCCCTCCTATATACAGGTTTAATGTTTGTTTTTAGTTCAATGTTTGTTATAAAAATGCCATTGACAATGAAAGGAAAATTGACATCATATTGTCCCTCATTACATCATATTGTCTCTTTGTTGTTAATGGCATTTACTGTTTGTGTTGGCACCATTTGTTTTACATCACCATTACATCACCTAATCAACATGAGTTAGACTTTAATATATTAGCGCCCCTCACTGGTGTGATTTTATAATACTAGAGAAGTGCCCGTGGGGCCTCTTCGGCGGTGCCCGTTGGGCACTGGCCTACTTGGAATGATGCAAGTTGGAAATGCATGCCCTACCCAGATATGTCTCTGTCAGCCATGCCGAAATATGGAGTGTTGGGATGTCAGAACAGGCCAGCTTGTGGAGTTCTATGTCCGGCATGCCCAAATATGGAGTTTTGTTGAGGTAAGAAAAGGCCACATTGGGCAGGGGCCCGGTCCAGAGCCAAGGCAGAGGCCTTTCAGAATGATGTCAGATGTCTGCATGTGTCTCTCTGGGTCCCTTTATTCCTATATATGGAGTTCTGCCCCACCCAGATATGTCTGTGTCAGCCATGCCCAAATATGGAGTGTTGGGCTGTCAGAACAGGCCAGCTTGTGGAGTTCTGTGTCAGGCATGCCCAAATATGGAGTGTTGTGAAGTCAGAACAGGCCAGCTTCATATATGGGCAGGGGCCCTGTCCAGATCCCGGGCAGAGGCCTTTTTGGGCGGTTCTGGACAACCGCGGGTCCGAACGACTCGACACCGGGCACTGCACCCCATGCGGTGGTGTGGAATGCGTGTGTTGAATTTGAAGCCGGTGGGGCTAACGGTTCTTGAGTTACGTGGATTATACCCAGACATACATACAGAGACTTGGTGCATTTATAGATAGATAAAAGGATAAAAAGGACAATATCAGTCACTAGAACCAACCCTAACCCTGTAGGTTATTACAAGCACCTTATTACAATTGGTGTGTGTGTGTGTGTGTGTGTGTGTGTGTGTGTGTGTGTGTGTGTGTGTGTGTGTGTGTGTGTGTGTGTGTGTGTGTGTGTGTGTGTGTGTGTGTGTGTGTGTGTGTGTGTGTGTGTGTGTGTGTGTGTGTGTGTGTGTGTGTGTGTGTGTGTGTGTGTGTGTGTGTGTGTGTGTGTGAAGCTGACTGGTGGATTAGCTCCCTCAGATGGCAGAAGGAGAGGGATCTGCTCTGACAGTGTGGTGGTTAGCCCATCTGTCTATAATTAGCTTTGTGTGCGTGTGTACAGTATGTGCCCAAATGTGTGTGTGTGTGTGTGTGTGTGTGTGTGTGTGTGTGTGTGTGTGTGTGTGTGTGTGTGTGTGTGTGTGTGTGTGTGTGTGTGTGTGTGTGTGTGTGTGTGTGTGTGTGTGTGTGTGTGTGTGTGTGTGTGTGTGTGTGTGTGTTGCTGCTACCTGCCACCAGGTGGTCTACTCTACATGAATGTACAGAGCTGAGTGATATTTGGGCCTGGTGCTGCAGAGCAGCTTGGACTTTAGCCTGCCCAGTTAACTCTTCACAAACTAATGCCAAAAATATCAGATCTACAAGCCTATAAAGCATCACATTGTGACATAATAATGTAATTCTGCTATTATCAGCAGAGGATATTGCGATAAATTAGGTTTAATAGCCATGGAGAGCCAGCGAGATTCGCGCCCAATGACCACTTCCGGCGACTCCGCCTCCTCGTTCGTCGATTTCGTCCCATATGTTGTGACGCCATCGGTTCCGTCACTGTTCTGTCAACGAGTCCCAGTTCTGTCACGATGTGTCAACGCTATCCCGGTTCCACTTTGCCTACCAACATGAATAAAAAATAAACGCCTCACCGGAATGAATTGATGAGCCCTGAGCCTATGCGTTATAACTCACTCTGTGCTTGCATTTTGGCATTCAACTGTATTCCAGAAATACATTATCCATATCAAAAGAAATCGCATGAATCGCATGATATTATAGTCTATACGTCTCACGTCTCGCCTGCAGGTGTTTCCACGCCAACCAATGTACCCATAATCAATCAAGTTACCCGACCATCGGACAAACAAATATACTGGAAAAGAAACAACATCAGGGCTTTACATTTAAAGGATGTGGCATTGTAAATTAATTAGGCCTACTTAAACCATGATGCTTATAGTTTAACATGACTGCCATGTCATGGGCAGTGCACACTGGAGAATGCAGGAGCATTAATTAACTAAGTATGTTTTATTTGTAGAGCACCATTCGCAGACAATCACAGTCACAAAGTGCTTTAACAACAATAAAAGTAAAACAAGTCGATAATAGTCAATTCAGAGTCAATACAATTAAAACAAGTCAAAAATGAAGTAAGACTAAATAGAAATAAAATAAAACAATTAACATTAACCAAGCCGGTGAAAATGAACAGGGAAGTCAAATAGGGCTATGAAAAGGCCTGTTTAAAAAGGTGAGTTTTTAACAGTCCTTTAAAAATGTCCACAGAGGCCACAGTTCTGAGGTGGAAGGGGAGCTCATTCCATAGCTTAGCAGCAGCGCACTAGAGATTCTATGGTAGAATTGATTAACGCAATGAAAGGGTCATAGGATATGTCACACTATGCAAGAAAATACAAAATAATATATGTTTAATATTGGGGGCGTCACAGAGTTATTGGTCTTTTGCTATGTAACACTACAAGATGAAAAGACGCATGTTAATTTGTCGGGAGTTGCAGCAGTTCCAGAAGTGTGTTGGTGGACTAGTGACTGGCCACCGTTCTGTTCTGTTCTGTTCTGTTCTGTTCTGTTCTGTTCTGTTCTGTTCTGTTCTGTTCTGTTCTGTTCTGTTCTGTTCTGTTCTGTTCTGTTCTGTTCTGTTCTGTTCTGCGCTATTGACTCTCTCTTTCTCTCTCTCTCTGTGTACAAAAACAGCATATTGGACATTACTGTATATAGATTTCGACTAATGTGGTAGGCTATAAAATTACACCCTGGCCATTACCATGGCCTGTGGTACAGTATATGCCTATTGACACGGCAGCTCTGAATTTTGTGTTACATTATATTTTACACAAATATAACACTGTATGATTAGAGCTCTATTGGTTAAACATTTCCCCATCTTTTTGCATTTAGTGACCATGTGGGTCGACAATAATGATTTACCATATCATATCGTCACAGAACCGTCGGCGTTGCGGTGCCGTGACGACATAGGGGACGAAGTTGATGACATTGTCTCTGTTGGGAGAGGAATTCACCCCTCCAGCAGCCATGTGCCCTTATTTTAACTGACTTGAGTTGATTGCATGGACTTAAGTGATAGATTTGCAATTTATTTAAGCTAGCCTATGTATTGGGTATAATTGTGACAAATACAATGCAGAGTTTCATTGATTGGTTCTTTATTGAGAAACTTACCAGCAGTAAATCTCAATACTAGGCTACAGCACAATTTAGCTACCAGGTGCCAGAATAAACTTAAACATGAGAGCAAATGGGGAGGTCGTTGTTTTTGTTCGAAGGCCCATTTAGTATAGAGAGGGGAATCTGAGGAGGCTCGGTGAGGCCTGCTAATGGCCCCTACACACTGTAGGAGTTTTAAAGTTGTCGGCGAGTCATCAGATCGTCATGTATTTCATCATTCTTCATTATATCTTTGTGGCTTTCACACTAAACGATTGGTCGCAGACTAGGCATCACACACTGCAAGAGTTCACCAAGATGCGATCAAGACCCGATATTCATTTGTTTTTATTTCATCATTTTTACATCTCACGCACGTGCATGATCCGATGACCGACATGATGCGAGACCGACACAGAGGACGCCCCTCTCTCTCTCTCTCTCTCTCTCTCTCTCTCTCTCTCTCTCTCTCTCTCTCTCTCTCTCTCTCTCTCTCTCTGTGCATGCCACACACACAGGCGCCAGGCGGCGAAATGTTTGTGACAGCGTGTAGTGTAGCCTACGTGGGCTGCAGTGAGACAGGACGTTAAATCTTGATTTTCATGAAATAACTATCCGTCTCTCTCCGCGCGCGCACACACACACACACACACACACACACACACACACACAGACACACAGACACACAGACACACACACACACACACACACACACACACACACACACACACAGAGAGGGAGAGAGAGAGAGCCCAAAAGTTTGCTCCGATGCGGTTTTGTCAACATTATTCAAGTGAAATGATTTGGTTATGGTTTATTTAACAGCAACATTGGGCTAATGCTACCATGTACGACACAGGACAGGGATTTACCCAAGGAATAATGGTTATCATCTGATCATCTATCGATACAGACAGACAGACAGACAGACAGACAGACAGCGTGCTCTCGTTGGCTGTAATACAGGTCTTATCGGGGCGTAGTCGCAACCCAGTTCATATGATATCCAGTCGGCGACAGAGTCAAATATCAAACTTGCTAGATGTTCAGAAATGGTCGGGGAGGCGTCGGCGAGCACTTTTATTGGCGCTGGATCTTCTCGCAGCTCCTTTCACACACATCGAGCAAAACCTCGCCGATCAAAGCCTGGTTTTACGTCAGATCGGGGGTTTTTTTTTTTTTTATAAAGTATATTTATTGGATTTTACAAACAGACATTACACAACATTACAGACAACAAACAGACATTACACAACAAGAACATAATAACAAACAAAAACAAAAAACAAAAAAAACAGCTCAGGCACAACATCACTATAAATAAAAAGATTGAACATACAAAGACATGGCAAGGACAATGAACCACAACGACTCTGAGTTTCGATAGACTCCCATTCAGTAAATACATCCATACAGCATACAAATACATGTTAAAAAGGCAGACAATACAGCTATCATAGGCACAAAACATCACAACAAGAGCAGACCCATGCATACTCCACTCAAAGGCGGCAACCGCCCCCCCCTCCAGGCGGCAGGGCCACCGCCCCAAGAAGCGGCCCCGACGCAATGCATCGAGACCCCTGCCCGGGCGACCACCCCCCCCATACCCAAAGGGCAGACCAGCCCCCACCCCAAAGCAGAGCACACACCAGGGAAGAATGCTGGCATATAAGATATCTAAGGCTGGCACGGAAAACCTCCAAGTATTGTGGCAGACAATGTTGGTCCAATATGATCTAAATAAGGGTCCCAAATTTTGTAGAAAGTGTCCAATTTAGAATGCACCATGCATGTAATGTATTCACAAGGAATACAGTCCATTATAATGTTATGCCATGATTTCTTTGATGGAGCAACATCCTTGATCCAAAACAAAAGAATATTTTTCCTAGCAGCAAACGTCAATAAGTTGAACAACCTCTTATGTTTGACATCAATAACATGATCATCTGGGAGACCAAGTAAAAGACACAACGGGTTTAAATCGATCGGGACACCAAAAATAACAGAGAGTTCTGATACAATGTCATACCAATAGTTCTGAAGCTTCACACAGGACCAAAGACAGTGAACATAATTACCAATCTCTGTCTTGCATTTAAAGCAAAATGGGGACGCACTGACATCCATTTTATTCTTGAGAGCAGGAGTTATATGTATACGATGTAATATCCTGAACTGGATGGATTTAGTTCGGTTACAAACTGAAATCTGTTTTGCATAGGCCCACATATCTGCCCAGTCCTCATCATGAATAGAGACGTCCAGGTCTTTTTCCCAGGACTGCTTAGTAACCTGAGAGGATATAGATGAGTAGGAATTCAATACGTCACAGAAAATTGAAATTTGTTTCTTGGAAAATTGCAAAGAGAGGGCTCGTTCTACCTGTGAAGCGGAACTATTGGTTACAAGTGAAGTGTCCTCAGTAATAAAATGTCTAATTTGTAAATACCTAAAGAATTCAGATTTTAGCAACCCATGACGCTGCTGCAATTGTGTGAAAGACATCAAGGTCTGGCCATCAAACAGGTCTCCAAGTTTGGTAATGCCCTTCTCATGCCAGGTCCTAAAGCCTACATCCGAATGTCCCGGCCTAAAGTCGGGGTTGCCTACCACTGGAGTAAGGGGAGATGTCAATTTAGCACGGCCTTCAATAGTACGCACAGACCTCCAGGCTTTGACTGAACATAGCGTGATGGGGTTAGAACAACATTTCCTAATAGACTTAAGGTCCTTTATGAATAATAGATTCCAAAGAGGGCACTTGGACTGTGAAGATTCAATATCAAGCCAAATCGAGGAAGGATCCGATTTAAGCCAATTCGTAAGCACCCTGAGGTGCGCGGCCAGTTGGTAATGCCTTATATTGGGCAGATCTAGACCACCATCTGCGCTATCCATTTGCAGCTTGGCCAATTTCAGCCGAGGCTTCCTCCCACTCCAGATGAAAGTACTTAACCAGCCTTCTAGTACCTTGATAACCTTGTTTGTCAACAATACAGGAATCATTTGCAATGGATAAAGTATTCTGGGGAGAATATTCATTTTTATAAGAGCTATCCTACCTAGCCAAGAGAGGGGTAAGGGGGCCCAACGTTCCAAATCTGCTTTTATAATATCTAAAAGAGGAGGGAAGTTGGCCTTGAACAGTGTATCATAAGCAGGTGTTATAGTCACTCCCAAATAAACGAAACCAGCAGGTGACCATTTAAAAGGGAAGGGTTCGGACAGGTCTGGGATAGATGTTAGAGAACCAAGTGGCATGGCTTCAGACTTAGTGAAATTAATTTTGTACCCCGAAAAGGCGCCAAACCTAGAGATCATTTGAGTTAGACAGGGAATAGAGGAATGAGGTCTGGAAATAAAAATTAACACGTCGTCTGCATAGAGTGTGATTTTGTGCTCCCTTTCACCGATTCGAACACCAGAGATCAGAGCAGACTGTCTGATTGCCTCGGCAAGCGGTTCAATAGCGATTGCGAAGAGCAACGGGCTGAGCGGATCTCCTTGGGGATTACCCCGTTGAATAGAGAAGTTTTCGGACCTAAGTCCATTAGTCAAAACTGCTGCCGTTCGGGACTCGTAAAGAATTTTGACCCACTTGGTAAATCTACCACCCAGGCCGAATTCCTCAAACGTTTCAAACAGATAGGGCCATTCTACGCGATCGAACGCCTTCTCCGCGTCGAGAGACAGCACCATAACGGGGTGGTCGACGCCCTGAGATAGTTGGATAACATTTAAAAGCCTTCTCATATTGTCACAGGAGTTTCGCCCCTTGATGAAGCCTGTCTGCTCTTCTTTAATGATGAAAGGGAGCACTTTTTCCAGACGCATGGCCAAAATTTTGGAAAGCAATTTTTGGTCAGAATTAAGTAAGGCTATAGGCCTGTAGGAGGCGCACTTTTCGGGACATTTTCCTTTTTTGAGAAGAAGTGAAATATTAGCCTCCCGCAAGGACTGAGGCAAGATCCAGGTCTCAGAAGCATGATTCAACATTGCCAAAAAGGGATCTAATAGAATATTACTGAACTCCTTATAAAATTCACAACCAAACCCGTCCGGCCCCGGGGCTTTCCCAGATGGCATACATTTCAAGGCTTCAAATGCCTCCTCCTTTGTGATTGGGGCATCTAGTAGTACATTCTGAGCAGTCGTGACCATAGGAAGATGCAAGTCTTCAAGAAAAGAATACATATCGGAGAGAGCACCATCATCCAGCTGTTCTGTTTTATAGAGATTAGAATAAAATGAGGCAAACTCCTTGTTAATAGTTTTAGTATCAAAAGATCTGACATTATTGGAATCCACAACTGAGGCTATAATTTGAGAGTCAGCTCTTTTTTTAGCCAGATTAGCTAGACATCTGCCGGGCTTATCCCCGAACTCATACATTCTCTGTCTAGCAAATTTAAGGGAGTACTCTGAGTCTTGAATCAACAAAGTATTCAAGGCAGCACGAGTAGCCGTCAATTCCTTAAGCAGATTTGAGCTTGGGGTCAAGATGTGTTTGCTTTCAAGGTCAGCCAGTTTGGATTCAAGGAGTTTGCGTTGTTCTTCCTTTTTACGCCTTTTGGAAGCAACATAAGACATAATTAGTCCACGAGAGTAGGCTTTGCATGTCTCCCAAAGGAGAGAAGGATCATCTGTAGATGATGAGTTAATTGAGTAAAACATTTTGAATTCTGAAGTGAAGTATGAAACAAATCTATCATCTTTGAGAAGGGATGAATTAAGTCTCCAGCGTCTTGATCGTGCTCTCTCCTCAGAAAGTGAATAAACCAGATATACAGGGGCATGATCTGACAAAACAATACTTCCCATGGTACAAGATGAGACCAAAAATAGCTTGGAGGAAGGAATAAAGAAATAATCAAGTCTAGTGTAACATTTATGGGGGGCACTGAAAAAAGTAAACTTTAAATCAGAGGGGCATAGGGCTCTCCAAACATCAGAGAATCCAATATCTGAACATAGAGAGGAGAGCATCTTGGCTTGCCTCGAGGGGGAGGCTAAACTAGGTGGGTGTTTGTCTAAAGACGGGGTAAGGTGACAGTTGAAATCTCCGCCCACAAAGGCATCCTCAGAAGCTAGCTCAGAAAAGTCAGCAAAGATCTTAGATAAAAAATCAGCAGAGTAGCCAGGAGGACAATACACATTCATGAATGTCACATCTTTACCTTGAAGAACCCCCTTAACAATTACATATCGGCCCTGGCTGTCTATAACAGACTTAAGAGGCCTAAATGCAATATTCTTATTGACCAGAATGGCCACACCCCTACTAAATGAGGAGTAAGCTGTAGCAAAAACCTGCCCTACCCAATTTGTTTGAAGTCTAACATTATCCCTGGCCTCCATATGGGTCTCTTGTAAAAAAGCAACAGAAACATTCTCCTTCTTCAAAAATGACAAAACTGCCTTCCTCTTGGCCGCCTTTTGAAGGCCCCGAATGTTCCAAGAGCAAAGCTTGAAACTGTCGGAATTAACCATGGTCATCGAACATGGACTGATACTTAGGCAGAATAGACCTAGAAGGGCCTATAGGCACACTATCCCTACTCATATCTAATAACAAACATGTGTGTCCTGAGCTATAAGACAGATACATACAAAAAACAGACAAAAAAACACGAGTGGGGGGCCTTTCCCCAAAAATACAGGGACTAATCATCCAACTTAAAACCCTCAAAAATCCACCAAATGTAGATTAACACTTCTCAACAGCCCCACTCCCATATTATTAGGTACCTCAAATAGATAAGCAAAATAGTCAAAAGAAATGTATCAAAGTAAAAATAATATATATATGTACCCACACGCACACATGCACACACGCATACGCACACACATATCCACAGCGTACATCTAAAGAAAGAAAAAAAAAAAAAAAAAAAAAAAAGATTGTAAAAATATATTTTTGTACATGTGCATGCACATGCACACGCCCATACCGCACATTTATGAAAAAAAAAATATACATATATATATATATCTGTGCATGTGCATACACATACGCACACACGCATATGCATACACACACACATGCCCGCATTGCACAATTATTTCAAGAAGAGTGAGAATAATAATGAAAAATATACATACACATAGATACATGCATACACACACACGCATACATACATACATGCACGCACATGTTACACAAATAAACGCACACACAAACACATCCACACTGCACACAATGTTATATTCAATTGAATGTAAACAGAAAGATCAAGTAAGCATCAAATCCACCAAAAAAGTCCTGTCCAAAAATCACAGGTCTGTATGGGCAATACCTCCTCCCAGCCCAGGGAGGCACCACATCCAGAAAAAAGAAATAATAAGAAAAAAGGGGGGTGCGATTACTCTGCCAGGCCACAAGGGGCGCTAAACAACAGTTCGTCCGTCAGCATAGTGAGTTCAGAGTTCAGAGTTCAATGGTTGGTAACGACGCGACCGGGCGATGACGTCACGCAGCTAGCCAGAGCGGCTAACAACATGGCTATTAATAAAAACTAAACCCCCCCAGTTACATAAAACATGAACAAAAACGTCTCGGTATTCAACAAAACCACGCATAGTCATCTAGAGATTAATAAAACCTTACAGTATCGCCCAAAGCACAGAACATGTGAAGTTTTTTTGTCCCCCTTTCAAAGAAAATAAAAATAAAGGAAAAACGAGAGGCAGCGCCTCGCCTACTAGTATGAAAACAGATGCAAAAACCGGAGTCATCATAAATTAAAAAAGGGGCATATAAACAAAATTAGATACCTAAGTGTTCGGGTATAACCCAGCTTCACAGTCTCGCACATATGAACCGAAATCTTTAATTAAACGAAGAGGTAGACATGACGTTCGAGCGTTAGCAATAAGCTAACCACAGTAAGGATACTACCATCATTCAGCGTCGGCCACGGTGTCCGCCTCGGCGTCCGCCTCGACGTCCGCCTCGACCTCCCTCGCCGGCGACACCCTCGCCGGCGACACCGAGGCTGCGGCGTCTTTGTAGTAGGCCTTCAAGAAGTCCGCAGCGTCCTTAGGTGATGCAAGAAGCTTTCTTTTGCCGTCCTTGGTCTGGATAAAAAGCCGCGACGGGTAGAGGAGCGAGGGCCTGAATCCTTGCTGGTACAAAGCGCCCATGGCATCTCGATAGGAAAAACGTTGTTCCATGACCTCAGGGGGGTAATCCTCGAAGATAAGGACTGGTTTGCCTTTGTAGGACAGATGTCCTCTCTTCTTACGAGCCTCCCGGATTATAGCCTCTTTTATTCTGTAGCGGTGTAGACGGGCAATCACTGCTCTAGGCCTGGATCCGCGGGTTGGCTTAGCGGTCAGCGCTCGGTGACAGCGATCCAATTCAGGCGGTGTAGGAAGGACGTCTTTGCCCAAAATTTCCACCAGAACCTCCGCAAAGAAGTCAGTGGGCTGGTCACTTTGGATCGATTCATCGAGCCCAATAATTCTTATGTTATTTCTACGGCTACGCGAGGACAAATCTATCATTTTGGACTTTAGCTTAGTATAGCTCTCCTCCATTGCCGCACATCTGGCTTCAACCTCCTCCAGCTTGTCGCTATAATGGTTTAAGCCGTCTTCCAATGAGGTCAGACGCTGACCCTGGTCAGCAACGGTTATCTGAAGGTTGTCGAGTTTGGACTCAAGCGAGGAAAAGCCGGTTCTGAACTCGAGAGTAAGGGAAGCTTTCATCTCCTCGATTAGCTTAGCAACAGTAGCCATTTCGGTGGCAGCTACAGAGTCTTCCTTCCTATCCTTACTTCTTGTAGACATTTTGGCTCGTTCAGCCAGAAACAAAAACGCAAATATGTAAGGAAACAAATCAGTGCAGTCTGGACAGTCTGAGTGTATAAAAATGAGGCTTATATAGTAATTTAGAAAAGTTTGGGAGCTTCGGCGTGGCAAAGCGCGTCTACTCCATCTTACGACCCGGAAGCACTCCAGATCGGGGGGTTTTGTCGGCGAGCGCCAAAAATGCTCCCGACAGCATAATCGGAGCAAATATCGGGCAGTGTGTACGAGCCATAATGCTTCGAACACTGTTCAGCGAGAGGCTGGATTAATGATTTATTACACGCCTATCATGCCTATTTTGAGCCATAATGCCAATAAAGACGGCGTGCGTGCGTGCACGCGTGTGCATGCGGGGATTTTGGCCCTTTTTACGTGGATGGAAGTGTTAATATATTCTTTTTAGTTCTTGGATTAACGCAAATTAATCAAAAGCCGTCTGTACGTCTGTGGCTACCTGGACAAAGGTTGATATATGTCGTCTTAGGCATCTAACCTGTTAAGCTGTTGAAAACCATGATACGCTTCATGTCCTCCAAAAACTGTTAACTTGTCTATATACTTCTGGAGGGGGGGGGGGGGGGGGGGGGGTAATGCTTTCTATCAGGCTTTAGTTATGCTATTTTGTACTTTTTTTTGCATTTTCTCTTGAGGCTACATCCACATAACCTGACTCCGCCAGATTGTGGCAGTATTGAGTTCACAAGTTCCCTCCTCCTGCCTGCATCTGGTCTCTCTCAAGCAGAAACGATGAACCCGAAGCAGCAGGACAAAAATCTGATATTTTCATAATAATTTCGAGTTGTAGTCCTGTTAGGTTGTGTTACATTTGCGCTGTGGCACAGCTACAATACGTCAACCGGTCTCGCGTTGATCATCGTCTCTGCCCGGGAGAGACCAGATGGGAGCAGGAGAAGGAACTCACTACTGCCGCCATCTGGCGGAGTCAGGTTAACATCCACACGGTCACCCCTGCCAAGGAATGCCTTGTCTGGGCTACATCTTTGAGCTTCCTGCTACCTGAAAATCTAGTGGGAGTTTACACATTTTTGGGATTGTGTTGCACCTATTGCAAAAATACTTCCAAATTAAACGTGATATTACTGTTTTTCAAATGTGTTAAGAATAAACACAAGACACTATATACTGTCCATTTTCAAAAATGAGAATAGTGTTTTTTAATGCTCAACTGATTACGATTATAGTCCAGGGTGGCACATTTCTCAATACTACAGCTATCAGTGAGGTTGTGCTGTACACAACTACAAATTATAGGAATCTACATTTTCATACGTTCTGGCAACTTAATGGAAAACACCAATACTGTATATCCTGTATTTCATATCATCACGTCCCTATGGGACTAGAAACAAAAAGAGGGTATTTTCATCTTGCTTTTTTTTCTGTTCATTGGCCGTAATTCTGACAGTCACTGGTTTCAAATGGCTACAACTACTGTACGGTCCCCTGTCCGCACATCTCCTTCTAAATCCACCACTATATTTAGAATGGCCGTCATGTGATCAACCTATACCTCCGCCAGTCATCTTACAGAGAGCTATGAAGGTTGGAGCCAGGAGAGATGGCTCCCATTGGACTAATTATAATTCTACTGATCATCTGGATCTATCTGTATGGACAGAATATAATGTATCAGATATGGATGGCTGGAGCAACCCCATCCGGCTGTCTATCTGTCCCCAGCGGCTTTTCCCTGCAGGCGGTGCTCTGACGATCAGAGCCCTGCCAACGCAGGGGAGAAGAGGCAAAGCCGTGTTTTACATACTACTGTGACAGCTATATAGACTAACAGCTGCCACATAGTTATAACAATTAGCATTTATTTCAAATGTCTCAAAAGTCCTGTAAGTTCTCTTCTGCATAAGTTCGTTCTGCTACAGTTTCTTTTAACTTTATCTTTCAGAACTAAGACCATAGGCCTCATATTTGACAAATCGATTAGTCGAGGCCATTAGTGTCTATGCATTCCTTTAAGCAACACAACTTCTGCAGCTGCATCTATATGTTTAAAATTTGCATCAAAGCCCAATAATAAAAGAAATAGACTTTATTTTGTAAACAACAACAACACTGAATTAAGAGCAGTGCTATCGGCTATGCTATCGGCTGTGCCCCAACTCTATGCCCCAAACTCACTGTTTGCAGCCTGCAGTGTTCGTCAGTGGTAAGCTCCCAGCCCACTTTTACCTATTTGGAAACAAAAAGACGAGTCCCGTAATGAACTGATACGGGACGCACGTTGTTCCATATTTTAAGGTCGAGTCGGGCCGGGGAATATGACGGCGTGATTTATTTGACAACTGTCCTGCTCTCAGTCCTCCCAACGAGAGAGCGTCAGAGCGAACCTGTCTGCATGGTCTGTGCCTGTGAGCAGTGTTGTCAGATTGTGTGAGAGAAATAAGCAACCAGGTCCATGTAAACAAGCCCAAAAGAAGCCTGACTAGGCTATTTGAAAATAGCTGATCTGCAAGCTCACAGCGCGTCACATTGGCGTTGTGAGCTTGTAGATCTGCTATTTTCAAAACGATCATTGTGACAAATTGTGGAATATTCTTTGAAACATTTTAACAACAACACTAATCTTGTATGGGGGTTCCTGTGACAAATAGATAAATCTGGGGGTCCTTGACATGAAAATGTGTGAGAATCACTGGTTTAAACGACATTAGGAAACACTGGTTTAAACGACATTAGGAAACACTGGTTTAAAAGACATTAGGAAACACTGGTTTAAACGACATTAGGAAACACTGGTTTAAACGACATTAGGAAACACTGGTTTAAACGACATTAGGAAACACTGGTTTAAACGACATTAGGAAACACTGGTTTAAACGACATTAGGAAACACTGGTTTAAACGACATTAGGAAACGCTGGTTTAAACGACATTAGGAAACACTGGTTTAAACGACATTAGGAAACACTGGTTTAAACGACATTAGGAAACACTGGTTTAAACGGCATTAGGAAACGCTGGTTTAAACGACATTAGGAAACGCTGGTTTAAACGACATTAGGAAACACTGGTTTAAACGACATTAGGAAACGCTGGTTTAAACGACATTAGGAAACACTGGTTTAAACGACATTAGGAAACGCTGGTTTAAATGACATTAGGAAACAAGCCCAAATAAACAACTATACACTTTAGGAATAAGCCCAAAATAACACAATCCACAACTACCAATATTTACACACAATTTTACCGAAAAAGAAGTCCAAAGTCGCTTATTAAAAGCTACCATGGCAACACTGCCTGTGAGTGTGACCAAGTGAGCTGGTCTGGGAAGGGCTCAGATGCAGCCCATTGGCTCATGACACAAGCAGTCGAGCACACGACCAATCGGACAGCGCATTCAGTGTTGCTAAGATACCACCCCACACCCTGGGATGATGGGATCTATTCCCAAACCACAACAAGCAGGTCGAGGAGTTTCACACACAGACACTCGTACCTCTCCCATTTGGGATTGCTCTAACGTTTTAGAGCAATCCCAAGCCATTACAAAATAATAATAACTTTTAAAAAAGACGATTCTTCGACTTTTTTGAGTCGTGGTGATCATGAGTCGAAAATCGTGTTGACTTTCAATTTTTTCAATTTTTTCCACATCCCTTGTTTTTGCATAGTCTTTGTCTGTCATTAAATGTTTTGATGAATTGAGTACAAAGGACCCAAATGGAAACTAGCCATAGTGCTTCCTTGGGTGATTACTCATAACATTATTAGCATATCTTGCCTTGTATTGAACTGTACTTTCCTGAGCTTATTTTTGCAAACTGATGAAGTATTCACTCATCCATCAATCAATCAATCAATCAATCAATCAATCAATCGATCGATCGATCAATCAATCAATCAATCAGTAAATCAAACTATGTAGTAGAACTCTTTATCTGCAACTAGGTAGCAGTAGAGGGTAGGTAAGCCTTGCTGGGGCTATCTCCCCATATTTGGGTACTTTAATTTCCGGTTTCCCGGCTTGGAGACCGCCATTGTGAGTAGCGGCTAAGCAGTAGCAGTAGCTCACAATGTTTATCTTTGGAAATCACATCCGAACCTCGGATGGATGATGATCACCACGGACAGCACCACATTTTTCAAAGAATTGGACCCTATGGGATGCGTGCGCACATATCCTGGTGCTGGTGCTAAGCAACAGGGTTGGGAAGGTTACTTTTAAAAAGTAATCCCCTACAGTTACAAGTACTTGCTAAAAATTGTAGTCCGTAACGTAATCCGAGTACCACAATGTAAAAAGTAGGGGTGTTAATTTCAGTTATACTTTTGTATTACTTTTAAGCAAAACTCAATTTAATTAGATAAAAACAAGTTTTACCATTGATATCCAGACAAGAATGTTGAGCCTATGAAATTAAGAAAAAACTACAGTAATATTGTTAAATCAGTGGTTCTCAACCTTTTTACAACAAGTACACCTCAGAAAATATTTGGCTCTCAAGTAGGCCTACCACCATTATGATTCATGTTAAAATACAGTCCTATTCAGCTAGGCACAGTTCGCACAAAAGGCAAATTAATTCCTAATCATTATAATAATTCCTAATCATTATAATAAATATACACATATAAAGAATATATCCTTATATACAATTGAAAACATGTGCCCAAAAGCACGCACAGGAACAAAAGGCACCAGCTACTACGTCACTGACACACTGCAACACACACTGCAACAACCCACTAAACACACTAACACGTCACAGACTTACCCTCCGCGTCGTTGGTTCCCTATCTCCTCATGTCGCGCCGCACGGCCACACTCGACACCAGCCGCGTAAAAATTGTCATCGCACTGCCACTAAAGCCGGCTCCCGTCCACACTCGCAAACAATATCAATATCAATAATAAACACAAACACGCCACAAGCACCGACACCCCCGCCTAATTTGTTGCCACGTCTATGAAAACAAGCACAGAAAAAATGCCATTCAACACGCTACTTACACACACTACCACTCGCTTACAATACGCGGACCTGGCAACACTACATTCCCTCTCCTATTTGCTCACAGCCCACCACGTGACCCACACAGGGAGGGAGACGATTGCGTGATGCTTCTATGTACAGGATTCTATAGGTCACCACTTTTGGTGTGACACACACACGGCTTCTGTTTACTAGAAGAAGAAGAACTACACAGCGCACACTCTGATTCTAACTTGGACACTTACCATAATGCTAACACGACCGCGTCGACACCTGGCGTGGTACAAGCGGGACAAACCCAGGCGCATATATGGATACCAACAACAACACTACACGCACACGCGCGCGCTGCAACAACAAACAGCTATGTACAGTGTGTGTGTGCGTGCGTGCGTGCGTGCGTGCGCGGGGGGGGGGGGGGAATTTGGATCGCCTCGCGATGCCGCGACAATGGCACTACACTACACAGGGCTCGCCAGTGCCACTACGTACTCGCATTTGCGACCTACAATATCACCGTGCGAATTGTAACATTCACTTTGTAGCACCGCTGCGACTACACAATCCAAACTTCTTTACAGCTACAAGTTGCGCCGTTTACATCCACAACAATGTGTCACTCTCTCGGTTCTGCACCGCTGCTGGAGAAGTATAGCACTGTCGAAGGCAGCGCAACAACTCCCCCCCCCCCCCCCACACACACACACACACCCCAGAGAGGGAGGAGAGAGAAGAGAGCGAGAGAGAGACAGAGCACACACGTCTTCACGTAGGAACACAGATAGACAAAGACAGCGCTTTCCAGTCCTTACCTTTTCTCTCACATTGTTTTCTTAGCTTTGTGACTGACCAATGACAAGCAGATTGTATTGTCTGCAAAGCAACTATGTGTCTGTCACAAATAACAGTTCTGTCCTGCAAGCCCATGTCATGTCAACACAGACAAGGCAGCTGTGCGCGCGGTGACTCCTGCAAATTACACTGACCCAATATTATTTTGTACAACCTAGCAAAGCATAACATATGATGGTTTGGAGAATAGGCTGGTCTCTCTTTTTACAAGACATACGCCATTGCATACAGGTTCTCAACCTTTTCAATTTCAAGGACCCCCATAACTCTGACAGTAAAACCAAATGGACCCATAACAGTCCCATTTGATTCCATTTGTACAGTATCAGAGTTACAAGTTATAAAACAGTCCATTTGGTTCCATTTGTACACTCTCAGAGTTACACACCTGTAGGGTCCACTTGGTTCCATTTGTACACTCTCAGAGTTACAGACCTATAATGGGTCCATTTGGAACCCCCTCAAGGAACCATGCGGGTCCCTGGATCACACCTTTGAGAGCCACTGCTTTCAAAAAATACATAACTAATATAGAGCATATTTGATCAATTTAATGTTAGGCTACAGATTATTTTGACATCTGAATTTAACAGAACCGCCCACGCACGACACATGCACATGCACGACGTGCACGCGCATGTCCACATCCACATGCACGCGCGCATGTGTCCTCTTTTTGCTCATTCAGAATATGGTATGCCTACACACTTAAAATAATGCAAACACGCAAATTGCGCAAACGACTGCATTGACACCTGGCGTGGAACAAACGGGACGAACCGAGGCGCATATATGGATAAGAACAACAACACTACACGCGCGCGCGCGCACGCGCTGCAACACAAAACAGCTGCATAAAACGCGTGTCACTGTGGACTTCTGTATCTGTGGACTTCTGTATCGCAACGCGGGGCAACGCAACTCTGGGATGAGCGGGCCGAAGGCCCGCGAAATTCTAGTATGTATACAGTCAAAGGCATGCTGTACAAATTGGTAGGCCTATTGAAAAAGATAAAGAAAGAAATGGCACTTTAAGTTCTCACATGACAGAATGCAGACAGAAACAGGCAGGCAGAGCTGGCAGACAGACAGAGACACGCACGCACGCACGCACGCACACACGCACATGCTTGCTAGCGCAATTGTTATATGCGCGATTGAGCGGACGAGTTTGACTTTGCAATCTGCGACCCACAGCTGTGATTAATCGCGGACTGATTCAGTTTGCATTTAGAAATCAACTCTTTTGTCGTTTGAAGTAATCTTGATACCACCACCACTCTGGTCAACACAGAAGCCGTTGAGGGTTGATTTCACCCTGCTGTGTGTTAATTATATCCATAGAGTTATGGTTATGTCGGCATCATATAGCGAGCAATGCATATTCTACTGGTGTGCCATTTGAATATATCTATCGGTATCTATTGTATCATTCCACTCCCCGTCCGTTAGAATCTCACACCCTTGTCCCCGCGTCTACAGAGCGCTCCAGCGGCTCCTACACACACACCCCGCCTCCTCTTGTCCCCGCGTCTACAGAGCGCTCCAGCGGCTCTTACACACACACCCCGCCTCCTCTTGTCCCCGGTTACAGATCACTGGCAGGAGTGTCCGCTGGCTACAGATCACGCTATAAAATGTAATATAATGTAATTATATAATATGGGGAATGGAGAGTTAGATTCTGACGGCGGGGAAAACCATTGGTGCTGCTGGGACCGACGCTGCTCGTGTGCCCACATTGTGCAGTGCTATGGGCGACACACAGCACAGCCCCTGATCATGTGTCATGCGTACTTATTATTACTGATTATTTTATTGTTTGGTGTTTTAACTTATTTGTAGGCCTAAAATTGATGTGAGGGAAGGGGAGAATGTAACAAAGCCTGTAATCCCCGTTACTATACCCCCATTACTGTAATACAGATTACACATTTTAAAATGTACTGTAAGGCGTTACAGTTACCGTTTATTTTATTTTATTCTGATTACGTAACGGCGTTACATAATAATCTGTTACTTCCCAACCCTGGTAAGCAAGGCGTTGCCTAGCAACCAATCCAGTGTTAAAAGTTGATTTTCGGCAAAACCGTTTCATATTTGATATAAAGCTTTATGTACGAGATATCTCGTACTTGGCATACAAATAATTAAAATAAATTGAAGATGAAGTTGGCTTCAGGTCTAGACCGTATAGGTTTTAATTTGGCAACATTTATATCTGCAGCCCGCCTACACGACTGCATATGGAATCATCATCTCTGTGATGTTGTCTGATGCCAAATGCACCGAATAATCAAACAGTTTTACCTAACACAGAGAGGGTCACTTGAAAAGAAAAGAAACATGCACGCACGCACGCACGCACGCACGCACGCACACTACACATATATATATATATATATATATATATATATATATATATATTCCTTCCCATAACACAGCTACTGAGCTTTTGGCTTGCGGCTCTTTTTTCCATTTCTTGAAAAGTAACAGTTTTGGACATAGAAGGTTTGCACAGGACAATGATGGTATGCTTTCTTCCTGCAGGTAATCTTGGACGAGTCGACTACATTAGTGAGTTTGAGTTTGACCTCTTTATCCGCCCTGATACCTGCAACCCTCGCTTCAGAGTCTGGTTCAACTTCACGGTGGAGAATGTCCGCGAGACACAGGTAAGCGGCTTCATTTATTTTATTCTGTTCATTTTGCTTTGTCCAGTTGAAAATAACATGCTGTTCGTCTGGTCCAGTTTTACAATAGTATTGATGATATCCACTATTATGGGGGGGTGCGGCAGCTAGAGGCGGGATCAAGGCAGCACTGTGTATGCCTTGATCCCGCCTCTAGCTGCCGCTGATTGGCCAGGCCGTTTTGTGGCCGGGCATCAAGTCTGCCTGACAGTTCCCAGATGGGAGCAGGAGGGGGGAACCCAGTGTACTCTCTGCTGCCCCATCTGGCGGAGTCAGGTTAGTAAATTAGCACATATACAATGAACCAATTGGTGGATAGGGGGTTGTATGCGTCAAATGCCAAATGATATACAGTATACTGTATGTGTGCTGTTCCCTACAGTACTGGATGTCCTTTCACAACCAACTGTTCCCTAATGCCTTCCAGTAGACCACTCACCATGAATTTGCACCCACAATACTCAATTTTGAAAGATACACAGCCATTTGTTTTCCCTTACAAACTGGACCCGTTGTTTATTTCATACCTCACTTCTTGTCATATCATCTGAGCTCATTTCTGCCAGCTCTGAGCACAGGGATTGGCTGAGTAAGGTGGTCACATGCCACAGAGATACAGTGCATGGGAACAGTGGGCGTGGCAATGAAGGGATGGGATGGGCTTTATTGAGTTTTTACCCACCCTGATTGGTTGTATTATATAGAAATTTCACGAAATACCTTTCGTTTATGGGTAGGTTTCCTTCAAAACCTAGCTGCAGAACATTATTTTATGTACTCCCAGGACAGAAAATTCTAGAATTTTCGCTGTCCTGGGCTCTAAGGGTGACGTAGGAAGCCACGCCTATCCCGTATAGATACCTGCGTGGCTACGTCAGCCCTCATTCAACTTTTCTTCTGCTAAGCTGCGAGAACGAACTTTAACATTCCAGTGTGTGCAGGGTAATATATCTCGCAAACTCGGCCGAGAGATTAATTCTTTAGGACCGTGAGATCTCTGGCACACTCTCGAAGCAAACAGAAGGATACTTCTCGAGAAAAAAAGCCGAACTTCGACACAAGTGAGTTCTAGGCAACCTGTTGCTACGCTAGCTTGTCGAAAAAACAGCTCGCGCCTCTTTTTCTCTCTCGCTAAAGCTAGCGTTTGTTAGCTTAAAGCTATCCATAGTTAGCTTAGCGCTACTAGGCAGATACGCCTGTGGTCTACTATTACACGCCACGAGGAAGATAAACCTGTGGCTGTTAAGCACTCGGACTCCTCTCTCTACAAGCAACCATGTCGCTGACGAGGGAGACCCAGCCCGGGGAAAGACGCCATCGAGGACAGCCGGTGCCCGCCGACTGTCAAGAAGGCCCCAAACAAAAGACGTGCTCCACCTGGGGATGCGGGAACACGATGTCGGGCAAAGACGGGCATCACGAGTGCATGTATTGTCTCGGCCTCACCCACACCCGTGAGTCCATGGAGGAAATCGGTCCCGTTTGCCTCCATTGTGAGAAAATGGACGACGACGTCCTAAACAACAGGCTCGGACGTGTCCAAAGGTATTATGACAACTTTGCCGCCCACGGACTCCGAGAGAGGAGCCCCACTCCTCCCCCGCGACGAGCTCGCATACAAGTCCCGCCAAGGGGACAACGAGCTACCCCGAGACAGAGGCTCGACTACTCGGGCAACAGAGCCCCAACCGGAGCCTCTTCTTCAAGAGCAGCACCTGCCGGCGCTAGCCGAGACAGGTACGCTACTTCAGCCTCTGCAACCAGGGCTCACGAGGCCACTGATTACGAGGCTCATGGCGCGAGGCCAAGGGATACCTTCGCACCGCGCCGCTCTTCCCCAGCTCCACGTGCTCGACAACACGTCGTGCAGGCCACCATTGAGTGCCCGCCCAGACATACAGCTAGACGCAGACAGCCTGCTGTTGCACCCAGCTATATGGTGGACCGCCTGGACCCTTCCCCAGACCGCGCAATGTCTCCCGGTGGGGAGCATTGGACTACCAGGGAGGAAGGGGAGCTTCGTGATGACGAGCTCCCTTCCTTCCAGGAGCAACTCCAGGACTACCACGTCCTGGACGAGGCCTACGCGGACGAGCGAGATGGCCATGATGACCTCTCCCCCGGGGACTACGTCAGCACCACTCGTCGCCCCTTCGACGACCTGGATGCCATGGAAATACAGGAGCACCAGCAAGCCAGGGCTCCTGTCCCCCCGCCTCCTGTACCCCCCATGGATGACTCCAATATTTACGAGATATACAGGAAGGCTAGTGCACGTTGTAACCACACATGGCCTAAGTCAACTGTCAAGGTACTACCATGGGAAGGCAGGACTGATGAGTCCGCCCCCCCCCCTGCACCTAGAAGACAGAAGCTCCCTATGGCACAGGGCTTCGAGGAGGCCATGATGCACGCCTGGGACGAACCCCTCCTGAAGGTGGATTTTCCCAAGGCCAGCGCCAAGGGGCCCAACGACATACCAGATAAACAAACCCTCGCCATAGACTTCATGCCAGCTATGGACAAGGCTATAGCGGCCTACCTGGCCAACCCTGCAGCTCCTAGAGTGGATCACCACGTAAAGGAACCGCAGCTCCTGTCCAGCAGCGTGAGGGAAGCCTCAAAACTGAACAAGTGGCAGTATGCACACATGTCATTCGTGGCGAAGGCCCTCAATGCAGGAGCACTTCTCCAGGGTTCCATGAAGAGCCTCCTCATTGAGATGGGACAGAAGTCCATTAAAGTCCAGCTAGCGGAACTGCCAGAAGACCTGGCCGAGTTACGCCGCTTGAATCACGAGATGGCCACCCTCCAGAGGGACTCCACTCTCCACAACGCCAAGGCAATGGCATGTTCCATCCTCCAGGAGAGATGGCGTTGGGTCGATCAGACCAGCGCCATCTCCCTGGAGACAAAGAAAGAGTTTGTGGCTGGAAATATCCACCCAGACAGTATGTTTAAGGACGCTCTGGCCAAAATGTCAGAGACCATCCAACAGCTCGAGTCCTCCACCAAGACGATGAAGGCGCTCGAACCGCTGGCCAACCAGGCCGCCCCGGTAGGCCGCCCCAAGGCTAAGAAGGCACCCTGGAAGGCCAAGACCGATGACAAACCCAGGTCCCAGGACCGGAGCGGAGATAGACAGCGACAGCCTGCAGGCCGAGGCAGAGCAGACCGCCGCACCTCTCCGCCGCCCTACAAGGCCAGGAGCGCTCCCAGAGGCCGAGGCCAGGGGAAGCGCAAATGACCTGCCCGGGCCGGGTCATCTTCCCCACCACACTCAGAGTTCAAGGCCAGAGGTGGGGATCACAGATCTCACCTCAGAGCCTGCGCTGAAGCGCTTAAGGGGGCCTGTACACAGTGCTGTGAGCACCGTTGTACAGACCCCCAAAATTGTTATGTGCAATTCACATGTGTATGTTTTTCCACGTTGTTCAATAAAGAAAACAAAAAAACAAAAAACACAAAAAACAATAAAACCAACTCTGAAGGGCATAGGCCCAGTGGGAAAGATAACCCACACTGTGACAGCTCCACGCCAATTTTTTCCAAACTCAATACCGAAAAAATTCACTAGAGGGAGACATTTCACACAAAGTAAGTCTTCCCCTAGGCAAGCCATGCACCACGCTGACAAGCACAGGGAACCCTTTGTCACGTCATCTGTCACAATGGCGGATATCCGGGGCTTCCCCGTGGATAATCCGTACAATTCAGACAGGATACAGGCTTCAGTTCGCCTCGAAACCGCCCACTTCCAGGAAAATTATTTTCTCAGAAGCGAGCGGGCAAAAGGCCGCCATTCTGCAAGAGGAAATCAATTCATTAATGCAGAAAGGCGCCATCACAGAGGTGGCCCTCGACCAATCAATGAACGGTTTTTACTCCCGCTATTTCTTGGTAAAGAAAAAGGGGGGCGGACTCCGTCCCATTCTAGACCTGAGGGCATTGAATCGTCACTTAAAAAAGCTGCGATTCAAAATGCTTACTCCACCAGTCCTCCTACGCCTAATTCGCGAAGGGGACTGGTTTACGTCGATAGACCTGCAAGACGCATATTTCCACATTCCGATTTACCCGCCGCACAGAAAATTTCTGCGCTTCGGGTTCAGAGGAAAAGTGTACGAGTACACAGTCCTTCCCTTCGGAATGTCACTGAGTCCCAGAGTCTTCATAAAGTGCACCGCGGCAGCTATCGCTCCGCTCCGACAGCAAGGGATCCGTCTCGCTACATACGTAGACGACTGGATCCTACTTGCAGACTCTCCACGAGAAGCACTGTCGCACACACATCGTGTGCTCAGCCACCTCGACTCGCTTGGGTTTATAATAAACCACGAGAAGAGCATGCTTATGCCAACACAGTCAATAGACTTTATAGGCATAACACTGAACTCAATCTCTTACACGGCCCGCCTGAGCCAAGAGAGAATAGACGCAACACTGCAGTGCGTGACGTCATTCAAAAGGGGACGCTCGATTCCTTTTCATGCATGCCTCCGGATGGCGGGGTTAATGGCCTCTGCGGTCTATTTAATCCGCCTAGCAAGGCTACATATGAGACCTTTCCAACGATGGATAGGCTCTCTACATGTACCAATGCACCGTCGGCACCAGAAGGTAACAGTAACATCACAATGCATACTAGCCCTTCAATGGTGGTCAGACAGGAAAACCCTCTCAGAGGGCGTCCCCATGGGAAAGCCTCTGATCAGGAAAGTCATCACTACAGACGCCAGCATGACAGGCTGGGGAGCCACGATGGAAGGACTCACAGCCAGAGGTTTATGGTTGGGGCCACTACGTGCCCTTCACATAAATTACTTAGAGCTCATGGCAGTCTTCCTCGCCCTGAAACACTTCGAGCAGCGCATCCTGGGTTGCCATGTCCTAGTCAGGACAGACAACACCACGGCCATGTGCTACATCAACAGACAAGGTGGACTCAGGTCCCCTCGTCTTCATCAACTGGCTCAGAAACTGATCCTGTGGTGCAACACACGCGTCCTCTCAATAGTAGCGTGTCACGTCCCAGGTCTTCTGAACACAGGGGCAGACCTGCTGTCCAGAGGACCTCTCCGCTACTCAGACTGGTCACTACACCCTCATGCAGTGGCCCAGGTCTGGAGCAGGTTTGGGAAATCCAAGGTGGATCTCTTTGCCACAGAGGAGAACACGAAGTGTCCCCTCTTCTTCGCAATCAGGGGACCATCAACGTTGGGGCTAGACGCTCTGTCACACCAATGGCCCAAAACCCTTCTCTACGCCTTTCCCCCGCTATCCCTCATCAGCCCCACTCTGGACAGAGTGAGGACTCAGGGTCTGAAGGTGCTCCTAATAGCCCCGTCGTGGGGGGTCTGGAGGTCGGAAATAACCCCTCTCCTCTACGACCAGCCGTGGAGAATTCCCCTTCGAGCGGATCTCCTCTCTCAAGCGAGGGGGGAGATCTTCCACCCTCACCCCCAGGACCTAGACCTATGGGTCTGGCCCGTCAAAGGGTGATGTTGACTGCCGTGGGTCTACCTCCGAACGTAATCGAAACGATTCAGAAAGGCAGAGCCCAGTCAACAAGGGACCGTTACGACACAGCCTGGCGCGTCTTCGAGCATTGGTGCTCACGAAGACCAGACCAAACAGTCCCCTACCAGGCCTCAGTGATCGACGTCCTGTCATTCCTGCAGGAGCTCCTAGACAACGGTCTAGGCCTCTCCTCAGTCAAGGTCCATTTGGCGGCAATCTCTGCCTGCCACCCAGGCTTTGATAACCAGACGGTGTGGAAGCACCCGCTGGTAAAACAATTCATGAAGGGTGTACGCAGGGAACATAGGACATGCAGATCCCTCGTTCCCTCGTGGGATTTGTCCCTGGTTCTAAAGGCGCTGGCTACAGCACCCTTTGAACCACTACAAACCGTGAGCCTCAAGCTCCTAACCCTGAAGGTGGCTCTCCTGATCGCACTCACGACAGCAAAAAGGGTCAGCGACCTACATGCGCTCTCGATCTCTCCAGACTGCATGAGGTTCGATGAGGGGTCGACCAAGGTCACCCTAAAGGCAAACCCCGCCTTCATTCCCAAAAATGCTCTCTCAGTGTGTGTGCCAGTGAACCTACAGGCTTTCCATCCCCCGCCGTTCTCCTCTGACGAAGACAGCAGGCTTAATTGCCTCTGCCCAGTCAGAGCTTTACGCATATACGCGGATAGACTGGCTCCCTTCAGACAAGGAAGCCAACTCTTTGTGTCCTGGGGTGCCAGGACCAAAGGAAAGCCCGTCACGAAGGTCACTATCTCTAACTGGATAGTGGAAGCCATCCGTCTGGCCTACACTAGCCAAGGCGTGGATTCCCCTCAAGCCCTGAGGGCCCACTCCACAAGAGGTGTGGCAGCTTCCTGGGCACTCTACAAGGGTGTCTCCATTCAGGAAGTCTGCACAGCAGCAAGCTGGTCTACACCCTCGACTTTCGCCACATACTATAACCTAGATGTGGCAGCGCCTTCGCTAGCGCACGCGGTCTTGGGGGCCGCTGCTCAGTAAGGCATCAGGGCAGCATAGCGCTGCCTCCTGCCCTCCACAAGGACTAGGTTCTGGACCCAAAGGGGTCCGAGCCCCTCCCAAAAGGTTTACCTGGGACCCACTGGAAGTTCAGGTCACGGGAGTTCATAAAGTCCCATAAACGAAAGGTATTTCGTGAAATTTCTATATAATACAACGTTAAAGGTTACTTTAGTAACCACGGTTGTATATATAAATTGAACGAAATACCTTTCGTGGAACGCCCTTCTGTTCTCTAAAGCAGAAGAAAAGTTCCGAATGAGGGCTGACGTAGCCACGCAGGTATCTATACGGGATAGGCGTGGCTTCCTACGTCACCCTTAGAGCCCAGGACAGCGAAAATTCTAGAATTTTCTGTCCTGGGAGTACATAAAATAATGTTCTGCAGCTAGGTTTTGAAGGAAACCTACCCATAAACGAAAGGTATTTCGTTCAATTTATATATACAACCGTGGTTACTAAAGTAACCTTTAACGTTCTCTGCCATTTCTGTCAGCGCTGTCATGTAACTCCTAGCAGGAGAGGGTAAAACTGGAAGCTATTGGCATCTAAATCCAACGGCGGCTATCGTTTGTGTGTGTGTGCGGGTGCGTGTGCGTGTGCGTGTGCGCGTGCGTGCGTGCGCGCGCGCGTCTGGCAGCTGTAGAGATAGAGCAAATCACAATGACGTAAGAGACTAATATAAAATGAAGGGGAAAGAGAGTAGTAGAGAGAGACAGACATGAACAGTGAGCGGAAGAGAGATACAAGAAAGGGTAGAGAGAGAGAGAGAGAGAGAGAGAGAGAGCAACGGAGACGGAGAAAGGCAGAACAAGGGAGGGATGAATCCAAGGCATGCTGTTGCTGCTGTCTCCTGCAGTGAGCCCAGCCCCAGCCTATGGCCCTAGCTATCAGGCCTATCGGCCCATCTCCCTGCAATGCTGTAGTCAGCACTAATCACATTTTATGGCTCTGAGATGAATGGGAGGCCTCGGCTTGGAGCCGGATCGATCCCACAGCCAGATATACCTGCACAGGCAGCCTGCTGCCTGTGCCAACAGGATATTTGCTGTAAAACGATAGAGAGACAGTGGGAGAGGGGGTATGTAAGATAATATAGGCAGATTTAAAGATAAGTACGCTAGTACAGACAGACGCTCATGTGCATGTACACAAAAAGCATGATGCGTGCAGCGGCACACAGATGGGGCAGGGCCTACAGCCAGGTGACGGAAAACAGGTGGAAGACCATTTTCACTGCACACTTCTGAGTTCTCTGTATATAGACCATCTCACTGGCTCCTTTCTTAGAAATCTATTTCTTATCTGTCCAATTTCCTTTTCCAAAGAAGCCTTGTGTGAATTTAATCTACTCCAGTAGAGGGAGGTCTGGATAGCTGCCGCCTTGCATTTTGCTAAGACTTGAGCTGTACAGGTGTGTGTGTGTGTGTGTGTGTGCGTGTGCGTGTGCGTGTGCGTGTGCGTGCGCGTGCGTGTGTGTGTGTGTGTGTGCGTGTGCGCGGGCGATGCACACGAGCGCGCGATGCACACACATATTAGCCTGAGCGCACCGGTGCGTCTCTACACCTTTGACTTCATTATGACTTGAAACGTGCCAAAACATAAAATAGGCAAATAAAATGGAGATAGAATAATGGTGCGAATAAATGCTGTAAACCAACTAAGTGCAGCTATGTGGGGAGAGGCTGCGCTATAGAGATATCAGTGGGTTCCAGGGGAGAACTGGGCTGTTGGAGTGTTTCATCCAGCTAAGCCTTGCTAACTCTCAGCCCGAGCCAGGGGAATGGCGAACAGTAAAAGCCCGTGATATTGGAAGTGAGATGGCCATTTTGAAGGAATGTAAGCTGGTGAAACAGATTTGGTCTGCCTCAATCAGCTTAGCAGCTTTGTGGAAATTGGCTGCACCGTAGCGCCAGTTATGATGGATGGCTGGATGGATGGATGTCTCTTCTTTTTTTTTTTTGTCTATATCTTTTTTTCTGTTTTAAAAAAGAAAAACACTCACTCACTCACTCACTCACTCACTCACTCACTCACTCACTCACTCACTCACTCACTCACTCACTCACTCACTCACCTCTAAGTCCATCAGTCTCTTGGTGTGGTGAGACTGGCGCTGGTTAATTGGGTCACTGTGACCGGGTCCTTGTGACGATATTTGACGCTGCATGACGTCCATGCAGTGCTGAGTATTGTTTTTGGTTTTTTCTCTCCTTGTGGTCTGCTCTAGGCTATAAGAAAAGTGGTTTCTTGCACAACAAAATGGCTGTGTCATTTGAAATCCGTCCATTCCTGTGAGTTAAGCTTGATATAGGCTATAGGTGAGCGTTTTATGATGAAATTCTGATAGGGCCATGAGTCAAAGCCAATTCTGCTTTTTTCTGCCACTTTTCACTTTATTTTCAGTTTTAATTCACTTCAAAGTGAGTGAAGTTAAAAGCCACCGATGGGGAAATTGTTCCGCTCTTATGTGGAAATGGCTGCTGTGTGTGGAGGCGGGGACATTATGTTGGTTCTCATAATTAGAAGTAGTTATAGTTATAGTTTCAACATATTATAGTATGTTGCATGTAAATGATTTATTAATACATGGAAACTGTTCACTGAACAATGTATTGAGAATTTGTCCGGATTTTACCATTGCTGTCAAGACTCATTGCCTGCCGTGTTATCACCTATACATCAGTTTTCTAAGTATTTATTTTGGTGTAGCCTACTATTACCTAAGTTAAAGAAGTGCCATCACACCAACTGTTTGGGATTGACTCGACTCACCTTTATTGAATTCAGTTTGTGTGTTTCATTATGTAAACAAGGCTACTGTAACATAGTTGTAATGTTGTCATTACTATTGTTGTTACTGTTATACTTGTTGTCCATCTTGTGTCTCTCTCCCTCTCTCTCAATTCCCCCTGGCATGGTCAAGGCGAATGGCCACTCACTCACCCTAGACCTAGAGCATTGTTCTGCTTGAGTTTCTTCCCAGTTTTCCCTTGCCTCTTTCGCCAAATGCTTTCTCAGGGGGGAATTGTCAGGTCACTGCTCTATACTGTATGTAACATGTATTGAGACAACTTGTGATTTGTCACTATAATAAAATTGATTTGAATTGAACTGTGAATGACGTCAAAATCAAGCACTCAAGTACTCATGCCCATCCTCAGTAATCACTGGCCGAGTTGATATGTCATTCGACTGTGCCATGTGGGGGTAGAGCTCGGCGTCAGAGCGCGTGAAGGGCACGGCTGTGAGCTATTATCATAGGAGCCTTCGGGGAGCCATTCTTAGAAGACAGGCAGTAAAACCTCGCGCCTCGTGCCTTCAACTCCTCGCCGCTGCTGCAGTGGGTGATTTGCAAGCTTCACTTGTCCAGGAAAAGCTCAGTGCAGGGCAGTTACTCTCCATAATAGGGATGGAGAACAAACCCAACTGGAATGGTGGTGCTGTGTGGTGGCGCCTCCATTCCCCCAAAGGCCTATCATCACTTTAACTTTTTTTCAGACCAAGCTCACCCATTGAAATTCATCAGCCATAATGCTGTGTAATCTGTCGAGTGGGATAGGTTGAATGGCACATTAAGTTGAACATTAAAGAAGAGGATGTTAAAACTCTGTCTGGGAAGTATTATGGCTTGGTGTGTCGTGTGACGCTAATCCAACCGATCCCACTTTATGTTCTGCAGCCAGTAGTTGGCACAGAATATGACTAGACTAAGACTGGGCCTTTCAAAAATGAGAGCAATATCCAGTGACATGAATATCACATGCTGCAGTGTCTAAATGAGTTTAAAAGGAATAGAAACATCCTCCAGCTTCTACTCTGGCATTATTCAAATGTATAATTTACTTACCAGTCTATAAGAAGATGGAAATATGTTGATGTCTTGTTTTAAATGTATAGAGGGAAGTGAAGTAAAGAAGAGGGAGAACGATAAGAGAGAGAGAGAGAGAGAGAGCGAGAGAGAGAGAGAGAGAGAGAGACTGCTGTTTAAAGTCCCTGACTTGTCCGAGAGGTGGGAGGGAGGGAACTGTGTGTGTGTGTGAGGTATTTACGCGAAATGACTTGTTGTTCAGGTTGGCTTTATATTTCACCTTCCCTCCCCATCTTAAATAGAGAGCAGGCTTAGCTGCAGTTGTGGGAAGTCAGCTGCCCTGTGCAGTGCTGTGCAGTGCTGCTGTTCTACGCTGCGTGCGCAGCGTAGTGTCACTCCTCTTGGACCGCACCTCGTTGCTGCATAATGCAGGTTCTTATCTGGCTGCAGGGAAGGCTGCTCCGTCTGTCAGCCCTGGACAATGTCTGGCCGTGTCTGGACCCGTGTCTGGACCCATGTCTGTCTGGAACCTCCATGTTTAACCTCAAGCCCTGCTCCTCCTCCACCTCCCCCTTTCTGCACATGTCATATTGTCCGCCCCCTCCGTGACACACCGTGTCAATTCTTTTTCTGATGAGAGCCCCGAGGTGTACAAGAATCCCTCCCCTCAGCACCGTGCCACGCCCCGCCCCCTGCCCGCCCCCTTCCCTTCCTGTTGCTCTCCTCCCCTCCAATCCTGCGCATTTGTTTCCTCCTCCCTCTTTCCCTCCTCTCTTTTCTTCCGTCCCTCTCTCCCGCCCATGTGTTAGTGTCCTTCAGCAGTGAGGGGGGGAGACAGGACAGGCAGGTCTCCGGTGGTGAGTGCCAGTGTGGATGAGTGTGAGGCTAATCATGGCTGGCGTAGTAGTGCAGCATAACATGCCCTGGTGTGGCGAGGCTGGTGGTTGGTATAGGTGCAGTGTGGGTATACTGATTCTGCTAAGCTCTGGGAGGGCTTACTGGGTAGTCTGTTTCCTCGGCTCCAAGATTTAGAGACTCATACTCGGCTATAGGAACTATATTAGGTTTGTCAACTGTGCGTGCGTGCGTGCGTGCGTGCGTGCGTGCGTGCGTGCGTGCGTGCGTGCGTGCGTGCGTGCGTGCGTGCGTGCGTGCGTGCGTGTACACATGCAGGTTCACACCTCAACAGGTTTTGCTTGTCTACGCACTCTGCATTGCTAAAAGCCTCTACACATACAGTAGACTCACCCTGTCACCCAACAGGGCCTTGTTTTCATCTCTGGCTTCATTGCATATGGTACACGCTAGATATGCATATTACTGTATATCCTACTCATGTGATATTCTCTCCTTTTTGGAAGTTGTTTTTTCAGGCTTCTTCTCGGCAGCCTCCAAAGAAGAGTTGTGTAGTTCTGCCAAAGGGATTATTTGACTTCAAACGAGAAGTTGCAAAAGCATTGTGTTCTTTTTCAAAGACATTCACGTTGTCAAACAGTGTCAGGGAGCATAGGGGTATCTGGTGACCTTGTTTCGTTAAAGGGGAATTAAGGCATCCTTCTTCATTGTCAAGGCCGATGCGCTGCAGATCAGTCTATAATGACATGCACACAATGAATTTTCAAATGGTCCTTCCTGATAGCAAAATGAGTTTCCCTGGGTTATCTCCGCTGACGGGCGTTTTATATCAGAATTTGCTGCTCTTTTTTTATATACCATACGTATAGCTTGATTCACTTTAAAAAGTGGGAAAGGGCTTAAGGCTATGTTTTGAAATAAAGCAGACTGTTTCATTAATCTCATATTTCCCTTTATTTAAACAGGCCGGAATGAGGCAGCTCTCAGCCTCCAATAAGGGCCTTTCTCTGCCCCACCCCTCTCCAATTGTTTATATTGTGTTTAAGATCCAAGATGGCTGCAGCACCAGGAGGGGGTGGGGCGAAGGTGAGCAGGTGGGGTCGACATATGCCCTTACTGGGCTGTGTTCACACATTCAAGACACCTGTCTTGTGTCTGTCTTGTGTCTGTGTTTAATGGCCGCTCCAATGCATTACCAATGGAAGCCCATATGGTTTGACCAAACATTTTGTTTGATGGGGGTGAGGGGGGCAGAACACATCCATCAAAGCTGTGTTCAGACACAAGTCAGGTGTCAGACACAAGGCAAGTGTCTTGAATGCAGCTCATGGCAGTAAGGGCATATGTCGACACCGCCTGCTCACCTCCGCCCCATCCCCTCTTGGTGCTGCAGCCATCTTGGATCCTAAACACAATATAAACAATGGGAGAGGGGTGGGGCCGAGAAAGGCCCTTATTGTGGGACTTGAATAAATTGCTAAAATATCTTTTTAGATTCAACTTGTGAAATGGTGTCTCCCTCTTCTACAGGTATCGATGCATGGTTACCTGAGAGACAAAAGGAACCTTAATGTCATAGATGCAGTTAATGTCTGCATACAATGCTGCTTTCCCTTGCTTTATTTAATAAAAGAACAACGTTTCGGCAATACAAGGTCTTCATGACATTACAGGGCTATGGTATGTACAGTACTTAGACCATACCCTTGCAACCTGATGAAGCCCTTAGGCAAACCGTTTGTTGTTTGAATAGATTAAGCATGGAAGGCTGGGAGGGGGAGAGCATTATACAGTGTGTGGACATTCCCTTCTTTTACCTTTGGAGTTTTCTTTGGTCCAGCACTGTTTTTGAGTGGTGCAACCACTCCAAGGAACAGCAATGTCTGTGTTAACCTATGTGACTGTGTGTTAACCTACAGTATGTGTGTGACTATGAGTACCAGTAGGGGCAAAAATGGCGCTGTTGTGCCAGAAACAGAGAGAGAGAGATAGTGCTGCACTGTTGCCTGCTATGAATTTGGGGTCTTTTAGTTTCCAGCATAGGCTGGCGTTTGACCATGGGTAGATGAGGTTGGTGTGTGCCAGCGTGAGCAGGCACGTGCACTTGCTCATCAGGCTATTGTGCATCAGACGGAGCCCAGCAGCGGAGTGGTGTGTGACATGCTGCCAACACCCAGCGCTATCTCCGCCTCTGGCCTTGATTCCAACACCATCACCAAATACGCGCATGCACACACACACACACACACACACACACACACACACACACACACACACACACACACACACACACACACACCTATTGCTATGATTATCCACCAATCCACCCAAACATTTACAAATCTACCAATCCCGTAGGACACCTTTTTTTTCTATACATGTAATCAAACCTATGCCTTCCTGTTTAAAATGTATGCTCTGTGCATTTTGATACCTTCTTGTAGTGTGGGAGTGGCATGTGTCCAGTACGCCTTTGTGGTCCTGGACACTGGACAGCAGTGTAGCTCGGCACAGGCAGCAATAAATAGCTGTTGAGAAAATAGATGATGAGAGAAGGGGGGGGGGGGGGGGGCTAGGGAGTAGAATAATGATTTTCTCATCTGACATTAAAACAACCATGTAAGAATTAAGTGGATCTGGAATGCGTATAGTAATTAACTGGTGGTAACGACTACAGCACATTTTGCTTATAATTGTTATACGCTAAATATTGTCACTGCTAATAGTAAATGAAGATGCACTATAGCACATTCACATTAATTTGTGTAGCAGTACACACACACACACACACACACACACACACACACACACACACACACACACACACACACACACACCCCGCAAAATCATAATTGTTAATTTATCCATTAGTATCTCAGAGAGTATAGCAAAGTGGTTAAGGCACATACCACATACTGTAGGCTCTGATGCCCCTGGTCCGATTCCCAGGCCTGGCAAACATTTGCTGCATGTCACTTACAGACAGGGGCATCAAAATGGAGGATTTCCCCCTACAATGCTCAAATTAGGCACACCAGGGTTAATGTGGTATTTCTTTAAGAATGCAGCTTTAAATCCTCCCTCAGGTTGTACAGTGTTGTAGGAGCCTAGCTGGCGTTGTGCCTCTATATGGTGGCGTTGTGCTGGTGGTGAGGAGGGGCCTTGTGGAGCCGTGGTGCATCTGCATGAAATGATGAGCCTGGTGTCAGGACATGGATCATCTTTTACACACAGTAATGAATACAGATTGCACAGCGGATAGAGATGCTCTGCAATCTGCTCTGCCACAAATGAAACAACTGCCGTTCTAATCAAATAGCCTTTTCATGCCAGCGGAGCCCTCAACTTGGGCTAAATTCAATTCCAGATTCACAGATTTGCGGGCTGTTGGGGGGGGGGGGGGGGGGGGGGGGGTGTTGGTCGGCTGTGCGAGGCAAGGGTGGTTATAAATGCTGTAATTAGACCATTGTTTAAAAGGATGTGTGTGTGTGTGTGTGTGTGTGTGTGTGTGTGTGTGTGTGTGCGTGTGCGTGTGCGTGTGCGTGCGTGCCCGCGCATACGTATTGTACATGTTGAGCTCACTAGTTAATGGTGGTGGTGTATAGGGGCTTGCTGTGTGTATGTGTCTTTATGTGTGAGTATGTTGTTTGTGATTCAGGCTATATGGGGGATGGGGGGTGGTTCTGGCATGATATTGTCGTTAACCACTTGGTATTTAGATAGCATTTGGAGGAATGGGCCAAATCACACCGCACGCACGCACGCACGCACGCACGCACACACTCACACGCACACTCACACGCACACGCTCACGCACACTCAAGCTACTGTAATTACACCAACTAGCGGCCTGGGAGAACATGTTGTCTAGTATTGTGTATTTAGGGAACAGCGAGGAGCTTTGAAGGAGAAGCGGCGGCGTCTCTCTGATGCTGCTTTTGTTTTGTGTTTGTGTGGTTTAATAATTTAATCAAGCCAAACGTCCTCCTTCTCCCTGTAAGTGTCTGTTGTGTGGAGGCTAATTACTCTATGCAGATTGTTCTCCTGATGCAGTAGATGGGACTCTAGATCCAGTGGGGGGGCTGTGCTGATGGCTGTAATTTCACAGTGTGCTGATGGGCTAAGCTGTCTCCCGACCGCTGTTTTATTGTTCTGGGAGGGCTGCTGACGAGCTACTATTCTATGCCCTGATTTATACTTGGTTTGCAACGCTGTGCCGCCTGCCGAATACAGCCGTGCGGCGCTCTGTGAGCTTGTAGATCGTCTGTTTTCGGTGTACGACACCGGTGAGCAACTAAGTATAAATCGACCCTTAATACGCCACCATCTGACGGAGAAGACTGGTACACACTCGTGCAACGTCTCCCTTTATTCCATTCACCTTGGAGCGAGAGAGAGAGACATGTACAGTAGGCCTACTAACTCTGGAAAATCCTCAGTGTTATTCTAACTCGTATTGTATATTGTATTGTTATTGTAACTCGTAGTGGAGTGTACACATGTACATGCCAAATTGAAATCAACACATTGGGTTGGTAAGGTATAGATTGAAAGTGTGCTATAACATGCATGTGTATGGCAAATATCTGTTTCAATACAAACAAATAGTAACAGTACAACTTAGTTTGTGTATTTTTGTAGTTTTATTATTTCACAATTCCATCATGTATTTTTAGCCAGCTAGCAGTAAGTTTCTACGGTTTGCATTGATGTCGTCTGTCCGGTCTCAAATAAGATATCTTGAAAAATACTGCTGTGCATCGTCATGCTCCCAGGAGGATGACTCTTACTGTTTTGTAATATAATCTTTTTAATAATACCAATAACACTTATATAGTTGACTAAAGTACAGTATACAACAATACAATTGTACAAACAAAACAGTTACAGTACTAGCATATATCCTAATAATACTCTGTGTGTTTTAATTCATAATAATCTGATAATAATCAATCCCACTGATCCACTGATCAGTCCTGCATTAATGTAGAGTTCCACACTGACGTCATCAATATGATATCATCAACATGATAGCCATGACATTATTGATGGTACATTCAACCCTGTGTTGAACTGAAGACTTCAACCCCATCTAGAGTGAAGCCTAATGGAATAAATGATTAGCTTTCCATGCTGCTGGGACTAATTATGTTTCAGATACCCGAATCAACAGGCAGACTAGATTAGCACTTACAAATCTACTGTAACATGTTGCATAGACTACAGGGGATATACATGTCACCATGACGTGCAGTACTTACTGTATTGCTCTGATGCACTGTAAAGTACAGTACAGTATAAGTTGTAATGCTTCCGTGGACTGGACAGGGCAGACTATGAACAATTTATTTCCCTGGTCATGGTGACTTTTAGCTTCTAAATTTCATCAGCCACATTAACATGTTTACCAGCAAACCTAGTTGCAAAAGTGGCTGCCAGCGAAGGTACACAAACTATCAGAGTATTATTATTAACAGTTTGCAAAAAAAAGCACAGAAGAGTAGGCTACAGTTTAATACAAATACAATGCTAAAAGGATTGAACCCAAGAAAACACTATGGCTTGTGTCCAACTTTCCATTGGGGTCCAGCCAATTCATTGAAACATTTAGTGACTGACAAATTTACAATACTATGCAAAAGCATCATATAAACTACTAATATAATCAAAAAGCAAAATATGTAGGCTACAGTAAACAGTTCGGGGGAGGGGGGGCATTTATGGTGATTGGGCCAGTTCCAAATTGTGGTTAAGAGCGGTTTTGAAGGAGAGTAAGGTTTTTATGACTGTTTGGTAGGGTTCCGAATTCTGATCTTTTTATATCCAATTATCCACTAACCTGTAGGCCTAGTACAAAAAAAATACCATCCAGAGCACACCTCAGCTCTGAGTGTTTATCAGTAAACCGCTTTTTAGTTATCTGTATAATTAAATTCTTTCATAATGTTGGAGTGTGTCACTGTCCACAGAGCTTTGTCCCAAATAGGCTTCCGTAAAAGGCGAACGGCCGATAAACCCCTCCTCCCTGCTCAGAGCTACAGAGCACTATAGAAGACTATTTTTTTGCCTCTACAATAATTGGTTAATGGAAATAATAATAATCAGAATTTTCTCTAAGAAAATCTAGTCCGGAATTATCCTTTAATCCCTTGTTTGTGGACGTCTTTAACAGGGTTTCTTTAAGTAGTTTGGTGGTGTCCAAGTTTAGCAAATCAAGCTGCTTGTGTGAGCTGCAGCGAGAAAGTTTTATAACAAGACAAACAGGATGTTTTTCACAAGGACAGCCTTTTATGATCCATTGTTGCTGCCAAAATGTTCCATTGACTAGGACTTTCATATCAATGGACACACTAGGGAGTTTGATCCCCAGGTTGGGAACGTCTGTGATAGATGAATACAGTTTGCAAGTGTCCTTCGCTCTTCTCTTCCCCCTGGCCCATTTACATTTTCATCTTTTTCACCAGGCCTCTCGCTTTTTACTCTCACATTGTGTGTCAATATGTAATTCCAGTGAGCCCAAGCAGCTAGGTGGTCTCACTGTGCTGACTGTTATGAGCCCAAGCAGCTAGGTGGTCTCACTGTGCTGACTGTTATGAGCCCAAGCAGCTAGGTGGTCTCACTGTGCTGACTGTTATGAGCCCAAGCAGCTAGGTGGTCTCACTGTGCTGACTGTTATTGACGTTGTCTTTCTGGTGTTGTTGATTTCATGTCGTGGGGTGGTAGAGGAAGACGCTGTCAGCCTATGCTCGCTGTTAATGTGGTTAAGTTCAGCCAATATGGCTTGTTTTCTCTGCATGCTCTCAGGAACACCGGGAGGTAAGCTGGCTGCTTGCTGCCGACCCTGAGAGCATGCTGTGCAGAGGAATATATGTGTGTGTGTGTGTGTGTGTGTGTGTGTGTGTGTGTGTGTGTGTGTGTGTGTGTGTGTGTGTGTGTGTGTGTGTGTGTGTGTGTGTGTGTGTGTGTGTGTGTGTGTGTGTGTGTGTGTGTGTGTGTGTGTGTGTGTGTGTGTGTATACATATATATACATATAACTTGCAACACACACCCGTCCCACGCACACATGGACACGTACTTGTGTGCACATTTAACATGTTTGGAGTCAATTTCATTGTCCACTCTGTCTTTTGTGAGCACCCCAGACAAAAAATGCTCACAAAAACCAGAGCAGATGATAAAATGACCACAACTATAGGTTAGAAAGTGAAATATGGCCTGGGCCATGGCTCAATGGTCCAGGCACCTTGGCTGGTAATCCAGTCTGGCAGTGTGCCGCGGGTTCGACTCCCGATCCCGACGGCCTTTACTGCATGTCTTCCCCCCCATCTCTCTCCCCATTTCCTGTCAGCCTACTGTCTGTCCCTCCATAAAATATATAAAATAAAGGCGAAAGCCACAAAAAAAAAAAGAAAAAAAAAAGAAAGTGAAATATCCCTTTAAGTTTCACTTAACACCGGCACTGACTTTTCAGTATATGTCGCCTACATGTACTGTAGTTTGTGGGGTGCTGAAGATTACAGCTTGTCTGGAAGTGATTGTGTGTGCATTCAAAGTTTCACGCAGATCGGTGCAGTTATATGTAAAGACGTGACTTGGCCTGTTATAGCGCCACCATGAGGCTGATTTGAAAAATGTCAAATGCCATTATTTCTTCCTCAGCCTAGTGGGAATATGCGTGCACAGTTTTATGCTCCAAACAGCCATTGCACATGCAGGGTCTTTAATGGCTATAGAGAGAATGTGTACCTAGCGTGACGGTTGGACAAAATCTGTAGGTGTACTGTCACAAAATGTACTTCCTGGTGGTGCTATAATAGGCCCATGTGAAAATATTGGGGCAGAGGTTCAGCTCTGGCATCCAGTGAGTGTGTGTGCAGAGTTAGGCTACGATCAAGCCAAGAGTGCCAGAGATCAGACACACGGACGGACGGAGTGCAAAACATAGTCTCCCTATGCCTTCGGCCTGGTGGAGATAACAATAAATAGGCCATCCAATAAATAGGTTCTCAATATTGATTCCATGCTGTATAGTGGAGACCATCATTTTACTAGTCCCTGTCGTTACATTTTGACTCCTATGTATACATAATACAGTACATGTGTATACATAGGTGTCGTATATGTTCTGTGTGAATGGAGTATGTTCTGTGAGACCAAGTATGACTGACATGGTGACAGGTATTTTCAGTAGTTGGAAACTGTCCCTTATTCTGTTTGTTTGGTATTTGATGCTGCAATATCGCAGCCGTAGTTTAGTGGTTAGAGAGGCTGTCAAAGTGTAACCCCAAACGGATCCCCCAGCACTACTACTGGTGCTGCTCACTGCTCACTGCTCCTAGTAGTTACAGGATGGGTACAATGAAGAGGACACACTACTACTGGTGCTGCTCACTGCTCCAGTAGTTACAGGATGGGTACAATGAAGAGGACACATTCACTACTACTGGTGCTGCTCACTGCTCCTAGTAGTTACAGGATGGGTACAATGAAGAGGACACATTTTGCGTACATGCATATAGGGACACAAAAGTTAAAAACACCCCAAGGAGTGGTGACCAAATTATTATTATTATAACGAAGGTGTTAAGGAATAAACACGCTACTGCCTAGTACACTTGGAAGTGTGAAAGATGCAAGATTCAAGATGTTTATTGTCACAAGGATGTACAAGTACATGCACCGTGAAATATTTTGGTTGGGCCTGTTCCATAACGCACAGAAATAAAACATAAATAACAATAATAGACACAGATCAGTGTGCAAGGGCATAATACCACAGACGGTTCTCATTGTTTAGACTTATTTATCAGTTTTACAGCATGGGGGAGGAAACTGTTTGTCAGTCTGCTTGTGCTGGCTTTGAAACTCTGATACCTCTTCCCTGATGGCAACAGTTTGAACAGACTGTTACGGGGGGGTGTAGGGTCTTTGATGGGTTCTTGTTTGTTTTCAAGCTTATGGCTTGAACACCCCAAATAGAAAACATGGATCGCTCTTCACTACAAGTCAAACACCAAAGCATTATGCAAAATATGCACCAAAAATTGACATTGGCAATGGCATGGGTGAGGCAGCACTGGTCAGCCATCTGCAGGGCAAAAAACATGCAACTCTCGCTGCCAGCGAGTTCTTAAACACCACATGAAATTAAAAATGTGTCTTCCACACTCCTAGAGCACATCTGTGCTCAGATATAATTGACAATAGATGCCAAAATATTGAGAAAACAGTAAACTAAAAGATGCATCTGAAACATTTGAGAAATAGGCAAGATAAACGTGCTTTGCCACTGCCTCTGCCTTGCGGTGCACGGCTTACTGCCGACAAAAAGCAGTTTAGTATCCCATAGCCTGAGGGGACGGGGTGGTCGGCTGAGACTGATTGCCTGAGACACAACCAGCTTCCGTTTCACCGTAAAACTTCCAAATACACAACAATTCACTGCAGCTGTACTTTAAAGAAAAAATAATCAGTTTAGAAAAAGTTTGGAACTTTGATTTGGGAAACGACCACACACACACACACACGCACACGCACACGCACACGCACACACGGACACGGACAAGCACAACCATTCACATGAGTGTTTGCGCGTGCGTGCAAGTGTGTGGAGGTGGTCTCTGTGATAGGTGTCCGCCTCTGCAGGATTCTATCTCCCACCAGCACCTGGCTAGGTGGCGTCTGGACTCGGCGCCACCATAAATCAGGACTGTAAGCTCGACAGTGAATTTGTGTGTTTGTGTATGTGTGTGGCGGTGGGTGTTTTTTTTTTGGTGGCTATATCCAGAAGCAGAATGTCACTGAAACAAAGCAGCAGCAGTTTTCCTTGCTTAGCTGTGTGTGTGTGTGTGTGTGTGTGTGTGCGTGTGCGCGTGTGTACGTGTGAGCAGGGTCAGAGCCCCTGGGAGATGCTACTTCCCGTTCTGTGATGCCTGGGTCTCGTCAGCTATGAATGTTTCATGTCTTACCATTGGCTATCTGCTATCATTGCTTGTGCACATGCATACACATGCACACAAAAACATGGAAGAGTCTGTTTTCTGAGTAGGCTAGCCTTTGTCTTCTCTGAAACAAACTTCCTTGTTGACAGTGAGTATGAGCCTGATATGTATGTTCATTGTCAGCCAGCCTACAGCAGTCTTTAGTGGGTACTGTATGGATAGTATACAATATGTACAGTCTATCAACAATGACTAGTGGGCAAATATACAACCTATAACAATTTGATTTGTGTTCTTTTTGGGGGGAGTTTTTGCTTAATTCAGATGGCTGAGGGCTGGAAGAGGGTTTTCAAACATTTTGTGCCCAAGGTACACAATGGGCAGGTAAAAATCTCATGTGTTCATAGTGTAAATAGCTGATCAACAAGCTATCACAGATATATATGTTATTTTCCCAATTTGTAATAATAATAATAATAGGCCTAATAATAACAATAATAATAATAGATTTTATGAACATTTGAACAAATCTCAAAGTGCCACATTAAACATTTGCATAAAAACATCACAACACTAAACATCCATGAGGACATAAAGCAGAGATGTAAAACCTGTGTAGCTAAAACATACTTTGTTAAGAAGGTAAGTCTTTAGTCCTCTCTTAAAAACATCAACAGACTGTGGTGCTCTCGGGTGGTCAGGGAGGGCATTCCACAGTCGGTGGGCAGCCGGCCGGGCAGAAGGCCCAGTCACACATGGGAGTGGAGGTTGCGAGTGGAGGTTTGCGGGGTGAGTAGTTCTTTGAAGTAGGAGAGAGCATTGCCGTGGATGAATTGATGAGTTAAAAAGGGGAGATCTCCAGGAAGAGACGGGAAGCCAATGAAGTGAACAGAGGAGGGGTCTGTTAACGCACTCATCAGGATACTAGCAGTGCTGTTCTGATGAGAGAAGAACTGAGAGGGGAAGGTCCTGTCCTGAAAAGGTGATGCTGGTTATGGGGGATGATTTAATCTGGAGTGCAGTGCCTACCAGAATCACTTCAGTTTCGCAACTGCAGAGCTGTAGAAAGTTGTTCAATCCACACCTTTATTTCCTTCAGGCAGGTGGTGAGTGGATGAGAGCGGTGATGATGGTAATAAAGATGATGACATGGCGGCCTAGGGGGTTGGGTCTTGAGGAACAGTTGTGTGTCATCAGCATAGCAATGGAAAGATATTCCATAAGCATGTAAAGAGTGGTTGACAGATCAGGGAAGACTATATTGAAAAGAATGGGAAGAAATGTCCTAAATAGGGGCACCATGTGGTGGTAATTTTTTTTTAAGTCATATATTTTTGCCTTTGTGTTGAAAAATATACTGATATAGTAACATTTTCAACACATAATTATTATTAATAACTTTTTGTATGCAGTAGTTGTATATAGTGAAATAATAGTCTTGTCACAAAATAGTTGTATTGCACACAAATGGCCTGTTAACCACCAGTAGCAGTCTTTGACACATTTAAATGTCAATATTTATATTAAGACATATATTCTGGATTCTGCAAAATATGCATTCATGAACACAGCATTATTTCTCACATTTAGATCATGTGCAATAGCTAGCTCCCCTCAAAGTGGCGTCCGGGGAAACATTTCATACAAAATATTTTCAGATGGTGATCTGTGGCCAAATACATGTTAAAGATAGAGTGCCGTGATTTTTGTAGTGTCCAGTAGTGTCCAGTTTTTCATGTGTTTATGAGGTGACAGTACTTCATTAGACCCCTTGATGTGGTTATGTGCAATGATGTCTTCCCTTTGTATTTAGGGTTTCTTCCTGGAGGCTGAAACCTAGACAGTCAAAAGTGCCAATGAAGAAATCAGTGATATAGCGACATCACAATATCATCTCCTCCTCTAACCCCTCCCCCTTTATCATGCAACAACAGCTGTGGGTGCGGCGGCTTCAATTTAGGTGGATCACCCATCACCACCCACCAGGCAAACCAGGCATATACTTAATTGTGGGCGTGTCCATATAAAAACATAATTTTAACAAATACTGTACACAAAAAAAAATATATATATATATATATACACACCTGATGATCATGTTTTAGAGTACAAACAAGTCACTGCACTCCATCTTTAAGGGGTCCTTGAAATGAAAGTGGTTTGACAACCACTGTTCTAGATGGCTTAACAACTGAGGCAAAGTAAACTTCTTTGGAATTTTCTGTAAAACATGATCCAGATTGGGGATCACAGCATGATAGAGACACCTTACCGCTTTGTTCATCCTGTGTGTGATATCTCTGGCATGGCAGCAGCTCTGCTAGAGTGTTTGCAGAGAGTAAACAGATGTTGTTTGTCTTCCTGATGTTGAGTTTTATCTTCTCTAGGGATGTAACGGACCTGTGCTTTCCTCTTAACTCGCTACAGGAAATCAGGAGTGGAAATAGCATGGGCATATGAACAGTTTCACAACAAAATAATATAATGTACTTATAATAAATAAGTACTAAATACATTGTATACTGTATGTATATGTTACATAGCATGGACCTGTAACTGAACTAAGATAAAGTAAAAGGGCTGCTTAATATACTGCTATGTAGAGGTCATAATATGACCTTGTTCCAGTAAATAGTGTTTAACTTTCTGACCACACTTTGATTCTAAACTCTATGCCCTCTCTCTCTCTCTCTCTCTCTCTCTCTCTTGCTCGCTCGCTCTCTCTCTCTCTTCCCCACTCTCTCTCTATCTAATCAGTTCTGTGTTTAATTCCTTAATGACACCAAAAGACAGGGCACGGAATTTCATCTAATCACAGATTCAATTTGAGAACTATAGATGGAAATTCAAATTGCACACGAATTATTTCCTAATTGTCCCTGTGATTAATTGACAGAACCCCGTAGATTTAATATAAGATAAATAGTGCATTAATTAAATGGCATAATATTGGTCATTATGCCCTAATTGCTAAATGGGTCCAGATATTAACCCATTCTGGGCGGGAACCCCTTTTGGTGTTAGCATTATGTTATGCTTTAGCTATTGAAAAATAGCAGATCTACAAGCTCGTAGCGCGCCACTCGGTGGCGCGCTATGAGCTTGTAGATCTGCTATTTTTGAAAAGTCGAAGAACGACTGACATAGAAACAGATTTTTCAGAAAACTGTCAGGATGTAGAAGACATTTTTAGAATATGATCTCAGGTCAAAATAGGTTAATAGACTGATAGGAATGGAAATATTGACTAAGGTAAAACCCACATAATAGTACATGTGGTAGTACATAGGATTTGGACTGACGAGAGGATTGCTATTTCTGAAGCTTTGTTTGTGTTGCAATGGGGATGCCTGTGCACAGTAGGTGGTCGAGGGAATGGTATGTAAATCGCATGAAAAAGAGCGTCCCTTCTGCTCTAATCGTCCCATCATTGTTGAGAACCCTGACAGCCTATACGAGTCATCAAATCCCTGTGTCCCCAAGGGAACAAAACTACTACTATTGGTGCTACCAGAGCACACATCGTTCCGCTCGGAGTGGAAGTTTGGAGCATAATAATGAGCGGTTGGAATATGGCGACAGCTGAATTAATCAGGCTCCCACCACACAAGGTAGGCAGAATGCCTTTCATGTGACAAATCTAGTAATTAAGATGATTTTACAACTCCTTTCCCCCTTCATGATACCTATACATACGGTACACACACAGACACATACAGTGTGCGCCTCTCCCTTAACACACTAGATGTGAACAAAGCACTTTCGTGTGCGACTATGTGTGTGATGAGATACAAACTTTAATTACAGTCCCATTCAATTGACATCAGCTCCCATCACTGCACGTTTCTGGGTGAATATATACACTGGGGCTAGTTATTTGTGCATTAACACCATAATAGTTTCTCATTTCGGAACACTGGGTGTCCAGAATTGCAGGTATGTTTAATTATTATGTAAAACAATTATTTTGGCTCCTCATTTTCTTCTAAAAGAGCAAATGCGATTGATTAAAGCATGGCAAGAAAGATTGAATTCCTGACCGAGTTTGACCTCACAGGCTGATATCAGATCCACATTAATCTCTCAAGAACAGATTCTGTGCTGTGCTACGGAATCTGTCAGCAGGGCCATTCAGAACGTCTATACATTGTTGATAGTGGGAATGAAAACACAGGCGCACCACTTTTTTGCAGATGGGTTCCCAGATTGGATCCACATTAGAGCCACACTGTTCCCATGTGGATCCCTAATTGCCCATCAACTACCAGTCAGAAGATTTTAGGAGTACTCCAGCTATTGGTAAGAACCACCTTACAGGTCTGTAGACTCAAACAAATCGCAGCAAATTGAGTGCAAACTAGAAAAAGTGCTCGTCAGGTTGCAAAAATCGGCCTCCCATAGCCGTGGCCGTGGCAACTGGCAAGCGGACACTGCATTCACAATTTGAGGCATTTTGTTCAAAACCTGCCGCCTGCAATCTTTAGATGCCAATCTTAGCCAATCCAGATTGACTACAAAAAATCACACGTGGATGTGAAGTGAGGGGCTCTCTTATCATCATACATCTTCATATAACTGGCCAATCGCAATTTGCGTCCTCACCTTTCTGTCTTCACTTTTTTTGCCCTCACTTTTAGCTTCAATATTTAGGCTACTTTGCTCAGAAAATGAAATCATCGCTATCTACTGTTTGGGGTAATCAGCCAATCACAAGCCAATGTTTGTGTTCACACAAACCCGGAAGGTTGGGCATAGGAGCGGCTATCGCCCCTCAAAGATCAGACAGATCTGTCTTGATCACATGACTATAGACATAATGTGTATAATAGGAGTAATACAAAATAAGTGTTTAGCAAAGATCGGCCTCCCATGTTGGCACTATAATAGGCCAATGTGTGGCATTTCTTCCTAGGCCTAGTGGGAATGTGTGTGTAAAGTTTCACTGCAATTGGACGCTGCGTTCATGATTTGAGGTATTTTGTTCAAAACGGACCACTTCTGCAAACTTTGGAAGGAACCTTAAAGGTGTAGTGAAACGGAAACGGCGGGCATTTTATTTTGAAGTTTCAGCTTGAAACGCTGGCTCTGAAGTTTCTGAACCAATCAGAGCGTTGCATCCCTTCAGGCGATGGGACGGTAGCTAGGGACGGTAGCTATGCTACACGCAGGACGCATGGAGTGTGTTTGTTTACAAGTCAGATAGTCGGCCAGCTGTACCAGTTTACTGCTATGTGGCTTATTTCTACCCTATAATGTTTTCAGATACATATTTTAGCGTGATGATTAAGTTGAAACCGAGTAATACACTGTCTGGATGTTATCTCGAATGCAGCTGTGTTGGACGGATGGGGAATCAGGTGAGCTTCATTTTTATTGGCTTTTATCGATGTGGGCCTCGACATGTCATCACGCAGTATGTTTTCGTTTTCAGGAAGTAATTAAAATTCGATTTTATGGACTTTTGATATAAAAATACACAAAAATGAAAATGTACCAATTTTTTTGGCATCCATTGTTAGGTATGCTCATATGATGACCACGAATGTGGTCTAAAAGTGTGAAAATATTTTTTATTTCACTACACCTTTAACCAATCAGGATGGATATGAACAATCAGACGGGGCCGTGTGGATCACATGACTATAGAGATACTTTGCGTGACGTTTGGACAAAATCTGTACCAAAAATATATGTTTTGAAAAACTTGGCCTCCTAGTGGTGCTATAACTGAGGTGAGGGGCTGAGGTTCTGCTCTGGCATCCAGGTAGTGTGAGTGCACAGTTTCGCTGCAAACAGCCCAACGGTGCCGGAGATTTGCTGCTCACGCACGCACGCACGCACGCACGCACGCACGCACGCACGCACGCACGCACGCACGCACGCACGCACGCGCACACACACACACACACACACACACACACATCATCATCATCATTTTTCGACCGCGGTCGAGATCATGGATTTCACAATGCCACGCCAGACTTCCTGGTCCTTCATTACCATCCCCAGTTCCTGCTTACTGATGCATGTGTCCCTAGCGATGACATCAGGGTACGACAGTTTTCTACCTCTGGTCTGCTTTGAGGCAGGACTCCAGAGAAGAAGGGAAGATATAACCTCATTGTCAGCTCTATAGCAGTGGCCGGCAAACTGTGTTCTTCTGAATTGGACTAGTGAAGAAACACGGGGAAGGTTGCCGTATATTAGATCAGTCGATGGGTGGCTCTTCAGACAGATTTTGCGCTCTCATTAGAAGGCGGGTGTAAGTGCCATCCAACCGTTTCTCTTGTTTCTTTGAAAGTGTCCATGTCTCGGAGCCATAGAGTAGAATCGGCTCAACGGTCGTCCTAAATATTTTTACTTTTAACATCTTACTAAGCTGGGATGACCAGATCTTATGCATGTCATTGCAGGCTGACCAGGCCATACCCTTCCTAGTTTGAAAGTCCTTTTGGGAAGAAGATATATATGAACCCAAATACTTGTAGTCATCAACCTGTTTCAGAGGAGTGTCGTTAAGTGTTTTTATAATGTGGTTATTGTTGGATTTGCATATATTTACGTATTCAGTTTTAGTCTTGTTGAGATAAAGACCAACACAGTTGGAGGCCTGCTCCACAGTCCACACACACACACACACACACACACACACACACACACACACACACACACACACACACACACACACACACACACACACACACACACACACACACACACACAAACACACACACACACTCTCTCTCAGGACGGACGGACAGACGGACGGACAGGGTGCACAACATGGTCTTGGCCATGCCTTTCTGCGTGGAGGAGACAATAAAAACAAAAATCACAACAAACTGTATACTACATTTTCTGAAGTCCAGGCAAATACAGTCCTCACCGGTTTGTCCAGTGTCAGACCGCTTTGGCCCAGGTCCTTGTATATGTAAATAACGGCACAAGTAGGCTGTTCCAGTGGAAACCTGCTGAACCCACTCAAAGCAGTGGAAGGTCCCAGATATGGGAGATTTGGGGCAGATGAAAGGGATCTGATGGAGTGTTGCTGATATGGAGACAGACAGGTCCACTGCTGAGACTGCCAGGTAGCATTATCTCATGCCTTGGTCCAGACTGGCAGATGCCACATGGTAGAGCACTAGGGCTTTGGAAAAGAACAATTCCAAGTTCAGGTACTATGTATGTTGTAACCACTTAAAGGGTTACTTCAGATTTTTGGACTTAAAGCTGTTGGAAATACTTGGATGCAAAGGTATTCATTCATTGCCTGAGTCCAATGGTGGGAGTTTTGGTCTTGTTTTGGTGAATATGAAGTATTTTTGGTCATTTGGTGAGGGTCACTGTGGGCCACCCATTAAAAATAACTTAATCCACAAAACTAGCGTAATTTATATTGTTGACCTATTTCTACCATAATAGGTCAACTTTCGTTCAACTTTTACCCTCTGTCACATTGAACTATGTTTTTGTGCTGCTGCTGGCGTAGTGATACTTGACACACACAAAAAATGGCCCCCAGTGACCCCCACCAAATGACCGGAACTACTTGATATGTCATCATAACTACTTAACACGTCAAAGTAGATTAACCATTTATTGCAACAAATGGAATACAGTTTAACTTGGCGTTAAATGCTCCGCTCTGGGAGATGTTCCATACATTTTGTCTAAGCAGCATGCTAAGCAAAATCAAGGAATGTTAAGCAAAACCCCCAAGGGCATACAATAAGACAAGCAGAGATCTAGTGAATATTTAAACGAACCGTTCTGTTAGGAGCGTGAGCTCTGATTGGAGTATAGAAGTGTGACGCAATGACCAGCAGAACTGTGAATGAGGAATAGGAAGCTAGGCTGATTGATACAATCATGCTGACTGACAGCCGATTACAGCTGAGATGTGCAAGACTCAAGTGTCCTGCATGAACTAACGTTATGCTTCATTTATCTACTTAAACCCTCTGTACTTTGTCATAAGATGAATAGCAAAACTATGGTGGCACCTCGCTGTGTTGTGATCATGTAGATTTTTGCTATTTGTGAAAATGTTAAAACATTTTTGACATGTTTTGAGTATTGTACTGTGCAGGAGGATGCTAAACGCACACCAGTCTTAGTAGTGGTGCCAGCTCACGGCAGAAACATCTAAAGAGTTAAGTCTTAAAAAGACAAAAGAGTGGCTGCACACACTGATAGCCAAAGAGCCATTTTTGGCTAGTGAAGGAGAGAGAAGAGTGTGGATAAGAATATACGGTGTCATTCTGTATCTCACTGTTGTTGCAATACATTGTGCTATATGTCGTCCAATATACTACTACAGGAATTTAACACATACATGCTAACCTGAGTGTGGGAATTATTATCTACATAAGAACACGAGTAACAAACATGCATTACTCAGAAGCTTCCTTGTGAGTCTATCTTCATGTAGACAAACCTTCTATACTATGTTAGCACGTGCACATGTGTGTCTGCGTAATAGGGTCAAATGTCCCCACAAGTAGTGTAGAATTTGAGAAATTGAAATTGTGAGGACAATTTTCCTGGTCCTCACAAGATAAATTATTGTTTTGTGTTAAAAAAAATCACACCTGTGTGAAGTAAGTGGTGCAACTCTGTGTGGGGGTCCCCGGGGGGGGGGGGGGGGGGGGGGGTTCCGGACCCACAGGAAAGCATCCAGGGTGCCGGCCCGATTCCGGCGAGCCGCCCCGCGTCCAAAACGGTTGAGAAATGACAGAGTTACCGTGTGGGGGTCCCTCTACTGTACCCTCCACTGTACTGTACTGTCACTGTACTGTACTGTACTGGCACACCCAAAATCACCATATATACAGTTAATATGTGTGTGTGTTTGTGTGTGTGTTAGGTTGCGCACAGGTGGTGAAAAACAACCATGCTGTTTTCGTGCTCAGACGCACCCAGCCACCCATCCACCCACCCAGCCACCCATCCACCCACCCACACACCGACCCACACAGACTTAAGGAAGTGGTTGCACCACTTAAAAAAAAAGAAGAAAGAAAGGTGGAGTTAGGCTTACAATAAGAAAATATTCAGACATGGGTTAGGATAATGCATTAAGAGGTTCAGTTGTAGATCCGCTCTTTTCGACACCAGCGTACAACTCTCAGCTAAAAATGGCATTCATGAAATTGCCGTCTTCACAAGTAGAGTAATACCAACGTGCGTGTGTGCGTGCGTGTGCCCACTCACTGTGAATGTGTGTCAGGTCTCAGTCTAGCTGTTGTTGTTGCTGCAGAGTACAGGCCCGGCTGTCCGTCATCAACCCAGCTGCATTAACCTCGGCCTGCGTGCCTGCAGGGCCCACCGCTTCCATTTCTCTCTAACAAATACAGGTCCTGGCCTAGGGCACCAGGGCAGCCGGCATAGTTAATGACTTATTTACTGTTTAATGGCTGTATACCGCACCGCAACAACAATTAATGGGAAAAAGCCACGTTCATGAGCAGCGGGGGAGCCAGGTGGTGGAGGTTATTTTCCCCTTCTAACTTTATCTGGGTTTTTGCCTTCTGCTCTAGTCTGATAACTCCTGTTCACCTTACTGCAGACAGACAGGCCGGCAGCCAGGGTTACTTTTGAAGACCGTGGCAGAATAAATACAAGCCTTACAGTACAAATGTTCTATTATTTTCCACAGGTTTATTTTCTATTCTATTCTATTCTATTCTATTCTGTAGGCCTATTCTTTGACATCTTGTGGTATCATATTTCATGCCATGCTGGCCTATTTTATTTCAGCAGAGTTTTGAAAAGAAACCAAGCATTCAGTGTGTGTCCTTGTTTCAATAAAAGTTATTGATCTGGCTCACTGTGACTCTCTGTACCTCGTGTTTTACAACGGCAGCCCATATAAAAGCCAAAAGCAGACACACTGAAAGACATGAAATCGTGAGGACACCACCAGCCTTCTTCTGGGTGTCTTTTGTTTGTTGCTGTTGTTTCCTTCTCTCTTCCACTTTCTCTTCCACTCTCTCTCTCTCTCTCTCTCTCTCTCTCTCTCTCTCTCTCTCTCTCTCTCTCACCCTCTCTCTTTAGCCTTGTGAATACCATCGCTCAAGCAGTGAGCTGTTGCAGGCACTTTGTTGCTGACCATGGTGCTGAAAGCCTCCTGCCTTCCAATTGCCAGAGTGTTCATTTCATGGTTCATATACCCCGTTCTCCATTTGTCAGAGCGCCGTTAGCCCCCATGCTTATTTCTTTAACCCCTTCCCTCACAAATGATAACAAATCAAATGCACATTTGTCTCACCTCAGAGTCAGAGACGTAGCTCTCATGCCATCGTCAGACTTTCAATTAAGCTTTATATGTTGGCTATTTTGACACGTTGCGTTTGTGTTTTTATTGCTTTTGTCTCTTCCCTGCGTGTGCAGTGCATTGCAATGGTGCATGGGTTTTGTACAGTGGGTACTATGTGGGAGGCTGAGACAAGGCTTTTTTTAACCACTTAAGGCCCTATTTTAACAATTCCCCCCTTACTGTATTTGTGAAGGTTTGTGACATTTTACTTGTATCTGTTGACTGTTAGCCTCTAGTAACATGCCCAAAATATGGACCCCAGGTTGAAAGTGGTTAAGCTTTCCTTCCAGAGAGCATGCTCATACAGTCATGTTCCAGGCAAACTCACTACATTCGTCATAGTGTGCACATGCCTGTGTAGCCTGTTGTCTCCATCTGGCCACTTTGTAGTTCCTGTTTCCACCAGAGTAGCCTACCTCCATCACACAGGAGAACAACAGCCTATTGAGCAGTCTTGACGTCATGTCATTAAGCATTTTATGTTCCTAGAGCTGATTCTGGTGCATTGCTCTTTTAATATGAAGGGAGCGTGACACACTCTGACTTTTCCTTTACTGAACTACACCCATTTTCAAGGGGATGTAATCCTGTATTGTACTGCAGCCCCTTCACCATACACCCACGACCCACGTGCGCAGGTATCTCTGTATATGCTTGTGAGAACAGCAACGTTTAATAATTTAAGAAACCTTTTTTGAAAAAGGATTATTACCTGGATAAGAACACAAGTAACAAACATGGATTCCTCAGAAGCTTCCTAGAGTATGAGTCTATCTTCCTGGAATTTCATGCAGACAAACCTTCGATACTGTGTTAGCGCAAAAACAAAAATGCACACGAAGCAACTTGGAGAAATATAATTATCCCAAATATATCCATTTTTTTTTCATTGATCTTTTTATTAGAGGTTAGGCAACAGTATATAGTGTCATTTCAGTCACATCTTATATACACTAGTTGTTTAGGCATACTGCACATGAAATGACAACATTTTACAATACTTCTGAATAAATTGCTTTGCCCACTCAATTTTTCATTTCAAAACCCATACACAAACAAACATAACAGACATCAGAAAGTAATAAAATAAAAAGTGCATAAAGAACATGGTACAATATCACATTTTTTTTAAATGAATACAATAAACATTAAAAACATGTACAAATAATAATCATAAGCAGACAGAGAGAAGAATAAATTATAGAAGGAAGGATAGAAAGAGGGGGAAGAGAGAAGGGGGGGGGGCGATCACTCAATGAGTAGGGACTAGTAGGCTATTAAAGAATAACAATATCAATTTTATTTTTAATTCTTTCTATGCCCGCTAGGTGGTAGCCTTGTCACCATTCACTCCCCATTGAAAGACCCACTGTTTCATTTCCGGGTTATCAGTGAGGTGGGGGCTTTTGTGCAGTGATCGTTAGCATTACCTCATACCCCTTAGCTCTCGTTAGAAACTGATACATGTCCGGAGCGATGCGAGACAAAGTCGCAAATGATTTACGATCGTTGGGACGCGCGACGGCTGACCATGGACAGCGCTCAAAGCTTTAGAGATGCAGGGCTTTGAAAATCTTGCTTTTAATGGATATAAATGGAGCTGGATGTAAAAAATCCCATAACTGGCGGAGACGGAGGCGCTCCATAGCAACCGGAGCTTTCACTGCTTTCATATATGGAGTATACGGGGGGGTACGAACATGTTCGTAGATGGCTGATGCCGTACCCTAGCCTAGCCTAGGGGGTACGATTATAATCGTAGATAGCACAGAAAGAATTAAGCACTGCGGGTAACCAATATAACCAATATAAAATAAAAAGTTCAACAAAAACCTGATCTTTACCTAACTACACTAGCCTAATCTACGAGAACAGACGATACAAAAACTTGGCTTCCGTGCCCCAATCAATAAATGCCCACTCAATCTTTTAACAAAACATGAATCTAAGGTCGTTTTCACACCCAAAGTTCGCTTAGAAGGTCCGGATCAAGGACCAAGGACCAAATATTTGCATTTTGATTTTGGTCCGTTTGGTGTTCACACTGGACTTTGTAAAGCGTACCAAATATGTAAACAAATGACACGTGGACATGTTAAGCGAACCAAATAGTGAAAAAAAGAATAGAGGTCGCATCGCAGGCTTCGTCATAACTTTGCGTGGTGGCGGCGGCGCATGCTTAAAATAAACAGATCTACAAGCGTACATCGTGTACCATACCGTACATACCATTCCGTGTCGATAACTTGTACATCTGTTATTTTTGCGCATGTGAACCTCGTACGCTGCCATTAAATTTGCGCTGCGCCTCGACATATATGCGTCTACTATTAAAATCAGACGGCTAGCTGTCATATCAATAGTGATCACCGTAAAAAAGACATGTTTTTAGAACTAATTATTAATGCAGCCTCACAACTTCCGACCCCCGACGGCTATTTTGGCTATCGTCCTGTGGACGATAGCCTTTGGTCCTCTATATAGTCCGAATGCATTCACACCAGTAACGAACCGCACCGTGGTTCGTTTGGAAGCGAACCGAGTTTTTAGCTCACTCGGTGGTGCCTCACGTGGCTCAAGTTCGCTTGTTGTTGCACAAGCCGTGTAGAGTTTAGATTCCTGTTTAGATTCCTGTCATTCCTGTGTCAACACAGGAATGACTCCTGTGTCAACACAGGAATGACACCCAGCATCCAGGACATGGGCAGCACCTGGAACACACACACACACACACACACACACACACACACACACACACACACACACACACACACACACACACACACACACACATGACACAGACACACATACCATACACATTTGTCCAAAAGCATGTATGCACACATTTGTATGCATGCTTGCATATCCATTCACTCCCACAGAGTTACTTTTAAAGCATTAAGAGATGAGTTGACATTAAAGGCAGCATGGTGTTTTGACCTTCCACAGTAGTTATCCTCCCATAGCTAGTTAGCTTTCTCTCATCCTTCTGGTCTTTTCCTCCTGTGTCCTTCATTTAGAGGGCCGCCTGTTTTAGCTCCAGATTGTCCTTCGTGCCAAGCCGGATTTGCGAGCAGTGCTATGCCAAACACTAAGTAAATGTGTTTTTCAATCTATCAGCTCCCCAACCGCCCCACTCTTGTCCTTCCACTCCCGCCCCTCACCACTTCCTCAAATCCCCTGGGTTTTCCAGACTCCTCTCCTCTCCTCTCCTCTCCTCTCCTCTCCTCTCCTCTCCTCTCCTCTCCTCTCCTCTCCTCTCCTCTCCTCTCCTCTCCTCTCCTCTCCTCTCATGTGGTCCCTGCCATCATAGCTTGAAGGCCTCGATAAATAACCCTCCACCTCTCTGGCCCTCAGCTCCACTGCCTGCCCGTTGGAGCACGTTTGTTAAAACATCACCTACTGTAGTGGGTGGATTGATGCAGTTGCAATGTGCCCTGGGGAATGTAGTCTTTTTCAGAGTTGAATTGCCATGATACAAAACCTGCTAGAAGGCTCTAGTCTGTATTATATCGGGGGAGAAAAAAAAGAAGAAATATGTGTTTCTATGTGTTTCGGTTGTTCTTATAAAATTGTCATTCTCTGCGGAAAAGCAACTGTATTATTTCTCTTGTCCTTGGCTGGGGAAAGTGATTGGAGAGAAAATAAGCACTCAGCAAGATAATACAGTATTTGTTAAAATGCCATTAAAAGAAATGGGACATTTCTGCTGCACCTCCAAAAACACTTATTGTGCATATGAATGGAGATGGAGCGGGGCCCTTCTAAATACACACAGACGGTTCCCACATTACTGTGGAGATGACTATGGAGAGCTAGTTGGGCTGTGAAAAAGGGAACGTCATTAAAATATGAAAAACTGTTTAGTCTCTTCGGTTCTACCCCGTTGCTCCAGAAACAGACCCTGGTCGGATGAGACATCCCCATGATCACCAGGTAAGAGGAAGAATCTAAAGTTCCACTCTGAAATCTGCCATTATCCAGATGGCACCATTAGCGATTAAGCCAGAACATTTCTCCCCTCTTATAATTGACTCCATAGGCTATTAGGCAGGTTGGCACCAGTCTAGGTCCGCGGGTTCGCTCCAGATGTTCGCGCGCGCGCACGCGCGCGCGCGCGCGCGTGTGTGTGTGTGTGTGTGTGTGTGTGTGTGTTCAGACGGAAGTGAGGGCGTGTAGGGGAAGGAGTGTGTCCGATGTTGCGGGTCATGTGATGGGTGTAGGGCTGCCTACACATGGACAGAGGGGCTGTGTGGGTGCTGGAAGGAAGTCACATTCAATTATATCAATGTCTCTATTAGTATGTCTGTCCTCAGTCTCTCTCTCCCTATCGCCTTGGGGAGGGGTGAGATATTAAAGTGCTCTGTTTCCTGTTGAAGATTGTTGTCGCTGTGTTCAAGCTTATCTGATTAATTATGTCTTTACATCCGGTCATTGTCTTTTATCTAGTGTGTGTAAGCAAAGCCAAACACATTTCTCCATTGGGAAACTGCAACGGATCCTGAAAGCAATTATATCAATTATATTTGTTTGAATCTCTCAACTGAGGATTAGCATTTTATAATGTTGCTCGGAATGCTTACAGCTTTACACAAATTCTTATATTGTGTGGATCGAAAACAAATGTCCTTGGCCAAGGGCATATAAACTAGCCGACTGTAGCACCCCACTGAGAACACACTCAATATGTTGATCTTTCATATGCACAGCTGTACATTAATATAGCAGCATCATTAGTGGCTCCCTCAACATCCATGTCCATATCACAACCTGCCGAAGCACCTTCTGGAGCCACAGTTGTTCCACACACTGTCTAAGACCCAGAGAGCAGAGAGCAGCCTGTTCCCAGAACTTGCACTGTAGCATGGATGAAACTGCTTTTTTCCTCCACGTATTACATTACTGAATGGACTTTCAGTAATCCTTTTATAGCTTAAAAAAAAGAGCTAAAATGCCATTAATTATTCATTTCCCCCTGGCTGGTGGGAAAGAGGAGAGGCGTTCTACGGTTTCCACCGGCTATTAGTAAACAAATCAATGCAGCAGGATGAGTTCCCTGTCAGTATATAGCCATCTGCCCTTTACCGTGACTTTCACAACCAGACCCAGCAACGGGTATATGATACATGATACTGTCTCTTGACGGTATATACTAAAAAAAAAAGAAAGGAAAAAAGATTGTGTAGAGACAAAGACAAAGTTTGTTTTGTGGTTTTGGTTAAGTCGTATAATAAAGTTGTTGGGGCATGCACTATTCTTTAGTGCGTGCACTGCTCCATGAGGAGTCTATGACACTTATTTATGCATGACATCAATGTAACTTATGAGAACAGTTGTAGTTACATTACAACCCCAACTGGGTTGGTTTGGCACATTATGCCATTGTGTACCGACACTCCTAAATTCATGAAGACCCACCCAACGATGGGTATTTCATGTAATCAAATGGCACAGTTTGAGGCCCCTAATCCAATTTCTCCGCTGAGATACATTGTAATTCAGTATCGCCATAATTATGAACTGAGTTCTGAAGCGTCTGTAAGGGAATTGAATTAGCTGGGAGAAGAAGAGTAATATGATTTGGAACAGGGAAAAATCAATACGGGGCCTGCTCATCATCTAAACGTTGATCTGAATCCTGCCTGAATACGGATCTTTGGGGGATTCAGCTTAATTCAATCTGGTAGAGCTAACACGCTCCCTGTCCCCTCCACACGACAGACAACATCTCTGTCTTGATTTGGGTTGCCAGGCAGGAGCCCTGCTGAGGGAGGCACTCCTGTGTGAAACTAACTGTGGCTTGATTAGATCCAAAAGCCTATATGGGCCAGACATAGAAGATTAGCAGTGGCACAGAAGGCCTTGATACGATGCAGCTTTCCACTCATTTATCAGAAGACATTAGCCTGCATGTGAAAGACCGCAAGCTAACTGTACAGGCATGCAATATTTAGTTATCACTAAATGTTACAACAGAATAATAGATTCGTTCTGGCATGTGATTTCATTGCGCGAGTAAAAAAGTTGTGCGTATAGTAAAACATTTTCTGGCAGAAACTCTGCAATGTGCACCATGCAGTGAGTCAGGGAAGTTGACAAACTGACAAATGGTGGTCCAGTAGTCGTGTACGGAGGAGCTCATCCTTGGGGGTCCTGTTGGCTTGGTGTGAGCCTGCAGTGACAGTCTGATGGAGCAGAGGAGAGATGCTTGGAGAGGCCTTTTCATTGCTGTCGTTCAGCAACCTCCTATCTCCATATTCTAACTTCTTTTTCATAAATGAACGCCCGACTTGACATACTACAAGCGTCAAACGAAAGCATCAAAAGTAGCAGATCCACAAGCTCGAAAGGTAGCGCGAAGCAACACGTTTTTAGCTTGTATATCTGCTATACTTTTGCTGTTTTTTAATATTGATCCTGAAAAGTACCAGTTTTGGTCCACCCGACATAGACGTTTTAATGTTTCTGCTACAGCAACCACAGCAGTCCCACCTGATGGATGAGACCACTAAAGCTAGGGCTGAGGACGGCATTGTGCATGGAGACACCGACTCGATGAGTGACTGAGTGACTGGCCAGTAACTGCACGCTCATAATGAATTTATCTTTTAATGTTATTCCCTCGCTTATTTTTCATTGAAAAAAATGACTTCCACAAACATTATGTTTGTATTTGTTTGTTCTTTGATAACTAAAGTGTGTGTGTGTGTGTGTGTGGGGGGGGGGGTGTGTATGTACAAATCCAATCATGACACCCGTAGTATTGGTACTATTGTGATTACTTGCTGTTTTAGTACTATACCAGTTATATACCAGTAAGACCTGAGGGCGAGAAGCACACATCCGCCTGGGTGACAGCAGACTGCTGGGCGAGCGCTGGCACTTTGGCATGGGGGGTAAGATCTTCATTTTCGGGCCTGTTACGAACTCTAGTTCTAGAGTTTAAATGGACAGGTATCAGTCAAAAAGGAGACAACGAATTATGGTTCATTGTTCTTGCCATGTCTTTGTATATTCAATCTTTTTATTTATAATAGTGTTGTGCCTGAGCTGTTTTTCTTTTCTTTTCTTTTGTTGTTTGTTATTATGTTCTTGTTGTGTAATGTCTGTTTGTTGTGCTTACATTTGACATCGAGGAAGAGGAAGGATGGATGGGGAAGGATCAACATATGGAATGTCAGAACAGGTCAGCTCCATATATGGAGATCTCAGGGTCTGGCCAATATTGATGACATCAGGGATCTCCATATATGGGCTTAATATTGATCACATCAGGGTTGTCCATCCCTATGATGTCACATGATGTCACATGCTCCATCCCTGATGATGTCACGTGATGTGACTTGTCACGTGCTCTCTCACCCCAACAACACTGACGGGAAATGCACGATTCCAGGGTTATTGCGACCTTTGGTCGCAATAACTGCGACCTTCGGTCACAACTAGGTACTGCGTCTATTGCTGCCTGTGTCTGTCCCTTTTATGCCCATACATGGAGTTCTTTGGCTGGCATGCCCAAATTTGGAGTCTATGCAAATTCAGAACATCATTGTGATGTCAGAACAGGACAGCTCCTTTATTATGTAATGCTTATGTGGATTCTGCTGAACCCTTCTTCATATATTTGTTTTTAATTCTGATCTTATTTTAGTTTTTCTATATCTTTTTTTTGAGTGGTGCAAACCACTCCAATAACCAGCTTTGTCTGTATGTACCTGTGTACCTGTGTACCTGTACGTGGGGCCATGTAGGGGTGAGCATGGTTGCTATGGTTAGTGTGTGACGTCACTGCACCACTCTGTTCACACGGGTGTGATTTTTACTATTACTATTGTCATAGCACAGTACTTTAGGATCTCACAAAATTGCATTTCTTGAGTCCTCTTCTTGAAACATAATATGCTTCACATGCTTATGTCAGCATTGTATTGGTTGAAATAGGTCAACAGTCAATTTCAACCAATGATATCCACCCGTCAATCAATCTTCCACACAGAGATTCATTATGCTACAGACACCAGAGGGCAGTGCTGTATGCAGTTACATATACTGTATGCGTTGTTGGACGATGCTTTGTTTTTGATTTGACGTATTCAACATGGCAGCCGCATTACAAGCAATCTCATTTTACAGCAAAACAATACACTTATAGTTGCTGACAACTTTTGAGGCAATAATCGCTGTATGCAATTCAGTAGTTGATCAGCATTGCCTAGCTTGTTTTTACTTTTCAACATTCAAATTAGTTTCCTAGCGATTCCCAAGCCAGTCAAGCTCAAAACCCCGCCCCATCATTGTGATTGACTGAGACATGCGCAGCTCTCTGCTCAATATATTCCGCCTCCCTATCAATTTACAATTTAGGCAGTTAGCAGACGCTCTTAATCCAGAGCGATTTACAGTAAGCAAGAACAACACAAGTTAATACATCAAAGGCATAGAAAACATTTCAGTCATCTAGGATCATATACCGTTTCACTTGGAAATTTCACTTTGACTATAAGCCGGATACTTTGTTGTATGACGTGTTGCTCATAGAAAATGATGATCTACAGTACTGTACAAGCTCACTACTGTATGTGTTACATCAATAAATTAAGCATGCTAGTTTTCCTTGATTTATATATATTTATATTTCTCTCGTCGTGTCTCTCCCATCCTGTCTTCCTGTGTTGTTTGGCGTTGATATCCAATATTAACCTCCTAAGGAGGATACAGAGCTGTACCAGTTCACCATTCATCGCTCCCTCCTTTGTCTGAGGGGAAATAGCCTACGTATTGTGTTATTCTATTGACCGTTTGACATTCCAATACGCTCTACAGCGCTCTCCATGGACCCTGATAAGAACTTGATAGCTTGCTGGAGGTGCACTCCTATTATAGGAGCGGATGCTTTCTTGCCATTATTTTATCTTATAGATAAGATTAAAAAAAGACTGGCTTGCGCTGCACACAGGTAATCAGAGCGGCGGGGAGAGAGCACCTTTAATTCCAAGCTTGAGCCCAATGTCAAGAAAATCAATGTGTATGCCCTCCCAAAATATAAGACGTTTTCCTCCGCGCCACAATTCTCTCAGGTATGTAAGACGAGGAATATGTGAAATCAACACAGATAAAAACATTTCATTATTTTTGTTTTATTCACCTATTTGATGATATTCAGGTGTTATCTTTCTATAGTCGACAAATACGTTGGGCTTGTTTATTTCTGGCAACATTCCCCAATTCAGTGATGGATTTTTATTTGAGCGAGCCAGATTTGATTGCGTGTGTCGTCGTGCTTGCCAGGGAGAAAAGCTCGTAAAAAGGGCTATACGGGTCCAGTGGAATGCTGTCTCGCTCACTACCACCAGAAGAGGGCTTGGCCCCCCCGGAGCCAGATGGAGAATGGGTTCAGGAAACCAATTGCTTGTTATTGGGGACGCGCTGATATGGTGGACAGTGACACACTGAAGAGAGATTACTAGGGTGTCCTTTCACAGACCACTGTAGTATATGATCAGCTGTCACATTCTCATTATGCATACTCATTGTCCTGCATCAGCACCGTGCATCATTGTCTCAACCCGTTGCTGGATCACCTGCCGCACCCTGATTCACTGAGCGTTGTCAGCAGCTGACACCGTAATTCCCAGGGGCTATTGCAGATTCCTCTTCATTTTAGTGTGTGTGTGTGTGTGTGTGTGTGTGTGTGTGTGTGTGTGTGTGTGTGTGTGTGTGTGTGTGTGTGTGTGTGTGTGTGTGTGTGTGTGTGTGTGTGTGTGTGTGTGTGTGTGAGCATGCATTCACACATGTGCATGCATGATCACGTGAGCTTCTACAGGGTCACAGGCGGTCCCATACTATACATCTCCTTTACAATGATGGAATGGGGTGGAGGGGAAGCAGAGGGAAATCATTGCTAGCGCAGCAGAAGGGGGGAAAAAGCTATTCAACAGGGGCGCCCACGGTGGCAAAGCCATTTCCAATAATGTCCTCTTTCTGCAACAACAATTGTGTTTAACCCCAATGGCTTGAGCTGCCCACTATTTGTCATCGCACCTCTTCCGTCCTCGCCTCTTCATGCCTGCACGCACGCACGTGTGCGTGCGCAGGCACGCACGCATGCACACACACACAAATATAGGAGAATCTGTTCTCATGACAGTAGCTGGTGGATATATCATACTGTTGCTCTGCCATGAGAGAGCAACAGGGAAATGTCATACTCTCCTGTTTTGTAAAAAAAAAAAAAACATCTTCTGTAGTTCTGCACGAGCAGCCAAAGATTAGATTAAAAGAACATATTTTGTAAATAAACTAAAGCGCTGTTTAAAAGTATAATGACCGAAGTATTTGGTTTGGATGATCTGAAAAAAAGAAAAGAAAAGAAAAAACAATATAGAGGGGAAAAAACTCCCGTGTTTTTTGTCCGTACAGACTATCCTGTCTCTGAAGCTCTGCTCCTTTTTATAGCTGGAATGAAGATGTGAGTCCTGTTATCCCTTCTGTCCCACAACATCTCCGTCTGTTCCACTCCTTACCACATCTTTCTTTCTGTGTCTCTCTCTCTAATCTCTCTCTCTCTCTGTCTCTCTCACACACGCACGCACGCACGCACGCACGCACGCGCGCACGCACACACACGCACGCGTACACACACACCTCCCTGCCCCTGTGTTGCTGGGCTGAGTGTGGAGGTGATTTATCTGTGGCAGTCACTGAGGTCCCATTGCAGTCACATGCACGCACCCGTGCACACACATCCACGCACACAAGCACACAGGTAAGGCTGCAGCTGTGATATATTTTAATTACAGATTTAGTCAGAAGTAATTAAGGTTTTATATCTAGAGGGACAGCTCAATACCTCCCCCAAACACCCTTCTTCCTAACCCCCATCACACACATAGACGCAAGCACTTACGCACGCACGCATGCACGCACGCACTTACGCACGCACGCACGCACGCACGCACACACGCACGCACGCACGCACGCACGCACTCACGCACGCACGGTTGCCTAGCCAGAGTTGTGGAAGTCGTGGTTTGCACCCACCTCTCAACTTCCTCGTACCTAGAAGCTGGCTGGGCGGGTTAGCATTTGTAAGACAGATATGATGCAACCTTTTTAATTTGTGGTGCCAGTTATGGGCAGAATTGACCGTGCTATAGAGGCCCCTCAACATGAAATTCCAAAGTAGAGTCGATTAGATGTTGCGTTCATGATGACATTGTGTAATTGGAACCGGCCAAACATTATGGAATATCAAATCCCTGTTTGATGCTCATTGTCACATGATTCTTGAGATAATAATTTGTAACTAATTGATGCTAAAATAAATCTCGTTTCTCCAGCAAACATTGTTATTGTATCATTTTTCGCACCACCGACGGCGGTCTAAATTAAATCGCTTTTGTCTCTCCATTGTTTAGAGACGCCTTAATGTGTAATTAAAATATGGGGTCGATCAGACCCCAGATGGCAAAGAAAAGTATTTATGTCGAATTTGTACCTTGGGTTGGTACTTGGGAGTACAGTACCAGGTAAAACTTTTTTTCCCTCTATACCATGGATGACAGTGGTACGTGTACCCTGCAAGGGAGAAGGTTTACTATCAGGTATAAACTGAGGGAACGACAGCGGAAAAGAAGGGAACCTTTGAAAGGGATGAGATGGTGATTTCTGTGGAAACAGAAAGGCTTTGCACACTGAGCTGAGCTCAGGGAGAGATTTGTGAGATTTGGAAGCTCTGAGGCAGTATGGTGTTGTTAAGGTGCTCAGCAGGAAGGTGTGTTGGTAGGGTTTGGCAATATATTGTAATTATATCAATATTGTGATATTATTTTGGATTTATGATATTGCAATATCATGATATGCCATCTTTCCTGGTTTAATCAGTTCAGAAAAAAAAATAACAGATGCCTGTCTGTGGTGTGTGTACAGTATGTGTGTGCGCTTTAGTACAGTACTGTATGTGTGTATGTGTATGTGTGTATAAGTGTAATTTTGTATGACACAGATGGAAATACTTCTTGGGGATTACCGTGTAGCCGGGAGAAGAGAGAATGTGGTAATTGCATTTTAATTACAGTGTTGATGGTGTTGTGCTCTGCCAGATGGAAGGTTCTTTACAGATGTATGCACAAAATAAATCAGGCCCTACGCAAGATAAATCAACCCTTTGGTAACTATAGTTACCATGCAGGTTGTGTCCCTGACCTGGTCTGAAAGCAGAGGTGATGGTGATTAGCTCAGTGTTGGTTGATCTCCAACCTTGGCACTTCACACAGAACTCTTTGCATGTGCTCTCTGCTGATGCATTGCATACCCGTGCCCATTAACCACTTAAACCCTGTACTTTATTGACCAGAGTCCCCCCAAGGATCTATACTTGGCCCCCTCCTTTTTTCCCTTTATAGCCTATATACCAAATGTTGAAAATAGCAGATCTATAAGCCCCTGTGAGCTTGTAGTTCTGCTATTGTCGCTCAAAGTTGGCCTGCATGACGATAGGGTTCAAGCTTTCTGACTGACATGACTCTATAGATCTCACTGCCTCATCAACTAGCCAATAGTACAGTAGTACCCATTAGTGTGTATTAAATCCCATCTGTCAGAGTCTAAAATGAAACCGTAATTAGCCCTTGCCTTGTTCTTTTTTTTTTTGTGTCTCTTCTACAGTAGCCTACAGTATGTGCTCTTAAACCCTTTTGGGCGGGAACCCCTTTTGGTGTTAGCATTATGCTTTAGCTATTGAAAAATAGCAGATCTACAAGCTCATAGCACGCCACCGAGTGGCGCGCTACAAGCTTGTAGGTTTGCTATTTTAGAAAAATCGAAGAACGACTGATATAGAAACATAGCTTTTTCAGAAAACTGTCAGGATGTAGAAGACAATTTGTCATTTTTAGAATCTGATCTCAGGTCAAAATGGGTTAAATACCTTCCTCCTTAACTGCCTTGTTATACCTTAAAGCACCTTGAACTGTCTTTGTGCATGAAAGGTGCCATAGGAATAAACTTGCCTCACAAGGTTTTCCTAGCATAGTGGAGAGTGGAATCAAAGCAAAATAGTGGAATCATGTCAAATCAAGGCTGCCAGCAAGAATTGATCATCAGACATTCTGAAGACGCATAACTGTATATAATTTAGAATCAGTAAGGATTTAGTTATATAGTAAATCCTGTAGTACCTTGACAGTCTGTGTGCATTTAGCCTCTCTTTCCAACCAAGTCCACTAGTGTGGTTAAAATAGAATAGAGGAGCAGGCACTTGAGTTCCCACAGCATCTCTGTACCACCTTTGGCAGAATTTCCATCGACAGCAGTGTTTCAGTCCTGGAATCATGACTCTGACCTTCCCAGATTAATGATCCAACAATGGCCATATCTATAAGTCAGCATTTTTTATTTTTTTTAAGTCATCATTGCGGTGTGTCATTTGTTTTTATAATTTTGACTTTATTTCTAGGTGACACTGCCACTTCCATTTCTAAAGAGATTATATGATGGAAGAACTATAAAGTGCTCTCAAAAAGGGTGGTGGAGGTGAAGGATGGCGGGCGCTGGTAAAAGATGGCTCCTGTAAATAGTTAGAGGTCGTGTGAAAGAGGACATAGAATGTGAAGTTTGTGAGGTGTCTGGTTCTTTCAGACCAAGGTGAGTCTGCCAGCTGTGCTGCTTCGTGACAGAAAGACCCTTGCAGGCCACCGCGGCTGACACCACTGCCAGTCCTGCGTCTGTTCTGACCTGTGGCTGTTCCTCTCTCTCCTTCGCTCTCTCTTGCTCTCTCTCCCTCTGCTCTTTACAAACTGTTTGAGGAAGATAAGGCGGGCCTGATAAGCCGACTTCCGTCAAAATGTTCCCCCCATCTGTGCAGACCTGTACCTCAGAGGAGAAAATGCATTTATATATCACAGACTACCATGCCTGCTCCAGGCACGATAGCAACTTAATAGGTTTATGATACAGGGTGAGAAAATGCCTGCTGTCTTTACCTTTTTAGACTAATGCTGGGGATTGCAACAGGGGACAGCAAGAGGTGGAGTGGGGTGGGTGTGGACAATGAGGTCGTAGTGGTTTCATCAGCTAAGCCAGGACTGGCGACTATTTCTTTCTGTCCCTCTGTCGCCTGAAAAAGAGGTCAATTCAATCCCGACACTAGAGCTTATCAGAATTCTGCAACCATTCACGTTCATATTAAAACCTGCAACTAATTTGAACCTTTCAATTAATGTTGCCCACACACACACGCACGCACGCACGCACGCACGCACATGGAGCTCCTCTGGTGATGTGCTGTGCAATGTTTAAAAGTATATTTGTGTACTACAGGTAGCAGAAGGTTGGCACGCTTAATGGTGTTGGTGCAGGGGTCATTTTAATAAATTTACCAATTATAGCAACATTCAGGTTTATCTAGCCTGCAGCCAAAATCATTGCTGTTGTGATATATATACTTTTTTAGAACACATTATGGTTTCAACGCTTCACCCACTGTTGAAACCAGTCAGGGTAATTTGCAGAAAAATTACCTGTGCTGCTTGTATTATAAACTAGGCAGCACAATTTAAACACAATGACACCTTGGACACAATGTTCCCAGACTAAAACCTATTTATTGTATGGGTTTAGAGGGCTTAGAGGTGTTTCTATGCCTGTCAAATACTTTATTTTTGCCTTTTCCATTTTACTGCTATGTGTTAGCTAAGCTAATACAATTATGGCATAATTAATAAGTAAACAGACGACTATGCATATACAGGTACGTCATTATTTTCTTGCAGTATGACCACTTCACTTGTTATGACGCTAATATGAGCTCGAAATGCAAAGGTTTTTCCACAAGAGCTTTATGTTTTTCTCACCAATTAGCCTGACGCCTGCAGAAGCTTGCAGTAATGCCCGCGTCACAGCGTATCTCATGTTTTCTCTCTCACTGTGCTCCATATGTTTGCAGCAGCATGTTGTTTATCCCACATCTTCCCTCTATGTTTCTATCATGTGGCCCTGGCAGGGAGCGAGTGTTTAGTGGGATTAGAGCTGCTGCTCTCTTCCTGTGGTGTCTCCTAACACACATAGCTGAGTCTAATCTGCTTACTATTGACTATATGCCCAATAATCCCTTTATGGGGGAGACGAAACATTGCCCGGGATGTTTCTGCAACAAGGGGTTAACTAGCCAGTCATGTCGCCTTGCGCACTAAATCTCTGTACATTTTACTAGATGGCCATTGTACTGTATGTCATCCCCCCACCCCCAAGTATGATGTAAATGCAGAATGTCCTCTGTGTGGATCAAATCAACATTATAAGATACAACATACCTATAATGTGCTTTCATTGCAACAGGACCACAATGTAAACAAGGGCTTTTTGTGTTGTCCTTTTAGCAATCATTGTCATGTCATACCACTGTATTATTTGCAACTGCTAATAAATTATTCAATCAATCAAAAACACATTTATAATGGATTTTGTGTTCTTTCTTTGCTTTTAATTTGTTAAATATTTTGTCATTGTATTTAAGCATTATACTTAACACAATACTGCCCAGCCCTCCAGGCCAGAGGGTGGCGCCAGATCCGCAAAATAAGCCTAGAAGACGGGTCACTTCCGCCCCCGCCGGAAGTGATGTAGTGTTGTTTCTGATGATCAGCTCTTGGATTAACAAATTAATAGACTATAAACATGGCATTTTATGCAATTCTGAGCATAAATAAGACTAATAACCCTGTGCGCGTGCTTGTGTAACGCGGATATCATCTACGCTGTTTCTACAATGAAATGTCTATGGATGCTAGCCTCGGAAGCTAACCGAGGCTATAAAAAAGGTAAATAAATATAAAACAAAAAAATGTAATCAAATCTCGTGTTTCTCGTGGATGTCTCAGGTGCTTCTTTCTAATTATTCTTTCGGCCCAACATTTTTTGTTTATTGTCATGAGTTGTCACCATCCGAGTTGGCTTTTTCCGAAACGTCTATGGGAAAATAGGAAATTCTCTTCCTGCTCGTCCTCATGACAGGGGGCGGGACTGCGACGCTCTATGCAACCCAAGTAATTTTGTGGTCATTGAGGGGAAACAGCCCAGAACAAATCAACCATCGCAACGTGTACTGAGCTTGTAGATCGGTTATTCTCAGCATGCAACACTATCGTACAGACTTAACCCATTCTGACCTGAGATCAGATTCTAAAAATGTCTTCTACATCCTGACAGTTTTCTGAAAAAGCTATGTTTCTATGTCAGCCGTTCTTCTATTTTTCAAAAATAGCAGACCTACAAGCTCGTAGCGCGCCACTCGGTGGCGCGCTATGAGCTTGTAGATCTGCTATTTTTCAATAGCTAAAGCATAACATAATGCTAACACCAAAAGGGGTTCCCACCCAAAATGGGTTAAGTACGCCATTGCACTCAGACATTGCACAGTGGAGATCGTCCTGCTCTGTATCCTGTACAGCTGTACATCCCAGCAGGAGCTTTGAGACAGAACATTGTTCATTATGACTTAAATGGATCCTTGCAGACATGTTGGTATTAAAGATCGTACAAAACGAGAGCCTCCCGTGTGCACGTACCTTCCTCAATCCCTCCTTCTCTCGTGTCTTCTTTCTCTCACACGCACACGCACACACACACACACACACACACACACACACACACACACACACACACACACACACACACACACACACACACACACACACACACACACACACAGCCTTGTTTCTGATGTGCCAATGGTTGTTGATAATGAGATTCCTGCAGGATGGGGAACTCCAGGGAGACTGACTGACAGCCCACTTTAAACACCGCAGACGTCTTCTCTGCCTTCCTCAGTCCTCAGAGACACACAGGATGAAAGGAGAACACACACACACACGCACACACACACACACACACACACACACACACACACACACACACACACACACACACACACACACACACACACACACACACACACACACACGTGATGTAGACACAGACGCAGTCAAACAGGCAACAGAATACTTGTGGGTTGTGTCATTTGGTTGTAAGACAGCAGGACAAGCCTGTGATGGGTGTTTTCAGAGGGTGTTGTCACGTATCGTGTTGGTGAAACTAATCCATGTACGATACCATTTCAAAAGGTGTCCCGCAAGGCTCAATACTGGGCCCGATCCTTTTTTGTATCTATATAAATAATATCACCTCATTTTTAGATAACTGTAGCTGTCATCTCTATGCAGATGACACAGTCATTTATTGTACTGCAGACTCTATACAAGTCGCAATAGAAAACCTACAACTGTCTTTTAACGTCCTCCAGGATGCTCTTATTGGTCTCAGATTGATGTTGAACATCAGCAAAACAAAATTAATGTTGTTCTCCAGAGCCCAAAATATCTCCTATAATGACATTCGCATAACTTCTATGAATGGAGTTGACATCGAAAGAGTCACAGAGTATAAATATCTTGGTATTTGGATTGATGAGAGACTTACTTTTAAACACCATGTAGAGGTCCTTGCCGGTAAATTACGCCAGAAAATTTTCGTATAGAAATAAAGACAGCTTTCCTGTCATTAGCAGAAAGAGGGTAGTTGAGGCAGTTGAGCCACACCCGGTCAAGTAATTTCTCCAAATTCAAGGTACCAAAAGTTAACTCTGAACTAGGTAAATCTGCCTTTAGCTTCTGTGGCCCAAATACATGGAACGATCTACAAAAGACATTCAAATTGACCACATTGGTACCCTTGCATCGTTTTAAAACCCCACAATATGTAACTGTTTTAGATCATTTTGAAATTTGTTTTAGCTTGTTTTAGTTTTAGCTTTTTATTTGTAAACCTATGTAATTCACATGTATACATTTTATTTTTATTTTCCTGATCTTCTATTGTGATGGGTTTTTTTCTATATGATATTGTATTACTCGACGACACTGAAAATGAGTTTGATTACTCAGTGTAATTTCGAGAATAAATAAAACTTAAATGAATGAATGAATTTGGAAGCTGCTATCTTTGGTTATATATTGGGGTTTTTTTATGATTCAAAATTGTATTGCTTTTTCAGTTTAGTCACAAAGGAATAACTGCATAGAATGTACATAAAAGAATCATACCAACAATAAAGACAACAAATGAAACAAAACTAGACAAGAAAAGAATAAATACAATATATTACACAACCAAACCTTTACAGAAAAGATAATACAATACAGACAATACAATACAATACAATACAATACAATACAATACAGTACCATACATAAAAAAATAAAAAGGATAATTAAGACAATGCCATTGAACCTGGGTAATATTAATTTACACTGTATCCAAGGAAAAATAAAAGAGAAAAGAAAAAGTATGTTGCGCTCACACTACAATGGGATCTCTGACAGCAATATGCATTATGTATCCTCCCCATTTCCGGATATATTTATCCAGTCTGTCAGACCTCCTATATGCCATTTCTTCATAATTATGCTGCAACCTTGCCTATCTCCACAAACCAGTCTTGAATGAGGGACTCCCCGACGCTTTCCAACCCCTCATCAGCACCTGTCTACCAATCATGATAGCCGTGAGGATGAAATCTACATATTCACAGTGAGCAACCTGCTTTGGGTCACCCAGTATATAAAGCCTAGGGCAGAAGGGAAAATCAACCTTTGTCATTTCTAAGATACAATTATGAATTTGTTTCCAATAACTCTCAATTACAGGACAGTCCCACAGAACGTGAACCAGGGTGCCCACCGATGATGGATCCTTGCACTTCCAGCACTCAGCTGTGTCCTTAAGACCCAGTCTGTGCAACCGTGAGGGTGTCCAATAGAAGCGGTTGAGAATTTTAAATTGAATCAATTTGATTCTGGTATCTTTAGACATTTTTTGACACGCCAGGTACCCTGGCGTTTTCAATGACGATGTTAGAATAGTAAAATGAGGCCTTGTGTCCTGTACCAAACACCATGGTGTAGATCTGGGAAGGCCAAATTCTGTAACAAGGTCGTCAAATGATTTTAGAGTCTCTTCTTTGTATAAGTGGCCCAAAGTAAGAATTCCCAACCATCCCTTCCTTTATATAATATGCAATTTAGGATTCCGCCAAATACTTGGCGGAAGCCCGGGGAGCCTTTTTTGTGGATAAACCGATAAGAGGAGGAAGAGGGGAAAGAGCCAATTGTTGGATCTGATTCCAGGGCGGTGCTCTCTCAGGGGGGAGAATGGTTATATATTGTTTAGAAACATGAAACAGTGTTTAGTTATTACCGGTAACACTGAATCCTCTGTGTTAATTTCATTCTGAGAGTGTCCAGACCCACAGGAACGCACCCAGGGTGCCGCCCCGATTCCGGCGAGCCGCCCCGCGTCCGAAACGGTTGAGAAATGACAGAGTTACCGTGTGGGGGTCCCTCTACTGTACCCTGTACTGTACTGTACTGTACTGTACTGTACTGTACTGTACTGTACTGTACTGTACTGTACTGTACTGTACTGTACTGTACTGGCACACCCAAATTCACCATATATACAGTTAATATGTGAAAAACAACCATGCTGTTTTTGTGCTCAGACGCACCCAGCCAGCCAGCCACCAGGCAGGCAGGCACCCACACACATACTCACTTAAGGAAGTGGTTGCACCACTTAAAAGGTTGAGAATCACTGTTGCGCGTACTATACAATACACCTTTATTTGCCTGCTTGTGACTAGGCCTAGGTGTTTGTACAGTAACAGGGCCCTGGTTGAAGAAGAATATAATTGTCTTAGCAACCTCCTGACCTTCAATGTAAATGTAAAAATGTCAGGATGTTGCTGTGTACTTGCTCCTGGCATGTCAGGTTGTCTCCTCCTATACTATATGCATGGGCTGCCTGCATGAGGGCCCAGGGGCCACATGCTAGAGGTGCCTCTATAAGATACGTGTCTCCCTTACAGATACAGGTTTGATGAAGTACTTTGTGCCAGAGAGGACAAACAGACCTCATTTCCTGTCACTGCCTTTAGACCTTGTCTCTATTCCCATTTCCTGCCACTGTTCACAACACAATAATACCACTTCACCATACAACCAGCAAGATGCTTCTATGTATTCTACTAGCATAGTGGTTCTTATGCACCTTTTAGAACGTGATGGTCGTTAAGGCACGGCAATCCGCGGTTGTTTGGTGTGTCATGGCTCTGTGTGTGTGTGTGTGTGTGTGTGTGTGTGTGTGTGTGTGTGTGTGTGTGTGTGTGTGTGTGTGTGTGTGTGTGTGTGTGTGTGTGTGTGTGTGTGTGTGTGTGTGTGTGTCTTTTAGCGTGCGTGGGGTGTGCACGTGCGTATGTGTGTGTTTTGAACACGTGTAACACATTCATGCATGAGGAATCGGTGTGGTAAATCCAGTCTTCATACGATTTTAATTTTAATTTGTCTTGGCATTTGAAGAAAAAGGGACACCTGTGTTAGCTCCCTCTCAGACACAGCAGCTCATTCCAAGGGCAAACTTTGGCTGAAACGGTGCACATGTTAGCTAAATCCTTTACAATGACCATGACAAGATTAGTCAGACTAATCTTGTCATGGCTGGTTGCTGGTTGCCAGTAGTCCAATGTACATTTACGAGTCGAGTCCTAATTCTGCTCCAGCACTGGAATTCAAACAAGAGAATGTTCCTCTTGGTGTTTATATGTGCTGATTAGGCACTGTAGCCAAAGCTCTTTCTCCCAGTTTGGGCCTCACGAGACTTGCAGTTAGGGCAATGCAAGATTATTGGATGATTGGTGTTTTCCTGCAGTTTTAAGTCCTTTTCCCCAGGTGAGGTGTGCAGTCTGAGGTAATAATCCTATCTAAATGGAAAACATGGCCTGGCCGTAATCCAGCCGCCTCTCTGTTCCTTCAGTGTTATGGTTAAACAATCTTCCATGGTAATGAAGTACTAATCTGCTCAGCTCTTTACACAAAGCACTCTCTCTAAGAGGCAGGTACACAACTGAATGCTATTTTCTCTGTTTGCTTGTTGTTGTTTTTTTTAAGAGGAAAGGCATTCTAATGTGTACTCACAAAGCAGACTGAAAGAGTTGTGCTGCAGGGCAAGGTGAAGCTACATACCTTCACAACACGTCATCCACAACAAAAAGCTGTGATTTGTGCCTGGAAGAAGTACTAGATTTGTTTGAAGCAAGTATGCTAGATGTTTTTTTGGGGGGGGGGGGAGCAGTTCTACAAGCTCACAATGTGTTTTCAGTCTTCAGCTATTTCCAAATAGCTGATAAAATAGGGCTAAAAGAGGGATAAAAGAGGTCTGAAAACCCACCTCTTCAGACTCCACCATGGCCCGTAGCACTTGCCCTAGCCTAGCCCCTTAGATAGCACATTATGTAGACTTAGATAGTATTTTAAACAGACTTATAGCTTGTTACGTAGACAGCTCTAGAATTGCACTTTATGTAGTCATAGCACTTTATAGTACACATGTATAATATATTATATAGTATAGTATGTATAGTTTACATAGATACTCCACTGTTACGTTCTTAGTCTACGCATGATTCATGATAACTACTTTTTATATATGTGATGTATGCCATGCTTTTGTTATTGCTTAATGTAAGTCGCTCTGGATTAAGAGCGTCTGCTAAATGCCTAAATTGTAAATTGTAAATTGTAACAACACGTCATCCACAACAAAAAGCTGTGATTTGTGCCTGGAAGAAGTACTAGATTTGTTTGAAGCAAGTATGCTAGATGTTTTTTTGGGGGGGGGGGGGAGCAGTTCTACAAGCTCACAATGTGTTTTCAGTCTTCAGCTATTTCCAAATAGCTGATAAAATAGGGCTCATCTGTACGTTTTGTGGAGTAAAAATGGGAAAAAGTCCTGCACACTGTCTTTACTTACAAAAATGTATTAATGCGGATACAACGTTTCGGTCACTCAGACCTAGTAGAGAAAAAAATGACAATATTTCTCCCTGAGATGTAGTGGAGTATTATCAAATAAAATGAAATAGAAACACTCGAGTAAAGTAAAAGCACCTCACAATAATTGTATTTAAATACAGTGCGTGCACAAATGCACTTTGACGCTTGCTGGCCACCATTGCCTATACAGTACATGCTCGGCATCTCTTAACCGATCCTGTGAAATGTTTACCCCACAGGTCATCCTCCTCCCAGACCTATAGCACCCCATGCCTGCTTTTTTAATAGAACATTCAGTCTGTGACCAGCTTTTCCAATCATGTTCCTGGAGTAACACATACGCTCCCTGCCAGCACGCCGTGCACAGTAATCAGCGGCATCAAGCCGTCTAACTGTATTAACCCATTAAGACCTGGAACGCATCTGTGTCACCTTATTGCTTTCAACCACTGTAACCATTATTTAAAGCTTTAGCTGTTGAACAATAGCAGAACTACAAGCTCATAGCGTGGCACAGAGTGCAGCGCTACAATCTTGTAGATCTGCTTTGTTTATTGTGAAAACGTGCAAATCTTTGAACATATATATTCTTTCACAGTGAACATTTTTTTACTCATATCTTTGCTTCTTGGGGGGGTCCCTGGAACAACATATTTTCAGACGGGCGTCGGCGGCAAATATCATTATAATCTTTGGGGTCCAAACAAAATAGTTTGAGAACCACTGACATAGAAATATAGGGTTTTTTTCCCCCAGAAAACTGTCACGATTTAGAAGACATTTGAAGAATCTATAGTCTCGGGTCTAACTGTATTAATCCATTTGCACTTTCCACCGTTGATTAGAGCTGGTGTGAGACGTGACGGTGGCTGGCTGGTGTAGGGCAGCCGTGGCCTGAGGTGGCAGTGAGAGGTTTCATACCCAGCCACACACACACACTCACATTATGATTTATTACCCCCTTAACACACACACACACACACACACACACACACACACACACACACTTATGTGCAAGCATGCACAAACACATGAGCAAGCATATACCGTACATACGGTAATAGATGCATAGTACAAAACATACGCATGCATGCAGACACGCAGGTACAACTACATCACCAAAACAGTGTCACGCACGCACGCACGCACGCACGCACGCACGCACGCACGCACGCACGCACGCACGCACGCACGCACGCACGCACGCACGCACGCACGCACGCACACAAACATGTGCACACAAACATGTGCACACACACACACACACACACACACACACACACACACACACACACACACACACACACACACACACACACACACAAATTGTGAAAAACAACAAGTGTTGGAATAGGCTGTGACACCAATGTGTGTGTGACGCATGAAGCCTTATGCGCAAATGTGAGTAGTGTTGTGTGCAGGTATTCGTGTGCACGCACGCAGTGTAATAAATCACAATCTGAATGTGTGTGTTCATGTGTGAGTGAACTATATCAGACAAAGTGAGAGGGATTTTAATATTTTTCCCCTGCAAAGCTTCCCTAAAGCGCCATATGTGCTTCTAAAGTGGGCACGTTCAATTTACCCACGATCTGCTCACTTTGACGACATGCAGGGGCTCAGTCGAAGATGATGTGATTTTGCTGATGAGAAGAACAAACTGAATAGCAATAAGGAAGTTATTAAGTGGTGACATCCCTCCAGAAGCTTGTCTCATCTCTCTACATCTTCACCTCTGAGGACCGTAGTATGTGCATGTGTGGGTGGGCGGTTATGGGAGTGTATATAAAACGTGTGTGTGTGTGTGTGCGTGTGTGCGTGTGTGCGTGCGTGCGTGCGTGCGTGGACAGAACACGGTTCACACTTTAATATCTCCACAGTAATAGAGCATGGCTGATAAGAGCGCGGAGGGAACGGCGAGGGAAAGGATCAGGAATCCCATACAGTGGAGAGTGCCAGTCCATTGCAAGTGTGGCAGAGGTCACAGTCAATTTCAAAGCGTAGCGGGTCCTGCGTATTAGTGTGGATAGACGCCAGGCCCTTGTGTTCTCTATCATACAGGTCCCATGCCCTGGAGGGGCAGTATCCTGTGTTCTCTAATCTCTATCATACAGGTCCCATGCTCTGGAGGGGCAGCGTCCTGTGTTCTCTATCATACAGGTCCCATGCTCTTGGGGGGGCAGCATCCTGTGTTCTCTATAATACAGGTCCCATCCCATGCCCTGGGGGGACAGCGTGTGATCAACGGTGGACCGAGTGGAAGTGTACGTTGAGTGGGCTTATTGCAGTGGTGTAAAGTATGAGATTTCCAATATCCAATGCTTTTACTCCACTGCATCTCGGATGCAAATATTGCACTTTTACTCGATTACATTTATTTGAATACTTTAGTTACTAGTTACTTTGTAGATTTGATTATTATTACAAAACATACATTAAGCTCTTCTGCCCTATATACATTTTCAGCCATTTGAAAATAGCCAACATACAAGCTCACAATGCGTCGCATGGACATTCTGCGCAATGAGTACTTTCTACTTTTGATACTTTAAATACATTTTGATGCGACTACTCAAGTACATTTTGAATTCTGGACTTTTACTTGTAACGGAGTAGTTCATTGCAGTATTGATGCTTTTACTTAAGTAAAACAATTGAGTACCTTTCCCACCACTGGCTTATTGAGAAGAAAGAATAGCAGCACAGAGCATACAGACGGAGGCTTGGTATACAGTATGTTTATAGTTATACATCACCATCAAAAGGATACATGCAAGAAAGCCAACGGCTTATTTCCATTGCAGTCCCTTAGTTGAAAATGAAACACAACAATGAATGTGTATGAGTGAGCGTGTCCATGTGAGTGTTTTAGGAATGTGTTATATAATAATTATGTTATTATTATTCTTTTTTTTTTTTGTGTGTGTGTGTGTGTGTGTGTTTTTTGTGTGAGTGCGTATGTGTGCGTGTGCCTATATGTATGTGTACACAAGAGACAATGGGTACATAACACATCAGGGGGATATGCAATAGTAAAAGGATACAGCATTCAATGCACACTCATTTCAAGTAATAGTAGAGATAAAACAAAAAGAAAAAGACATTTACAAATTAGATGGACTGTGGCACCTGAAACCGAAGATAGGTTAGGATGTATGCTGCTTAGCCATGCACTGAAGTTTAGCTTAAGTTTACGTTAGGTCCAGCTGTTAGTCATGCAGCCATATCTTCAGGGAGGACTTAAAAGTGATAATGGAACTGGTAGTGTTAAGCTTTTTGGACATCTGGTGACATCTCCAATGATTATTCATGAGTCCAGTGGCATCCAACTCCCTCTCAGAAGCTCAATATGGCAGAACGTCATTCATCCAAACCTTGGAATCACATTGAACATCATAATGACAGAATACAACATAGTACTTGGAAGATAAGTATTCTATTGATTGAGTGTAATTGTGAGGATTTCTGTGTTGATGCAATAGGGATAAATATTTAAACTGCAAATTAGACAATGCAGAACATTCCTTAGGTTGTGGGTGTTAATGAGCATTACATGTTATGAATGAGAGGCTCAGAGGGTTTTATTCATGAGGTTATTTAGACTACATTAGACTATTATTTGTCTAATCACTGTTTTATATTAGCCTTTGAGTGTGTTTATGCACATACTGTATGCATAAAGTACATGTGCATTTTCGTATTCTACTGTCCTCCATATGCTCCAGTGCATTATTTGTCTGTATGTCTGTCTGTCTGTCTGTCTGTCTGTCTGTCTGTCTGTCTGTCTGTCTGTCTGTCTGTCTGTCTCCCCCTTTTTTCCTTTACATCAACCTACTGGTTTTCTTTGTTCTGCTATACAGTCGACACGAGGATTTCCCCTTTAATAAGAAGGCCTCTCCTTGTCTCTCCTCTCCTTTCGTCTCCTCTCTCCTCCCCTCCAATCCTTGACTATGCTGTCACCAGAAAGCTCACAATACTGTGGTCTCTTTCCTTACACAGTCTGTTCCAAGGTCTCTGGAGCTACGTAGCTAACTAATACTTGACATTGTCGATGAGCAGCTGTTTGACACTGAGGCAGGGCAACGACCGCAATCCAAAGTCACCATAGCCCATGTTAGTTAGAGTGCTATCTAGTTGTCAGTCAGCGCTGTGGTGGGGCAGGCTAGCAGTCAGTGGTAATTGATGTGAGCAAAGCTGACATCCTGGGCAGAGCGCTTCAGGTTGGTCTCCGACTGGGACCGAGCAGCCCATCATTGCTAGTTATTAAGCAACTTGCGCTTGGCTGCACTCACTCAGAGGGCAAAAGCCTGTCGCTAGGTGTGTACATATGCGTGCCTGCCCTGTGTGTATATGAGAGGTTGTGTGTGTGTGTGTGTGTGTGTGTGTGTGTGTGTGTGTGTGTGTGTGTGTGTGTGTGTGTGTGTGTGTGTGTGTGTGTGTGTGTGTGTGTGTGTGTGTGTGTGTGTACCAGTGGTTGTTATATTTGTTGATATGGATATTTAAGGGCCATGAGACCCTATATGTTTTTTCCCCCTGTACAAGTGTAAAAAAGCACAGTAGGCTACATGCTGACCTGATAGAGATATACACTGTAATTTAAGAAACGCAGCTGCAGCTAAACATTTACAGTATAATCAGTGTTATGTGTGCAAGAATGAACAATAGGTTACACAATTGCGTGCCCCAGGTACACCAATGGGCAAGTCAAATTCTCAAGGCACACCTGTATTTACAGTGAAAATATCTGGCATACAAGCATGTTAATAATAATTTTGTATAGTTGCAATGGCTGATGTGGTTAGTTCCTATTGGTTGTATTGGGAATAACAAGTAACACGGGTGTGTACGACTGTACGTACACTAATCTGTTTTTCTGGATGTGTGCCCAATGCTTTATGGATGACATTTTGATGTGGTTGCAGCAACTTTCCGAAGAAAAGCCAAATAGCATAATATAGAGGCATGAGAAATAAATGTACCTGTACCAGCATGACCTTTTACAGTAATCTAAAAGAACTGTTTCTACTTTGAAACGCAACTTGCACATACATGTACTGTATTTTTTTAATATAAATATATAATTTAACAGCACATGACATCGAATGGCAGTGCTTGGCCTTTGCTATTTATCTGTTTAATGTGTCACTTTGTTGAAAGGTTGCAATACTTCCAGCATGTTCTAAGCTACATGGGCTTGTTAGACTCTGGAAGGCTCGTCTGAGGACGACCTAGAGAGAGAGACCGTATTCATGGTAGCCATTTAGCTCTTATTTCATACTGTATTTTACAGTATTATGATCAATGGAAGGTCTTGTTATTTATGCAGTACCCGTTGTACTTGTTGTCAGAGTATCCGCTGTATTTGTTCTTTGGGTAGGCTACCCAGTGTGGTACCTACTACCATACAACCGATCGACTAAATATGGAGATAAAGGGATCACTGATGTTGTCAAAAACATAGTGTTCATGATGTACAATGTAGGGGTGACTTATTGCACAGTACATGGATTGATACGGAAATGGAGTTCCATTGTGCACGCTACCATTTATTCTTCCGTGGGGTATCAGTCAGCACTGCATACCAATCAGCACTGCATACCTCCAGGTCCTCTGCGATACACAAGCCAAATTTGAAGTCGATGGGTCGGACAGTGCCTGAATTATGGCTGGGACTGTCACACACACAGGCACACAGACATCAATCATATTGCAGTTGATTGGTTGCGGTTGTTGTGATTTGGTGTTGCCTTGGTGGTCTGTATGTTTTGGCTATGGAGTTGGAGGGGGATGGTACTAATGGTAGTCATGGTGATGACTACCTCCAGGTAGAGTTCCAAGTTTCCCCTGGCATGTCACATCCATCAGCCCCATTGGACCTCACCAACGTGATGGAATAGAGCTCTCATTGGACAGGTGTAGGCACATCTTCCACTCATCCACCAACCTCACTCTTACTGTTCCACTCTTCTCCCTCTCTCACCCTCCCTCTCCCGCTCAATTTATCTCTCACACCCTCTCTTCTCACTTTTGTTAGGGTAAATCCCCGGTGCCTTCTCAGATTCAAATTTATTGTCACATCACAGCTTTACAGGTGTGAAAAAAGTGGGTGAAATTCTCTGTTGTATCAGCTCCCATCATTTGCAGCTCCTGAAATAAATATCCTAACATCCATGCATGGTTAAGACCATGGTTAAGTATAGCAGATCTAGAAACAGTCTGTTGTGCCTTTAGACTTGTGTGCAGGTGAGACATCACCTAATAGCAGTTACCATAGAGATAGCATCTACTTTTATAAACACATTTCTTGTATTCCTGTGGGGTGGCCTGTGTTGACAGGGAAGCCTGGCAGCACACAGGACTCAACAATCTGACATATCACCCCTCAACGTTGTCTGCCAGACATAGCAGCCCAACCGCTTGCATCCAGCAGCCCAACCCAGTAGTCACTTTGAGTGGCATGGTTGCGTATAATCTGACATTTCTAACCCTAACCCTAACCACACGCGGAAGCCATGGGTGAGTATAAATCAGCCACCCATGTCGGACATTACTAAACCTACCCCTATCCTTAACCTAACCCTAAGTGCATGTCGGACATTACTAAACCTACCCCTATCCGTAACCTAACCCTAAGTGCATGTCGGACATTACTAAACCTACCCCTATCCGTAACCTAACCCTAAGTGCATGTCAGACATTACTAAACCTACCCCTATCCGTAACCTAACCCTAAGTGCATGTCGGACATTACTAAACCTACCCCTATCCGTAACTTAACCCTAAGTGCATGTCGGACATTACTAAACCTACCCCTATCCTTAACCTAACCCTAAGTGCATGGCGGACATTACTAAACCTACCCCAATCCGTAACCTAACCCTAAGTGCATGTCGGACATTACTAAACCTACCCCTATCCGTAACCTAACCCTAAGTGCATGTCGGACATTACTAAACCTACCCCTATCCGTAACCTAACCCTAAGTGCATGTCGGACATTACTAAACCTACCCCTATCCGTAACCTAACCCTAAGTGCATGTCGGACATTACTAAACCTACCCCTATCCGTAACCTAACCCTAAGTGCATGTCGGACATTACTAAACCTACCCCTATCCGTAACCTAACCCTAAGTGCATGTCGGACATTACTAAACCTACCCCTATCCGTAACCTAACCCTAAGTGCATGTCGGACATTACTAAACCTACCCCTATCCTTAACCTAATCCTAAGTGCATGTCGGACATTACTAAACCTACCCCTATCCGTAACCTAACCCTAAGTGCATGTCGGACATTACTAAACCTACCCCTATCCTTAACCTAACCCTAAGTGCATGTCGGACATTACTAAACCTACCCCTATCCGTAACCTAACCCTAAGTGCATGTCGGACATTACTAAACCTACCCCTATCCGTAACCTAACCCTAAGTGCATGTCGGACATTACTAAACCTACCCCTATCCTTAACCTAACCCTAAGTGCATGTCGGACATTACTAAACCTACCCCTATCCGTAACCTAACCCTAAGTGCATGTCGGACATTACTAAACCTACCCCTATCCTTAACCTAACCCTAAGTACATGTCGGACATTACTAAACCTACCCCTATCCTTAACCTAACCCTAAGTGCATGTCGGACATTACTAAACCTACCCCTATCCGTAATCTAACCCTAAGTGCATGTCGGACATTACTAAACCTACCCCTATCCTTAACCTAACCCTAAGTGCATGTCGGACATTACTAAACCTACCCCTATCCTTAACCTAAGCTTAAGTGCATGTCGGACATTACTAAACCTACCCCTATCCTTAACCTAACCCTAAGTGCATGTCGGACATTACTAAACCTACCCCTATCCTTAACCTAACCTTAAGTGCATGTCGGACATTACTAAACCTACCCCTATCCTTAACCTAACCCTAAGTGCATGTCGGACATTACTAAACCTACCCCTATCCTTAACCTAACCCTAAGTGCATGTCGGACATTACTAAACCTACCCCTATCCTTAACCTAACCTTAAGTGCATGTCGGACATTACTAAACCTACCCCTATCCGTAACCTAACCCTAAGTGCATGTCGGACATTACTAAACCTACCCCTATCCTTAACCTAACCTTAAGTGCATGTCGGACATTACTAAACCTACCCCTATCCTTAACCTAACCCTAAGTGCATGCGGAAGCCATGGGTGAGTCTTAACCGGCGACGTATGTCGGACTATGGTGCCCCTCCGTCACGATCTAAAACTCTACTTTATTGGCCAAAAAATGGTCTAATGATTAGTGAGCCAAGCCACTGAAGCCGGTGCTGAGATGGGGCATTCGATCTGTATTAGAATATGACAACGCCCAACTCCTGTAAAAAATATCTCCAGTAGGGGAGGGAAGCCTTCCCCTCCAATATTTATGGCAGAAGCCCTTGACGTGATTTCTCCATTCTGGCCTGAAAGCTGCAGAATGGCACTGCGCAAAAAAAAAAAGAAAACTCAGGTAAACTCCCGTAATGTACCATCACCCCTGTATATTACTGTATATTACACAATTATGCCTGCTAAACTTGAGGTTTACGGGCAAATCTAGTGCCCATAATTGCCCGTTAACCCCTCTTTTCACGCAGTGTGGATCTGTCCGTGGTGCTGAACACTATTCCTCATTTCAGAGCTTGTCTGAATTGAGCTGACCATGGAGCTGACCACGGTCCTGAACACTATACGGAATAGAGCTATCCATGGTGCTGAACACAACAGTGTCACCCTCGTTCCAGTGAGTGAATGGAGCTGCTTATGATCCTGAGCTAATTAGTGGTTATCAACATGGAAGTCAAATATCTTTGCAGTCAATTTGCAGTTTTCTCTGCAGTTAATATTTCAGGATAAACACAATCTAGAGAATTTCATTTAGGTCGAATATTTTGGGGGAAGAGAGAGTGAGGAAGATTCTGTGGGGATACGCACACGCCTGTCTGGGCACACTGAGACAGACCCATCACATGCAGCAGACATGCATGCAAAACTGACTCACTCCTCCCTTTTGCTCCATAAACTTAACTTAATTTGCTTAATTTTGTCAAAGTTTAAGAACCTTTCTTATGATAACAGCGAAATGGTAAAGAGAGCACTGTTTACTCTGTCGCTGCAACATGGAATGGTGGCTCCCTACACCTGGCACGGTGGATGCATCTTGCTGTTAACAGTAAGATCTAAAAATACCACAAACCTGACACCCCACAAATGAAAAACTCAAATTGGGTAAGAACATTCCCACACAGTTACAAAGCAACACAAATACTAGCAGGAGTGTTTTCAATATTCACCATCCGTGTTATGATGAGCCTTAGGAAGACATGCATATTTTTCTCTCTGACACACATACACTTTGAGTAGGTTATAATTACTCTTAAGCTTGTCAAAATCCCTGTTTAAGGAAATGTACCAACTGCACTGTATATTAAAGTCATAACCTTTATATATAAGGGTACAGTTTATAGTTAGTTTCGCCAATTTTATGAACCTAGCGGTCCGCATGTGTGCACCCACACATGCCGACTGCCAGCACACGCACATGTTGTTCAGTGTGCGTGCGTGGGTGTTGGTTCAGTGTGTGTATGATGTTAGATCAGTGAGTTGTGAAGGAGTTTTTTGGGGGTCACCAACCAAATAGATTGAGAACCGCTGAGCTATGGAGCGTGAGACTCTCCCTCTTTGTCTCTATGGACTGCATGAGTGTCCCTGTGCGGTTCCTCCATCCCCCACAGTAGAGCACAATATAGTGTTATGAATATTAACACAGGCATAGCCTTACAGTAGGGAAGCCCTGGAATCCTCCATGAATATTGATGAGGGGTCCCTCATGAGATTCTGAAATATCCGCTTTGGTTTAGTAGCCTATATTCAAAACAGCCTCCTATGTCAGTGAGTCATATCAACCTTCCCTTACTGGGAGTTTCGTCATGAGAATGGGGTTTACGGAGGTAAAAATTGGGATCATGTGCTTTGGGTATTATAGGCTTATTACGCAATCATCCAGGTGGCATCAACTGGCCTGTGGGTGCCCCCGGAACTGTCCAAGGTTCTGAATAGCACGCCCTGGCCGGTCCGTCAAAGGGACGGTGGGCACCCCCGCTGAATGCCGGTATAGGCTTTTCCCAATGTAAATACCAGCCCCTTTTAATGAATATTAATGCTGGCACCTCCTCCATTAGCTTGTGGAAATATTCATGGCCATTCTGGTGCTATGAGGCACCCCCAAAGAGTCAGTGAGTATAATATGATCTGCTCCTAATGCTTTTCCATATGGCTCCCCTATTTGTGTGGTACGATTGGAGCACATGTTGTAATGTATAGCCTAGGTCTACCTAAGAAAAAGAAAAGTCACACACAAAGGGAACATAGGCTATAAATTCACAGACTTTTTGGTGCACTTGATGCAGGTGACAACAAGGTCTCTGTGACAAAATAGCACTTCCAGAGAAAGGAGCTACTGTGTTTGAAGGTGACTTTTCACACACAAACACACACACACACACACACACACACACACACACACACACACACACACACACACACACACACACACACACACACACACACACACACACACACACAGTCCATCCGTTGTTGATATATCCAGCGTCTCATGTGGGCTCAGTGAAGTGTGAAGAGCCCACCTCTCCCCTCTCAGAGAGCAGGCAGGCTGCAGTGGCCTTGGTCTTGGCTTTGGATCCGTGACGCCACTCCAAGTCCTGTCACTCAGCCTCCACTGTCTTCCATGGTTGAGAGAGGCAGGACAGCGGAGCAGATTTCTCAGTGTTTTCCTACACTGGCAGTGGCTGCCAGCAAACATCAGCACAACGGCACCGGAAGGCTGTTGACTCCCCTTTCATTATTGCCAACCAAACAACTTGTTTTGGAAAGAGGGTGTGTGTGTGTGTGTGTGTGTGTGTGTGTGTGTGTGTGTGTGTGTGTGTGTGTGTGCGTGTGCGTGTGAGTGTGACACCCATGGCTTCCTGTGAGGTTAGGGTCAGGTTAGGGTTTGGGATATAGTGTTAGTAATGGTGGTACTAACGGGAGGTCGGACCAATGCCACGCTACCAAAATGACATGCTGGACCCCTGATAAAAGAGAGGGTTTTTTTTATGTCGCTCCTTTTTACTGTGTTTTTTTTTTTATCCCTTTCTCTATCGCTTTCTCCCAACCTGGCCCGCTCCCCTTTCGATACATAATTGGAAATTTCTTGTGCTTAGCGTCGACTGACTCAGAGTGACTGACAATACAGCATCCATGTTCTGTGGAGCATGGTGGAGGGAAATGGAGCATTGTCTCATGTAGGTGGAGGCGAGCGCCGAGCGTGGTCTGGGGACTTATCTAAATTGAATATCTGCCTTGTTTTTTAGGCCTATAATGAGAATGACACAGTGAGCATTGGGGTCTTTTGCACCAACGACAGCCCTCTTCTTTTTGAAAAAGTGACAGATAACATGGAATGGGATTCATGAAAGCACTTCACAATCCTCCATGGGAATATTCCAACTTAACAATATATATTATTACAGAAAACAGTGTGTGTACATCCAATTCTGGGAGACTTTCAGCACTTTCTGATGAGGCCACTGCTGCGAGAATGGGATTCTTACAATAGGGCTGGGCAATACAGGTAGACAGGCTTACAAAGATTATCAGCCTTTCAGTTGGCGACCCGTGGGTCACATGCTGAGAATCTATTGGACAATCCATCTCAATGTACTGAACCATCAAAGTGGTTAGTGTGTGAACTCACTTTCGATGCAGTTTTTGTTAAAACTGATTTTCAGTAAGGACAATTTGAAACCCCTGCATCTTTCAACGTATTAACTGATAGAAGCAAGTGCAAAGTCACAATGTTTCTTGAATATTAAGGCTAAGTTTATATCTTCATTTGATCATTTGATAACCGTATATACTGTATATCGTATAGCTAGCTGTGGAGTTTTTTTCCATAGGCCATTCATCTTTGTTAAGTCCAGCACCCTCTCAAGATGACAATGGCACTGCAGGACTAATAACACTTTCTTCTAGATCTTGTTTTGCCTGCATGGCTGCTTCATCCTGGCTGCTTCATCCCAGATAGCACGGCTAAAATGGTATTGAATTGGTTCGTTCCTTTAACCCATTTTGGGCGGGAACCGCTTTTGGTGTCAGCATTATGTTGTGCTTTAGCTATTGAAAAATAGCAGATCTACAAGCTCATAGCGCGCCACCGAGTAGCGCGCTACGAGCTTGTAGGTCTGCTATTTTTGAAAAATCGAAGAACGACGGACATAGAAACATAGCTTTTTCAGAAAACTGCCAGGATGTAGAAGACATTTTTAGAATCTGATCTCAGGTCAAAATGGGTTAACCTTGGCTTCTGATAATGTCGTCTTTCAAAGGAAATTCAAGTTGGTCACAAGAGCAATTGAGATATGAGGACGAACAGTCCGGGTGAGAAGGTATAGAGCACCGTTAGTATATCAGCCTTGTTCTGTGCAGTGTTAAAAGCCACCATGGTCATCCATTTGATTCAATTCATATCATATTGCACCATCACTGAGGATCCAATAAAGTTTCTCATGAAATATTATTCCTTTGCAAAGTATGCTGCATGGTACTGTAAAGAGCCCTGCTGCTCTTCCCATCCTTTGGGGAACAAGGGGACATTTGAACCTCAATGGAAATATCGATGTAAAGAAAACACGTCAGTCCAGAAACAAGGGCCATGCGTATAATGAGCAGACGGATGGTCTTAAGGAGAATACTAAGTGTGGTGATGACAGACATGTTGACAGACTGGTACAGACCCTGCCACTCAGGAGACCAGGGGAGAGGACAGGGCAGACTATATCACTGTCAGTGCTCCACACCCATCTAATCTATACCCCCCTCCTACACGCACGCACACACACACACACACACACACACACACACACACACACACACACACACACACACACACACACACACACACACACACACACACACACACACACACACACACACACACACCTTATAGTTATAGGCACGACCTTTCAACCACCAGAGAGCTGTTTTCACGTCAGTACTGACCTACTTGTGATTGTCAGCGTCGCTGTGTTATTGTTATCTGAATGTAGTTAAACGGAGCCAGTGTTTTGTGTCTGATGCTAATGCAAAAGCCTTTACACAGGTTCCATTCCAAATTTCATCCCAGATTAATTCAAATGATCTGTGCCAGATGAGCACCCAATTGGATTTCCCAAGCATAACCCCCAGTTAATTGCCTTCCCCTTTCTGTAGGTTTGAAACATTCAGGAGATTGTTTTCGTTCTTTCTTTTCTGCACTCAGCCCCCCTTTCCCTTCACCTAAAAAAAAAGAAAGAATTGGAAGATAAATGCGCTAAGTGCGCTCGCACGACTTCTCCACTAACGAGATTCCTAATTAACACTAGCTGGAGCAGAGAAGGTGAGAAGCTCTGGCTGGGAATAGAAGTGCTAAATCTCACAAGTTCCCCTACTTCTCTCTCGATGCTATACATGAGGCTTTACATGTACACATACAGTACACAAGCTTGCCATGAATTTAACCATATTGTGGGAGCATGCCTGCCCAATGTGATGTCCAAAGGGATGTTGACATCCAAATTGAGAAACGGTTTAAACTGACGATTGCAATGACTCATGTTTTTGAGCGTGTCCAAATGTACATGTGTTCCCTCTGTTTCACACCGATGACCAGATGAGCCCAGCACACAGGCCAAAGCAAGCCCTCCTTCCATTGCGGGTCTAAAGCTCAAGGTCGTGCATCTCTCCATGTGTCTGGCAGAGGGAGAATAGGAGACCGTCAGCTCTTATATCTCTGATGGTAGACTAATGTGATAGAGCCGAGCCGTAGCAGAGCACGGCTATATTTAGGCCACTTTGGTTCCGGTGACCAAGGCCTTTAGATCCACTACAGTCCCTCAGAGCGTTCACTTAAGTTCAGCCTCCGGAGGTACAGGATCTCACTGTTATCCTTCAGGGAGGTATTATACCGGTGGATGCTGCATCTTCAATGAGAAACAGACACTAATATTCCTCTCATTGCTTCATCTAATGAAATATAGAAATGGAAGAACCTGCTGCAGTACACATCTGCTGTTCTTTTCGTCGCCGCTCTGTCCTGTTATTGTGTTTTGCTGCTCGTTGTCTGTTTGTGTTGTTAGATGTGATGCTGCATGAATGGCTAAGCTGTTATGGTATCTATGCTCCTGAGCCTGTTTGTGTATTTGCAAATTGACATCACTGGTAAAAGGAATCCAACAGCTCTAATAATTCAGACACGTGGCCTTCTGGACATAAATCCTTTACTCTAGCCTTTCTGCCTTTCTGTATCCCTATGAATGTGATGTTACAGTAGCATGTTCTGTGTGATGTTCTGTAGCAGATAATATGTCATTATGAGATATCAAGGTCAAGATGCCCGTTGGTATGTATGCCCCTTCGATTATGCAATAACCTTTTTACCCATTGAATCTGTTGTATACCCGTTGGCAGAGTACCCTTTGTACCCATTGAATCTGTTGTATACCCGTTGTCAGAGTACCTGTACCCATACAGAATTCTCAGATATCATGCAGAGATCCCATGCTCCGCCTGTCTTGACACACTAGTACCATGACATCATATGGATGACATAAGATATTTATATTTGGGGAATTGTGGATTTTTGGAGATGCGCTGAGGCGACTTTCCCTCAGGTCCTCAGTGACACACATCATTGAAGCCAATCGATCAGGTGGTTCTCCAGATATGCGGGGTGCACGCAAGCAAACGGACATTCAGTGCATTTATAGATAGAAGTGTGCAATGTGTGTACATGTGATTGCATACTTAGGTGCGTATGCCCTCCACTTCCCTTCTCCCGAGCTCCAGTGTCTGGTAGCAAAACCTCTGCGAAGGTCATCAGTGGAATTGGAAAGTGCACTTTGCAGAGACAAACAGATGCAGAGTACAGATAGGCCAGTGTTTATCTAATCTTGTATCGGTCCGCTGTAACGAAGTACAAACACAAAGTCCTCTTGCAATCAGATGAGAGCTTAGAAGCTTTTTTTTGCCAGTCAAGGACTTGATATATACGAGTCCAGGAAGTTGGATCAGGGGGTGCTGATCGTAAAAAGCCTAGCTATTGTCTGAAAAGATACTTATATATCTAGAGACGTCCAACACATATTCTAGTTGAACACCGACAGTGCTTCCTCTCCTCTCCTCTCCTCTCCTCTCCTCTCCTCTCCTCTCCTCTCCTCTCCTCTCCTCTCCTCTCCTCTCCTCTCCTCTCCTCTCCTCTCCTCTCCTCTCCCCTCCTCTCCTCTCCTCTCCGCTCCTCTCCTCCGCTCCTCTCCTCTCCTCTCCTCTCCTCTCCTCTCACCACACCTCATCACTCTGCCTCAGCTCCTCAGATTTTACCCCCTGTTAAGCAAATGAGTGCTCCAGAAATTGACTGCAATTTCCCCCTGCTTGCCGAGGCCCCTGAGTGATTGTGTGCTAGTCTGGAGCTGGTAGCTGAGGCCCAGCCGCTCTGTGGGCTGAATAATGATGGTGGCACATTGACTGAGGTCTTAAATTAAGAGTACTTATCTTAATTGAACATCTGAAATAATGTTTTATTTACAACAAAGGGAAGGTGGTGCAGAAATGAAGTGGACTGCACTGAGCTCACAGCAACCAGAGAGAGAGGCAGTCAGTAATACTGACTGCCTCTCTCTCTGGTTGCTGTGGTTTACATTTCTGATGAGCTGCTTATAGGTTTGATCACACTGGAGACATGTCAAGGTCACTATAGCATTATAACACAGGTTCAATTAAAAGGTGATCATTTCGCTGGACAAAACAATTTGGTTTGGTTGTCTTTATTGTTGCTCATTAAAACAATTACTACTAATGGTCATGCACAGCACACACACACATGTGTGTGCACGCACGCACACACACACACACACACACACACACACACACACACACACACACGCACGCAAGCACCAACCTAGCGGTTGAGGCGTAGCACCGAGTTCGAGCCCCGAGATCGACAATCTTTGCCACCAGTCACTCCTCGTTTCTCTCTCCCTGTGTCCTGTCTCTCTCTCTACTGTGTCGTGTATATCATCAAAGGCAGAAAAAAAAGGAAGCTCAGATGACATTGCTTGATTATGTACAGTAGGACCATACAGTAGACACATCACTAAATTAACTCCTTTTCTGCTAAGGGCGAGATTAAGTAGTAGTAGTAGCCTTGCCGAGCCATAAGGCCCATAGGGCTATAGGCCTATCTCCTGTTTATGTAGCCATAAGGCCCATAGGCCTATCTCCTGTTTATGTAGCGTGAGGCAGCTTGATGTACAAGTACACCCCCTGGACATGACGCTAGTATGTCGCAGGGACTTACCCTTGATGCTGAGTGTCAAGCAGGGAGGCATTGGGTCCCATTTTTAGAGTCTTTGGTATGACCCGGCCAGGGATTGAACCCCGACCTCCCAGTCTCCGGGCGGACACTCTAACCACAAGGCCACTGAGCTGGTGAAGGGCGAGATTGGTCGAGTTAAATTTATGGTCACAGAGCGCCTACGACGAGATCGAACGAGTCCTTAGTTTATAATGTTTAATAATGGCTCTTGGCATCATCGTCGCCTGGAAACGCTTCACTTCCGCGTTGATGACGTCATTGATTTTTTTTGTATTGGAATTGAAGCTGAGATTGAGGTGATCATACAAAACATCCATGTTTTAAAAAGATCATCACGACCTCGTGGGACCATTTCAGCTTTTGATGAAAAGGAAAGTCAATAACGAGTGCCCCGGAAATGATTCTGTGTTCCGGAAATTCACCAAATCGGCTGGAATCAGCTTCAAAGTAAGGGCCATACCGCCGTAAAGGCTGGCTTCTGCGACAAACCTTTCTTTTGTTTTTAGCACACAGTGGGAGGAGCATACACAACAGGAATTATATATGTGCATGCTTTTGAGAGTGATGGAAATTGGAAATACAGAAATAAGGAACAGTGTCCATCTCTCTCTCTTGATTATGAACAGTGAGTTTTCTTTCCTCCACAGCACTAATCAGTTTCATTGTTACAGTTGCTATGATTCGCTTCGCACCACAGTGATTATGCTAACTTCAACCAACCAAATGTTATGTCAACCCAGACAATCCCCTCCCCCTTCTTTCAGAGTTGATGTGTTGACTGACCTTCTTCTGATCACTTTGGTGATTGCAAGAAATTACCAGTTCTGAGGAAGAAGGAGAATGGTATCATTTAGAAGGAAAGGCAGGCGGGGATGAATTGATTTGTTTTTTGATTTTCTCAACGATTATGCCTGTAGACTTTTGCCATTTTCAGTTGTTGTTGTGATTTTTGATTTGAAGGGCATTGCTATTTTCTTACCTTACCTAACGACAAATATAACTGTTTGTAAAATAGCTCGAACCAGTGCTGATTATTTCGTTAGGACCCGCTACAGTGGTGTTCGATACGAACTTAACCGGGATGTGGAAACCTCTACTTCAATGCTCTACGAGTTGCTTAGCCATTAGCCAGTTATTCTGTCTCATCTAGAAGACTCGTACCCAAGGTAATACAAGCCATTCAAGGTAAATGGGTTGTAAAGCCAGATACCTTGATTCGTATATGTTGACCTGTTGGAGATACCGCGTGCGTTGCCTGGAATCTCAGGTTTAGAAGCCATGGGAGCCGCCTTTTATGCTGTGCAAGTCTAGTGTTACGATGATGTCACCACTGTGTATATCCATCTTTGGAGTTTCTACATTAATCTGATGTCAGCGCTGGATATCGCTGTTGTCTCCATATAATAGGACTATGGGTTATCCCATATATGGAACTCTAAGTGAAAGCCTTCGCAACACTGTTAATTGCATGTCTTTTCTGTAAACGATTGTTTTTAGTATACTGTAGATAGATCATATTTGTATAGAAAGGCCTAACCAGGGACTGGGGTTGAAAATTAGCCTTGGCTATAAACCTTATGTACAACTTCTGCATGTACAGCCCTCCATCGTCGCCTCCAGTCATCCCGGTTCTCCATACATCCGGCCAGCTCGTTGGTGCTTTGCACTCCTGCATCTTTCTTGAGTACATCCACGTATGTTAGTATGGGACGTCCTCGTGACCGGTGCCCTTGTGTTGGTTCCCACACCACCAGTTTGCTGGCTTGGAGCTCTTGGTGCCTCTGGCAGTGTCCTGCGAGTCTCATTCTCCTGGCTGCTATTTTGTCGCTCACCCTGAATATTCCGGCATACAGATTCTCGTTGGTAAAATGTGTACTCTTGCTGCTGTTGAGCACTACACGTAACATTCTGGTGTAGCACCCGTCTAGAGCCTTCTGCAGAGTTGGCTTGAGGATCCAGCATTCACTGCCATAGGAGAACAGTTTTTGTATTGTCCCTGTTATTATTATTATTTTTAATGGTGACATGTGTCACCATGGACTCTTTTAAAAAACCCTGCACTCCTATACCCCATGGCTGAAGCACCTTGTTAGAAAAAACAGACAGCATTGGCCACGCCTCTAGGTCTTAAATTAAAGGAGAATTCCGGACTAGGCATTCTGTTACCCATTTGTTCGGGGATATACAGTAACAACATCAGATTAAGGTAAGAAAATGCCTTGTCCGGAATTCTCCTAAGGGATATTTCACGTTCAAACATTTCAAAGTGAAATATGATATCCCTTTAAGTCATAAGACCTGGTACTTAAGACACGCAGAATAGGGCCCTCGAGATCGATGCTGTGTATTTCTACCAATACTACTGCGCCTCAGTTGAGGCCTTCACACGCATGCATCTATAGTATTTCCTCTCGTACAACAGTACGTATACGTGCACGAGAACAAGTGCACACGCTGTGATTGTGGAACTCTGTCATAACATAACTCTGTACAGCTCCTGGAAGAAAGTGAACTTTTAGCAGGTGTGTGTGTGTGTGTGCGTGTGCGTGTGTGTGTGTGTGCCCGCATGTGTGTGCATACAGGGTCATTGTCCATTACTGTTTATCGTGTACATTACACATTGTTTTTTATCCTCCTAGTGTGAGTGTGGTGTGTGTGTGTGTGTATATCTGTGTGGGTGTGTTTGCGTCCTCGCACACATACTCTACCTGTGTGTGTGTGTGCGTGTGCGCGTGTGGCTGCTCTCCAGTCATGCATGCCATCTGCCGCCTCTGCAGGCGGCGTCACCCAGAGCCTGATGTTGTTGATGCATCATCACACTCCGCTCCATCACCTGTCCCATGCTATTACCACACAGCACACTGACTAATGAACCTATCGGATGCAACGCCCCACCCCCCGTCCAGGCATCACATCACCCGTGGAAATGTGTGTTGTTGCCGTCTCGGAATCCTTATCCTCCAGTGGAATGGAAAATATTGATAGTTTTGTCGCCGAGACTTCTGACCTCTAAGCGTTCGCTTAGTGGTGTGGTGTTGTTTTTCTTCCCCATCGCCCGTGTTTTCCATCTTTCCATTTCCCCGTTCGTGGTGAGATCAAACAAGGCAATTAGAAGTGCTGCTGCTCACTAATGTTCTCTCATATTCAGTCAGAAGTCTCTCTCTCTCTCTGTCTGTCTGTCTGTGTGTGTGTGTGAGTGACGTGTGTGTGTGTGTGTGTGTGTGTGCGTGTGCGTGTGCGTGTGCGTGTGTGCGTGGGCTAAGAGATACTATCATACTATATATAATGGATGGATGTCTCTCCCTGTCTCTACCACTTTGCCTTGGGAGCCTCTGAGTTCAACGTCTAACTTAGTAGATCAATACAGAGCGGGGTCTGTGTACTGTCAGTCACAGTGCTGGACTTCCTGACCGCTGGCTCCATGCTGTCTTCAGCAGGACGTGGAGAGGAGAGCGGGTCACTTGGGGCAGGAGGACAGGAACTCTCAGACTTTCTCCGAAAAGTGTTTTTTTCTCCTTCTGCAACCTATGGGTCTCTCTTCCTGGTGCTCGTGTACCTCTTCTCACTTCCTCTCCTCTCCTCAGTCAGGTTTGCCGCACAGGTCATGCCTGCTGTTTTTCCAACAACGACCTTCTTGGCATTCATACAGTTGCAGGCATTCACACATGGGAGCTGCCCAGCATAGCAACATTCTTCTATTGTTGGCCACTGAGCAGCTCCACTGGAGCAGGTGGGGGTTATGTGACTAGTCAAGGGCACCTCCGTGGTAGTTGTTGAGGAGGAGGGGAAAGCATTTCATCAACCACCCCCCAACCCACCCCCTTGCGGCGTTCTAATTTCCCATGCGGGTCCAGACACGGGATTTGAACCAGCAACCACTCTGTCTTAGAGTATACCCCTATAACCCCTGTGTCTGCGCATCAGTGTAGGTCCTCACAACACTAGGGGACAGTTGTGGTGGTTCCATGTCTTCACACGTCCAATGGTGAAGTGCTGCTGTACTTCACGGAGCAAAAAGTTAGTTAGTTCCAAACCACTTCTAATTAACCTCTAATACGCTCTCTATTAATGTCACAGATGGAGAGAATAGGGAAAGTACAGGGACAGAGAGAGAGAGAGAGAGCACTTTCAAGCTTTTATTTCACTCTGGAGTTTGATACACTCTCCTTGCCTCACCTCCCTTCACCCCCCCCCCCATCCTCTCTCTCTCTCTCTCTCTCTCTCTCTCTCTCTCTCTCTCTCTCTCTCTCTCTCTCTCTCTCTCTCGCTCGCTCGCTCGCTCGCTCGCTCGCTCTCTCTCTCTCTTTCTCACTCTCTCTCTCTCTCTCTCTCTCTCTCGCTCTCTCTCTCTCTCTCTCTCTCTCTGTCTCTCGCTCTCTCTCTCTCGCTCTCTCTCTCTCTCTCTCTCTCTCACACACACCCTGTCTCTTCTTATGCCAGGTGGGCTGTTTGACGGCAGGTAGATATGACATTCTATGACAGATCAGTCCACAGAACTGCCTCTTTAGAATGCCTCAGTTAATGAACTAGCTGATATCACCAGTACACTCACGCACGCACGCACGCACGCACGCACGCACGCTGCAATCCAAAACTTCCATGTCCTACCTGGGATTCAAACTCTTGTTTCCTGCGAGAGACAGACATTTCTGACTATCTTCCAGGACAGAATCCCTGCTTAGCCATGGTAGATATTGTGCTTATGATCTTCAGGCAGTACTACTTGTCAACCAGTCAGTGATTGGTTGACACCAATGTCTAAATGTCTCAATGGAAGTGTATAGCAGACCACCTCCAACCACTGCAGATAGCATTAACATACTACACTATAATACTATAGTATATACTATTATATATACTATAATATTTATTGTAACCATTCTGTATTGTAGTACAGAATGTTTCAAATAAATATTCTAGTTTTATTCATAACAAAAAGGTGTGAGATTGCAGCTGTAACATAACACTGTGCCTGAAGGTTTTCTCTGTATTTGCTCCATTCTACTCCCAGTGCTGTGCGTCATGCAGTGCAATGTGACTGGCTGTCTTGCGGCACAGTGTACTGCGGTCTATACAGACACACGGGGCACACTGCAACGCCTCATCTCCATCTTGCCCGTAAAACACTCCTGACTTTTAATATCCCGCGCTCCAGCCAACCGTGCACTTCCTAAGCATGATGGGGCTGATTGGAGTCAAACCACCGACCGCCACTCTCGGCAGCAACACTAGCAATGATAACAATAACGATGGGGACAAGGTGGGGGCCACCGAGGTACAGATAAAAGGACAAACAGTTTTGTTCCCCTCCCTGTTGATTTATTTGTTTTCCATTCCTCGCCTCCCCCCCCACACACACGCACTCCCCTGGCCGCTTTACATAATGTTGATTTCCACGGTCCGAATAGACTGCGATGATGAATCTCTCTGGACTTTTATGTGCTTTTGATGGATGGTGCAGGCGACACAGAGACACAGAGAAACAATGTGTTGTTTCATTTCACTTTGTTCCTCTGCTTGTGATTCTCTCTCTCTCTCTCTCTCTCTCTCTCTCTCTCTCTCTCTCTCTCTCTCTCTCTCTCTCTCTCTCTCTCTCTTTCTCTCCCCACCGTCCCAAGATGGTGGCCGCACTGTAAATTAATTTAATTGTGAGAGTGAACAAATCTAACGAAATGGACCCGTTTATACACTCATAATTACAAATGGATTGAAATGAACAGGATGTTCCTGTGTGCTAGCTGCCAGTCGGTACCGTACAGCACCTTCTTCTTTCTTTTTTATTTCGGACGGGATGTAGGTGGTCCTGGACCGTTGCCTCGCGTCATTAGGGGGCTTCCTCTGTCCCTCATAATGCATAATTATCTTATCGAGCGCGGAGATATCTCCCTGTGATTAATGTAAGATATGTACTTTATTATTATTACGGTGAAGAGGGTAAAGGGGTGGGGGGGTTGGCAGAGAAAGAGAGGGGGGAGGGAGGAAGCATATAATTATTACTGATACATATCGACCACCCCTCCCTCCCTCCCACCCTCCACCCACCACCGACACCACCCATGCCTCCTCCACCTCACCCTCCCTCCCACCCTCCACCCACCACCGACACCACCCATGCCTCCTCCACCTCACCCTCCCCCCCACCATCCACCCACCACCGACACCACCCATGCCTCCTCCACCTCACCCTCCCTCCCACCCTCCACCCACCACCGACACCACCCATGCCTCCTCCACCTCACCCTCCCCCCCACCATCCACCCACCACCGACACCACCCATGCCTCCTCCACCTCGCCCTCCCTCCCACCCACCACCGACACCACCCATGCCTCCTCCACCTCACCCTCCCCCCCACCATCCACCCACCACCGACACCACCCATGCCTCCTCCACCTCACCCTCCCCCCACCCTCCACCCACCACCGACACCACCCATGCCTCCTCCACCTCGCCATCCCTCCCACCCTCCACCCACCACCGACACACCACCCATGCTTCTCCCCGCTGCCCCTATTGAGTTACGGGCCTGCAGTGCCTAAGTAATTTGTAATGGCCATTCACCGCAGTGGCAGTGCAGAAATCCTATTTTGTGATGGCTGGCTAATGTGATCAGGGGCATTTTAAGCCTTTTTCCCCCCTCTCCCTTTGCTCCTCTGAAATTACATCTGCTCCTCAGAGGGCTGATGTCTCTCTATCTCCCCTTCTCCCTCTCTCTCCTCCTCTTTTCGGTGATCTTGTTAGAGGGGGCAAACCGCTCTGGCTGGTTGGTTGGGCTCTCTTCCTCCTCTGACGCACGCACGCACGCACGCACGCACGCACGCACGCACGCACGCACGCACGCACGCACGCACGCACAGACACACCCATGGAAAGCAACCTTGACGTGGCCGTTTATAGTCCTGAATGTTCCATCTCCTGTCTCACTCTCCTCTCTGTCTCCTCCCCTCTTTCCATCTTCCTCTCCATCTCTCTCCGTCGTCCATCTCCTTTTGACTTAGTGAGTCATCCAGTTAGGCAAAAATAAACAGTAAGTGCACAGTACAACCCTTAGTGTAACTCTGAGCGTGTACAAATGGAACCACATGTAAGCTAAGGGTCCATTTACAGTTTTCCCACAAACTGAATAGTGAACAACGGATCGTAAACAAACCTTTAAAATCCTTTGTATTGAACTGAAGTTATCTGGGTCAGAGCAACCATTCAGTCCATTTTTCACACTTTAACAGTTAATGCAGCACTCTGGATTTCAACTGTTGCCATTTATACCACCAGGGCGATGGCAATCGGGAACGATCTGCCATCCGCTGATGCAATTCCTGTGCATGGTGTACTTGGAGGCCAGTCTATGGCCTCCAAGTGCTACGATGTTGATGACATCAGGGACCAATATCGATATCCAATATAATTAATTGATAACCAATATAAACTGATTTGATTTAATTATATATAAAAAAATATATATATATTATATTATATTTAATATTGTGAGCTTGTAGTAGATCTGTCCAAGCTATAGGCCTACAGTGTTGCTACTTTGGGCTTATTTTCCTGTAAATAACTTATTGGGGGTCATTGACATGAAATAGTTTGAGAACCACTGCTCTAAAACAACATTCAAGAAAGTTTGACAGTCGGCCCTATAGTTGCTTATTATGGACTTATTTTCATAGGCCTCGTTGCTTGTTTCTCTCTCACAAAATCTGGCAACGCTGGTCAATGACGGATGTTTGTTTTGTTTAGCTTAGCACAAACACTATAGCAGGCATGCAGCATGTTGCTGCCATATGCAGTATTTAGCGCAATGTGCTGTCCAACAACTTATGGATATGTGTGGCCATGGCTACCGACCCTTGGGCGGATTAGACACGCATGTTTGCGTGACCCATTGCATGTACGTGGCCAAGCATGCATGCGCAGCACACGTGGCCAGGCATGTGCAGTAACAGCGAATACTGCGGTGTAGTGTTGAACAGAGTTTTAAAAAAAAAACGCTAATATGCAGGTGACATACAATTCCAAGTATGTATAGAGAATATATATATACATTTTTTTATGTTTTTTTTGCGGCTTTCGCCTTTATTTTATATTTTTTATAGAGGGACAGACAGTAGGCTGACAGGGAATGGGGGAGAGAAATGGGGGAGTGACATGCAGTAAAGGCCGTCGGGATCGGGAGTCGAACCCGCGGCACACTGCCAGACTTGGGCTACCGGCCAAGGTGCCTGGACCGCTGAGCCACGGCCCAGGCCGACAATATATATTCTGAACAACCGCTGATGCAACTGCCTTCCCACTCAGCACTGCTCCTGGTCCTTAGTGATACACCCCTTAAACTGAAGGTTCTCCAGGTGGGACCTACAGTTCATACACACACGTTGTGAGCATGTAGATTATAGCGGGGAGACAGCAAATTTCTCTTTTAAGGCCTCGAGCTGAAAAAGTTTGGGGAGCCCTGGACTACAATGCAGTTGTCAAGCGAAGCCCTCCATGTGTGCGTATTGCTCCTGTAGGCATCTGTACTGCCTGCGGGTGTTTATATTAGTGATGAATCAGTTCAGTCAGAGTGTGGCTTTAGCCAGAGGACTCTCCTCCAGCAGAGGATGGGGGTGGGCGGGGTAATGGATGTGGGAGTCAGCCTGGGTATATCTAGTGTTAAGGGTCCATTTGGTACATTTGTACACTGGCAGAGTTAAATGAACACGGACGATTTTACTGTGCACGTAATGCACAGCTCACCATTCCCTCGCCCAGCAAGTATGCTCTGCTGCCGGCGCCAGAGTTCTGTACGAAAACGCTGTCTGTCTGTCTGTCTGTCTGTCTGTCTGTCTGTCTGCTGATCAACAACTATGGTGTGTGTGTGTGTGTGTGTGTGTGTGTGTGTGTGTGTGTGTGTGTGTGTGTGTGTGTGTGTGTGTGTGTGTGTGTGTGTGTGTGTGTGTGTGTGTGTGTGTGTCGTCAAACACGCTGCTGCGTAGTGGCTCGTGGGTGTGGCTCGAGAAGGAGAAGGGAGGAAGGGGAGAGGGAGAGAGAGAAAAAGAGGGAGGGAGGTGACAGCTGAATGCTCGCCCTTGGACTCCCCAGACGCGTCGCCACTGAGGAGGAGGCGGGTGGGGTGCGAGCACGTGTGAATATATGTGTGATCGTGTGTGTGTGTGTGTGTGTGTGTGTGTGTGTGTGTGTGTGTGTGTGTGTGTGTGTGTGTGTGTGTGTGTGTGTGTGTCTAAATGCTCAGATTGTGCTGACCCAGCAGCCTCCAGCACTCGGCTCCCCTTCTCTCCTCCTCTTCTCTCTCCTCTCCTCCACTCCACTCCCCTGCTCTTTATGGCAGAGCACGCAGGTCACCTTCTCAGTTGCTGAATTTAATACTCTATAGCTAGAGAGAGCCACGAGAAAAGAGGGGAGAAAAAGAATAGAAAGAAGACTGGTGGGAAGGTGATTGATGGAATTTTCCCTCCTCAGAGTGGATTTTTGTTTTTAGATGAGCTTATAGACAGCTTCTAAGCAGCTGCAAACAGTAGAAAACATGAGTTGATAACTATCCTATGTACACAATGTACACACAACTGTGGTCGGCTCAGCTTTCTCTGGCTGTAAGCCTGAGACAATAAATTAGACTTAATTAAAAAACACTAACATATTATACAGTATAAGCCATCTTGTATAGGACAGTGTCATTGGTCTTTAGTCTTGACTGGAAAATCTGGAGACATTCAGTAATTTTAGTCTAGCAAAAATATTTTCTTTTTTTGTCCTCTTCCTCTACATATTATTATACCTGTGTGTTTGCAATTTGTTCCCTCAGCAGTTTTCCAAGATTTTCTATTTTTGTTTACCATAAACCATTTTCAATTTTGATTAATTTTAGAAAATTAGAACATGCTCAGAAGCTACATTGGACTACATTGGATCCATTGGAACGCAGCTAGGTTCTTTTCTTCCCATTTCCTGAAAAGTAACAGTTTATTTAGAAATGCAGGGTTTCAGCCAGACAGGGCTGAAACGCACGCTTATCCGACACACCAAAAGTCTGACATGCGCAAATCACCCGTTGCTCCCGACATGCGTTGGTCCGACATGCGTTGGTCCGACATGCGTTGTTGGGTCGTTAGGTTAGGGTTGGGGGTAGGGTGTCGGACTAATGACTCAGACTGTTAGTATGTCGTAACTTATGCCTGTACACCAGCCAGACAGCAGCAATATGTATTGTCCAAGTGGTTCAGGAATGGTGGAAAGTGTGTTGATTTGTGGAGATTATCTTGTTGAACAAAACATGTTCATATCATAAGCCTTTGTTTGCTACCGAGCTTATCATAATTTATCCAAAACCCAATGCAGGAGTTCCATTGGAAGTCTGCACTGGTGACTTCTGGGTTGAAGTCACCAGAAGAAGGAGAAGGACATCCCTGTGTTACTGTGGTCTTTTTCTATAGAGTCCTGTTAACATGCAGGGTCTAGAAGAACTGCATAACAACATTACAGTTAGAATAACAAAATAACAAAAAAGCGCTTGGGTGGCGCAGCGTTAGGCCCAAACCACACCAATGCAACTAGTCATCGCAACACGTTGCAACTCCTTGCAACAACACATTTTTTAGGACATGCCACATGCACCAATGTAACTCCTTGCAACTGAAATTGGTGACATAAAGAGCAGGGAGATAGATATACAATAACAACCCCCCCATGGGGAACAGAAATACCAGAGCCCACCGGTGGTGCTGGGGTGGTGGTGGGAGCAAACAGTGCATAACAACAACCAGGAACCATATGCAGAAGGAAGGCAGGAAGGCAGAAGCATGCAGTCTGGGTGAGCTTAAATACCCCGCCCAATTGGTCAGCTGACTGCCACATCAGTGAATGACATGTGGGTCTTGCAAACACTGTATACACCCACATAGTAAGCAGCATATTAACCCCTCAAATACATTTATGTCCCTTGAGCATAGCATGAACCCGCTCGAGTATATCTGACTGAACTAACTCCGCAAGCTACGTATCATTTATCTTAATCACGTCAACAACAACAACAACTAAAAAGATTCCTTTTACCCATCAAATGATTTTGAAAGATAGATTGGTTACCTTTTCAACAGCCAAGTAAGTATTAAATAGAACAATGACGTAATCAATCAACGTTTCAGAATCGTTTATAAAGAATTACAAACGTTTATATGAGCATAATATGTAATTATTTCGTATCGTTCAGGAGGTTTTCAGAAGAGACAATAAGTAAAAGATACTTTATCTTTACTGTTTCTTTAATGATTTTGAAGAGGAGAGATTATATCAAATGATCAACTTGCGCGCTCTGCTTGCTCGACAGAGTGCAGTTCTCGTTATTATTATTATTATTATTATTATTATTATTATTATTATTATTATGGGAGGGGGGGTTTAGAGCAGAACGCTGGGTGGAGTAGCAGAAATACTGCTTGTATAAATCTCAGTTACATGCTGTGCATGGTTAAAGTGGCATATCATTTATTTAAAGAAACAGACTGAATGTCATTCCTGCTGCCCAGCAGGACTCATCATTCTAGTGTGCGCAAGGTGAAAAGGTGTTGTATGGGTCAATGCCTGTTAGGCCTCTCCATCCTCCTGGCTGACTGGCTGAAATGTGTGTGCTGTGTTTTATGTCATGGCATGCGTGTAACGATGGCAAGCTGTGCCCCATGCCTTGCCTTGTACACTCACGCACGCACAGCACACGTAAATGTAAACCAACATTTGAAGTGAACGGAGCTCCTGGCCCCTGTCTAGTTGAGTAAGTAGCATTCTTTTGTATTTTAGCAAACTGCTGTTAGTGTTACTCTAAGTACTTTTGTATTAGTATTATATTATTAGCTTGTGTGGTAGTCAGTAGTTTATAGTTGTATTGTTTGTGTTCAAGCAGTAGGCTTTGGACACTTTGGACTAGTGTAACTAGTTTCACCCTGTAATAGGCCACTTGATAAGTAGTATAGGCCACTTGATTTCCTTGTGAAGTGTGAAGTGAGTGCTTTAGCCAGCACTCCTGGCAGACGATTAGCAATCAGTTGGAGTGGCCTTATACCACCAGGTGAAAGCGTCAGCTTTTAAGCGGCGGCCAGCAAACGAAGGCCAGGCGAACAAAGGCGACAGGCGACTTTGTCAAAGTCCGACTTCGTCACTGAACGATAAGCTGTAGCATTGATTAGTGACATATATAGTAGTGTGATAGATATAGTAGTGTATTGTAGTATATGTTTAGTGATCTACAATGTGTTTTCTTCCTATTCCTGTCCTCTCTTCTTCCTGGCGGTCGCACAAACACTGGGTTCCACCCAGATGTCGCGACACAACTAATCTCATCTATCCTACTCTTTCAACTCACGTCGAGCAAGTGGTAACGGGAGGGCTTTGGAATTGCCACTCGGCTGTGGTGGAAGGCAAATCTGCTTTCATCTCAGCCTACGCATCCTTGCTCTCCCTTAACTTCCTTGCTCTGACTGAGACCTGGATCAGACCAGAAAACACAGCTACGCCCGCGGCTCTGTCAGATGTGTACTCTTTCTCTCACACTCCCAGAGCCGTGCGGACAGGTGGTGGGGTTGGTCTGCTCATTTCCAGAAAATGGAAATACTCTCCTGTTTCACTGTCACTATTCTCTCCTACCTCATTTGAATTTCATGTGGTCACTGTTTCTCATCCAGTCAAGCTCACCATTGCAGCTGTTTATCGCCCACCGGGCCCTGCTGGTGGCTTCCTGGAGGAGCTGGACCATCTAGTCTCCCACTTCCCTGTCGATGGCTCTGGATTCATCCTTCTGGGTGACTTCAACCTCCCGACTGAGAAGCAGCTAGACCCACTACTTTCGTTTCTCGCCGCCTTTGACCTAGTTCTTTCCCCATCTCCTCCTACCCATGAGGCGGGCAACCAACTGGACCTGATCTTCACCAGAGGCTGCTCTATTGCTAACCTGTCTGTCACTCCTCTTTCCAGTGAAAAGGGTAAGAAACTCTCTGATCACTACTTCATGTCCTACTCTCTCTCTCTCTCCTCTCCCCCCTCACAGCCCCTCCCTACCCACATGATTTCCTCACGTCACAATCTTCGCTCACTTTCCTCCACTGATCTTTCCTCTTCTGTTCTCTCTGCTCTCCCTGCCCCTGAATCCTTTGCTCTTCTATCCCCTGATACCGCCACAGATCTTCTTTTCTCTACTCTATCCTCTTCTCTCGACCATCTCTGTCCCCTCATCACCAGGCCTGCACGCCAAACTCCACCTGCCCCCTGGTTGTCGGACTCAGTGCGGACTGAGAGACGGAGCCTGAGAGCGGCTGAGCGCAAATGGAGAAAGGGCAACCTCCCGGAGGACCTTCTCACCTTCCAATCTCTCATTTCTACTTTTTCCTCCTCTCTATCAGCTGCTAAAGCTGCTTTTTTCTGCACTAAAATTCAGGCTTCTGCTTCCAACCCTAAAAAACTCTTTGAAACTTTCTCCTCTCTCCTACAACCACCACCCCCTCCTCCCTCCTCGTCCCTCCTCCCTGACGATTTCGCCAACTTCTTTGACAAGAAGGTGAACGATATCCGATCCTCCTTCCCTCCTCCCCCGGCTGGTGCCCTGCGCACTGCCCACACCCGTCTGCCTGCCACCCCCCCCTCTCTACCTTCATCTACTCCTCTTCCCCCCCCCATCCCCTCTCTATCCCACTTCTCTCCCCTCTCCCCTAACGAGGTCCTTCTCCTTGTTACCTCTAGTCGCCCCACCTCATGCTCTCTGGACCCGGTCCCATCCACTCTGTTGCAGTCTATTGCACCTGAACTTCTTCCCTTCTTAACCCACCTTATTAACACCTCTCTGACATCTGGCTACTTTCCCTCTACTTTCAAGACTGCCAGAGTCACCCCCCTCCTGAAGAAACCGACACTTGACCCCTCTGAGATCAAGAACTACAGACCGGTTTCCCTTCTATCCTTCCTATCTAAAACTCTCGAACGTGCTGTCTTTAAACAACTGTCCTCCTATCTCCACCAGAACAACCTCCTGGACTCCAACCAGTCTGGTTTCAAAGTGGGTCACTCGACAGAGACTGCCCTGCTGGCAGTGACGGAGTCGCTCCATGCCGCTAGAGCGAACTCTCTCTCCTCCGTCCTGATACTCCTGGACCTGTCTGCAGCGTTCGACACGGTGAACCATCAGATCCTCCTCTCCACCCTCGAGGGGATGGGTGTCTCAGGCTCTGCACTCTCCCTGTTTGCATCCTACCTGACGGGTCGCTCCTACCAGGTGATGCTGAGAGGGTCTGTGTCAGAACCACACAGGCTCACAACTGGGGTTCCCCAAGGCTCGGTTCTGGGTCCTCTTCTTTTCTCTCTCTACACTACATCTCTGGGTGCTGTCATCCACTCCCATGGCTTTTCCTACCACTGCTATGCCGATGACACCCAGCTGATCCTCTCATTCCCCCCCTCTGATACCCAAGTGGAGGCACGCATTGCTGCTTGTCTGGCTGACATCTCGGCGTGGATGTCGACAAACCACCTGAAGCTCAACCTGGACAAGACCGAGCTGATGTTCCTCCCGGGGAAGGGCTGTCCGCACCGAGACATGGCCATCACCATTGATAATGCTGTGGTGACCTCAACTCGGACTGCGAAAAATCTGGGTGTGACCCTGGACGATCAACTGACGTTCTCGGCAAACATCGCATCAGTGACAAGGTCCTGCAGATTCCTCCTCTACAACATCAGGAGGATTCGCCCCTTCCTCACGGAGAAGGCAGCCCAGGTGCTCATCCAGGCTCTCGTCATCTCCCGCCTGGACTACTGCAACTCCCTCCTTGCTGGTGCTCCGGCATCTGCCATCAGACCTCTGGAGCTTGTTCAGAAAGCTGCGGCTCGTCTGGTGTTCAACCGCCCCAAGTTCTCCCACACAACCATCCTTCTCCGTTCTCTACACTGGCTCCCCGTAGCGGCCCGCATCCAGTTCAAAACCCTGGTGTTAGCCTATAGGGCAGTGAAAGGAACAGCTCCTTCCTATCTCCGGGCTATGGTCGATGCCTACACCCCTGCCCGACCACTTCGGTCTGCCACCTCGGGGCGACTGATTGCCTCGTCACTCAAGGGTCCTTCTGGCCGATCCACACGGTCACGACTCTTTTCTGTTCTGGCCCCACAGTGGTGGAATGAACTCCCCACTGATGTTAGGACAGCAGAGTCACTGCCCATATTTCGCCGCAGGTTGAAAACCCACCTCTTCAGGAAACACTACCCTTCCTCTCTGCCTGACCTACTTGTTGTTAACTAGTTGTACGAACGCTTGTTTTCTATTGTTGTATTGTTTATTGGATCTTGTTTAGTCGATACACTTAATTGTTTTAGCTCATGCTCATTTGATTTAGCTATTTTGTCTCATCTGGTTAAGGAAATAGGTAGCCGATATATTGCACTTTTACCTTAGCGCTAGGTATACTCTTGGTTGCTTGTTTTTGCAGAAAATGCACTAAAAACTTCTGGTGATTAGTAGTTTTTGTTCCCTACCTATGTTGAATACACTTATTGTAAGTCGCTTTGGATAAAAGCGTCTGCTAAATGACTGTAATGTAATGTAATGTAATGTACAGTATGCATGTATATCTACATTTATTTTATGCACACATGCAGATACACATCCCCCCCCCCCCTCTCTCTCTCTCTCTCCACACACATTTAAATGCACTGTATGTACACATACCAGTACTATATGCATTGTTGTATATATGGAAAGCAGAGAGGGAGACGTACGTATACACACCACTTCTCCTGCTGCATCGCTGTTAAAGGTGAAGGTGGGGCCAAGCTTCCCTGTGTGTGTGTGTGTGTGTGTGTGTGTGTGTGTGTGTGTGTGTGTGTGTGTGTGTGTGTGTGTGTGTGTGTGTGTGTGTGTGTGTGTGTGTGTGTGTGTGTGTGTGTGCGT